>NW_028261393.1:20107259-20432259 GCF_051295495.1 Thamnophis sirtalis | reverse complement strand
ATTTTGTTTTGAATATGAATAAGGGTACATCTATGGAATTTGTATGGGATGCAAGCAAAGCGTATATGAGAGGAGTTTTGATGAATATAAATAAAACACATAGAAATAAGCAAGGGTTAAAACGAACAGAACTGGAAGAGGAAATTAAGAGAAAAGAGCTGGAGTTAACAAGGAAACCAGACGATACAAAGGTTAAGGAAACTATTAACATATTAAAATCTCAATTTGACATGTTGATCTCTGACCAGGTAGCTACTAATTTATTATATGCAAAACACAATACTTTTTGTAATGCAAACAAACCTGGCAGATGGTTAGCTTATCAGATTAGGAAAAAAAGGAAAACTCGAAATATATCTAAAATGATTTACAGAGGGAAGGAGGTGTTCCAACAGGAAGAGATTCAAAAGGCTTTCTGGGAATTTTTTACAGAACTGTATAAAGGGGATAAAATTAATGGTTTAGACATAGACAAATATTTAGACAAGGAGAAAATACCTTCAGTTAGAGAAGAACACAGGCAAAAATTGAATCAACCAATAACCTCGGGGGAAATCCTGCAGGTAATTAAGCAATTAAAGCCAGGGAAAGTACCAGGTACAGATGGCTTGACAGCGGTTTACTATAAAAACTTACAGTTAGAAATGGTAGAACCTCTTAGAGAATTATTTAATATGATTCAAACGGAAGGTAAAGTCCCTCCATCTTGGAAGACAGCGTTTATATCTTTGATACCCAAAGAAGATCAAGATACTACTCAACCCAAAAATTATAGACCCATTTCATTACTGAATGTAGATTATAAAATTTTTACTAAAATATTAGCAAATAGGTTAATGTTGGTCATTCAACAATTGATACATACGGACCAAACAGGTTTTATACAAGGGAGACAGATGAAAAGTAATGTCAGATTAATTATTAATGCATTAGAATATTTGGGAAAGAACAACCAGATCCCTGCTGCGTTTATATTTTTGGATGCTGAGAAGGCCTTTGATCGAGTTAACTGGCAATTTCTGTTGAAGATATTGCAAAAAATGCAGATAGGAGATAATTTTTTACAGTCAATTAAAGCAATATACCAACAGCAAACAGCACAAATCATAGTCAATGGAAGTTTAACAGACTCTATTCAAATTGGAAAAGGTACAAGACAGGGTTGTCCTTTGTCCCCATTATTGTTTATTATAACTTTGGAAGTATTGTTGAATAAAATACGGGGCTTGGATGGTTTAAAAGGGATCAAGATTAGGCAGCAAGAATATAGAGTCCGCGCTTTTGCGGATGATTTGGTCATAATATTGGAACAACCGCAGGAATCCAGTATGGTTTTAATGAATACGATTAATCAATATGGTCAAGTGTCTGGCTTTAAAATAAACTTAGGAAAAACCAAAACATTAGCTATAAATATGAATATTAAACAAAAGGAAGAATTAGGAGTGATGCTAGGATGTGAGGTAGTTAAAAAAGTCAAATATCTTGGAGTTAACATTTTAACTTCAAATGGGAAGTTATATAAGCATAATTATGAACCACTTTGGCATAGCATACAGACAGAGATGAAAAAATGGGAGAAATTGCACTTATCTTTGCTGGGCAGGATAGCGGCAGTGAAAATGAACATTTTACCAAAATTTTTATTTCTTTTCCAAATGTTACCTATACTTAAAAAAGATGCGAACCTTTTAGAATGGCAGAAGGGTATCAACAAATTTGTGTGGGCAGGAAAGAAGCCGAGGGTAAAGATGAAAATAATGCAAGATGTACGTGAGAGAGGAGGACTGAAACTACCTAATTTAAAACTATATTATGATGCAGTGGTATTATCTGTAATTAGTGATTGGATTCATTTAACCAATGATAGAATATTGAACATTGAGGGACACGATCTGGTATTTGGTTGGCACGCTTACCTGTTATTCAACAAAAAATTGGATAAGAACTTTAAAAGTCATATTTTAAGAAATGCTTTATTGCGGGTTTGGAAGAAATACCAATATAAATTAAATGACAAGATACCCATGTGGGCAATTCCTAGACATGCAATTGAAAATATGAATACAGCACAAAAACAGGACAGATTTACTTACAGACAGCTTCTTACCTCGGAAAGGGGGGTATTACAATTAAAATCTTTAGAGGTATTAAAAGAGGAGAAGGTAATTCAAACATGGTTCCAGTATGGGCAATTACAGGCTAGGTGGAAAATAGATCAAAAAATTGGTTTTATTCAAGTTGAGGATAATCTGTTTAAACAAATAAGAGATCAAAGCTTAATGCATATAAAGAGGATATATAATGTATTAATACAGATGGATTCGGAAACAGAATTAGTTAAAGATTGTATGATAAAATGGGCTCAAAATATTGAGGAACCAATAATGTTGGATACATGGGAAAGAATCTGGGTAAGAAATGTGAAATTTACACAAGCTCAAAATCTGAGAGAAAATTTTTACAAGATGTTCTATAGATGGCATTTAGATCCTAAAAAGTTGGCTTCTATGTATCCGAATGTACAGCCTAAATGTTGGAGATGTGGTTCTCTCGATGCTACATATTATCATATATGGTGGACCTGCCAAAAGGTTAAAGCATTTTGGATAAAAATATGGTGGGTCATGCAAAATGTTTTTAAAAGAAGGATAAAGTTTAGTCCTCAGTTATTTTTACTAGGTATATGTACTGACTTTACAGTGGTAGAGACCAATTTGACTCTGCACCTGATAACTGCAGCAAGACTGTTGGTGGCGCAATATTGGAAGAAGGAAGACTTGCCTACAATTCAAGAATGGACATTGAAAGTAACAAACTTAGCTGAAATGGCTAAAATATCGGCATATCTCAAAGATCATTCAAATGAGAGATATAAACGAGACTGGAAAAAATGGATTGACTATATACAAAATAAATACGGGACTAAGAAATTCCAGTTAGCCTATGCTTAAGATCAGAAATGATTTAAATTGTTTAAAGTTAGTTCAGTAAGAAGAAGCTAAGGTCAATCTAGAATGTTATTAATTTCTTTATTTCTTTTTTCTCAATAGATTTTAGACTGTGTTAGTTAAAATTCTATACCGTGTACGGGTTCTGGGAAGTCGGGGGGGGGGAAGGAGGAGGGGGGGTGGGGGGGTGGAGGGAGGGAGGGGTATACACACAAAAAAAATTGTACTTCAATGTTTTAATGATTGACAAATGATGACAAAAAAAAAAAAAAAAAAAAAATAAAGAATAATAAAAAAAAAATAAGACTTCGATTAGATGAAGCACCCACCTCTCAGGCAATTTGCTTCCCCTGACGTGCATCTTACCTATCAGTGTAAAACTATCAAAAATATTAATAAATATTTAAATGTATTAAATAAACTAAAGGCAAATTATTTTCAGGGACAAAAAAAGGTCCCATCTGATAGCAATAGCAATAGCATTTAGACTTATATACCGCTTCATAGGGCTTTCAGCCCTCTCTAAGCGGTTTACAGAGTCAGCATATCGCCCCCAACAACAATCCGGGTCCAATCAATGTCAGAGATTTTAAAAAAAATGGTTAGAAGGTTTTTCTGCACTCATGTAAGTGTTTCAGTTGGTTTCACAAAGAGAGGCTTGCATAAAATGCAGTATCATACAGGCAGTCCTCGACTTACGACAAAAACTGAGCCCCAAATTTCCATTGCTAAGCAAGACAATTGTTAAGTGAGTTTTGTAAGAGCCAAGGTGGCGCAGTGGTTAAATGCAGCACTGCAGGTTACTGCTAGATCAGCAGTTAAGCGGTTCAAATCTCACCGGCTCAGGGTTGACTCAGCCTTCCATCCTTCCGAGGTGGGTAAAATGAGGACCCAGATTGTTGGGGGCAATATGCTGACTCTCTGTAAACCGCTTAGAGAGGGCTGAAAGCCCTATGAAGCAGTATATAAGTCTACTGCTATTGCTATTGCTATTGCCCCTTTTATGACCTCCCCCCCACAGTTGTTAAGCGAGCCACTTCAGTTGTCAAGTTAGCAACATGGTTGTTAAGTGAACCTGGCTTCCCCATTGACTTTGCCCATCCGGAGGTTGCAAAATGTGATCACAGGACCCCGGGGACACTGCGACCGTCATAAATATGAGACAGCTGCCAAGTGGTCTGGATTTGGATCACATGACCATGGGGATGCTGCAGTGGTCGTAAGTGTGAAAAATGATCATGTCAGCTTCATGTCAGGTCACTTCAAATGGTTGCAAGAAGTCAAGAGCGGCTGTAGCCTACTCTGAAGGCAACTTGAACCCATTTGGCTTTCCCAGAAGAAGTTGATGGAGGACATTAGTAGTCACAGTTAGTGGTCACAGTTTCCAAAGAACTGTAAAAATGCCTTTTCAGCAGTACCTCCCAAGCTGCAGACAAGTTGCTTTTTAAGGGGAAGCAACCCATATAAAATAGCAAAGATCCACAGTCTGGTCATTGAAATTCCACAAGAATATTTCCACCTTGTTTGGATTAAATTCGAGGTGCTTGCCTCCTCCTCCTTCTTCCAGAGATGTGATTGGATGTGTGTGAGGTCATTCTTTGCTTGCTTTAAAAAAAAAAGTTTTGTTTTGTTCCAGATCTCTTCTAGCTTTCCCATCCCCCAGAATGGTTTTATTTGCAATCTTACATTTTCAAATCCCAGTAGTTAAATTTCCTTTTTTTCCAAGCCAACTGCCTTTGTGGCATTGTGTCTGCTGGCACTCAAGCTCCATTTTTTAAAGATCCTAATATGTGGTTAAACAGTATCTTCAACATAAAAGTTATTTTTCTGACTGCATTAAATATTAACTTCAACTTTGGAAGCTAAAAGGAGTGAATAATAACCCTGCAGTAAATTGGATTTTCAGAAAGCTGGAACTTGGCAAGCAATTTTTAAAAAACATTCATAAGTCTCCCTGTGTCTGGCCAGATGTTTCTCCCCAAGGACTTACTCACTCTTACTCCACCTTCTTCTATCCTACCGTTTTGCAATGGGGTTCTTTGTGATTCAGCAGCATTGACCTAATGCATCAAGGATTTCTATTTTTGTCCTTTATTTTTTTTCCTTTTTATTCATAAACCTTTTGAATGCACTGTATTGCCAGGGCATATCATTTACAAAAAGCAAAGAAAGAACAAAAAGAAATATTAACAGATGATGATGATGATGATGATGATGATGATGATGATGATGATGATGATGATGACGACGACAACAACTGAATGAAATTTTACAAAATGGTCAAATTGATGAGTGGTGGACAACTGGAAAAACATACTTGATTCATAAGGATGCAACTTAAGGAACAATACCTGAAAACTACAGACCAATAACATGCTTGCCAACAACCTTCAAATTACTCACAGGCATTATTGCAGATAACATTATGGATTATTTGGAAACTAACAACATCTTGCCAGTAGAGCAAAAAGGCAACAAAAGAAGGAGCAGGGGCACAAAAGATCAGCTCCTAATTGATAAAATGATATTAGAAAATTGTAAGAACAGAAAAACAAACTTGAATATGGTCTGGATTGATTACAAAAAGGCATTTGACTCACTGCCACATAGTTGGATCATAAAATGCTTAGAAACAACTGGCATTAGCAAAAATATTACATCCTTTACTGAAAAGGCGATGAAACAATGGAGAACTGAGTTGGCAGTAGGAAATGAGATCTACGGAATGGTTAATATCAAGCGAGGAATTTTCCAGGGTGATTCACTTTCACCTCTTCTCTTCATCATCGCAATGATTCCACTATCAGTAATCTTTAAAAAAATGAAATTAGGCTACCAAACAGCCAAAGAAGCTGAAAAAATTTCGCATTTAGTATATATGGATGATTTGAAACTCTATGGAAAGTCAGAAACAGAAATCCAATCATTGACAAACACAGTCCGAGTATTCAGCACCGATATTTCAATGCAGTTTGACATGGAAAAATGTGCCACTGTATCCATAAAAAGGGGCAAAATCACTGCATGTGAGGGAATTGAAATGCCCAATGGCCAACTAATTAAATGCAACGAAAATGAAGCCTACAAATACTTAGGCATTCTGCAGTTGGATAACATCAAGCATGGAGAAGTAAAAACTATTGTCAGGCGAGAGTACACCAACAGAGTTAGGAAAATTTTGAAATCTAAATTGAATGGTGGAAATACAATCAAGGCCGTAAATACCTGGGCAATACCAGTTATAAGACACACAGCTGGTATAGTTAACTGGACACAAGCTGATTTGGACCTTTTGGACCGAAAAACCAGGAAACTAATAACAATGCACTACAGTTTACATCCACGTGGTGATACTGATAGACTATATCTGCCCCGAAAATCAGGTGGCAGAGGATTCTTACAAGTGAAGCAAACAGTTGAAGAAGAAAAACATGCACTGGCTGATTATTTAAAAGAAAGTCAAGAACATCTATTAATCGACGTAAAGAACAAAAATCTACTGAAGGCCCAACAGACGAAACAAGAATACAGAAAAGATGTGATAAAATCAAGAATGGAGAGTTGGCAGAACAAAGCACTGCATGGCCAATTTCTGGAAAAAATAAAAGATAAAGTGGACAGTGAACAAACTTGGTTATGGTTAACAACAGGTACATTAAAGAAAGAAACAGAGTCACTAATCCTGGCTGCGCAAGAACAAGCTATCCGCACAAATGCCATTAAGGCCAAAATCGAAAAATCCTCTGATGATGCCAAATGCAGACTTTGCAAAGAAGCTGATGAAACTGTTGATCACATACTCAGCTGCTGTAAAAAAATCACGCAGACTGATTATAAATTGCGGCACAATTCAGTAGCACAAATGATCCATTGGAATTTGTGCAAAAATTATAATATTAAAACAGCAACAAACTGGTGGGAACATCAGCCTGAAAAAGTCACCGAAAATCAGATGGTCAAGATCTTGTGGGATTTTCGCATACAAACAGACAAAATACTGGCGCATAATACACCAGACATCACACTGGTTGAGAAAAATAAGGTCACAATCATAGACATTGCAATACCAGGTGATAGCCGGGTCGCTGAGAAGGAACATGAAAAAATCGCAAAATACCAGGACTTAAAAATTGAAATTCAATGACTATGGCACAAACCAGCAGTGGTAATTCCAGTGGTAATTGGCACACTGGGTGCTATTCCAAAAGCACTGGAATTACATTTAAAACAGTTAAAAATTGACAAAATCACCATCAGTCAAATGCAAAAAGCCGCACTGCTTGGATCTGCACGCATATTACGAAAATACGTTACGACGTCCTAGGCCCCTGGGTGGGGCCTGACTAGTAACCAATGCCAAATCCGGCGAAACAACTGGCCACTGTGATACAATTGTAATAATAATAACAACAGCAACAACAGCAACAACAATAATAATAATGTAACAGAATAATTTTAACTAGATTTCTCTTTATATTGGCTTATTTGTACCCTGTTTCCCCAAAAATAAGACCTCCCTGGATAATAAGTCCAATCGGACTTTTGAGTGCATTCGCTAAAATAAGCCCTCCCCTGAAAATAAGCCCTTTTCAAAAATATTGGAACACAGCAGCGTTATGAATACACTTGCCGTCTCCTGCACCTCAAAAATAATAAAACCTCCCCTGAAAATAAGGCCAAGTGCTTATTTCGTGGGTCAAAAAAATAAGACCCTGTCTTATTTTCAGGGAAACATGGTACTTCTGTTAATTATATTAGCATATTTATAATTATAAACCATCCTTATCTTTAAATCATACCTAGCAATAATCTTTCTTCATCTAATTTCTAGCTCTTATCTCTAACCACTCATAAAGTCTATTCCATGTTAAGTAATATTCTGGGTCTTCTTTGTGCTTTATCTTTAATGTCAATCTCTCTATCTCTGCACAGTAATATTTTCCGAATTGCATCCTCATCTAATGGAGTGTCCTCATTTTTCCAATATTGTGCAAATACTGTATTCTGGTTACTCTGGTTTCTCTTCAGATCGTATAAATCTTTTGCCTTTCACTTTTGTCCTTTAAAAGATCTACTGACTCTTTCTTCATTTGGAAGAAGCGAAGGAAACGGCAGCATTTTTAAAGAACTGGCTGTAGAAATAAGAAGTGGAAATTTGGCCCAGTCAATTTTGTTGGAATTCCAAGTCTGTTGTCTGAATTGGTGCCTATAATTATATTTCTAAAAGAGCCACTGGCTTTGGATTACAATTGATTGCCATAAAAGATGCTCTGATCTGATGCAATAAAATTTCACTGCCCTTGTCTCTTTTTCTGGCAATAGGACTCAGACAGAAGAAAAACTCATTATTCCATAGAATTTGGTCCTTTGCAATCCGAGAGAAAGTACAGTGCTATGAAGCGGTGGAATTATTTCTCTTAGATTCTGAGGTAGTTGATATTATTCCTGATGGTATTCATTTTTATGTACAGTAAAGCAGCGAGGGAGGTAATTTAGATAAATCCTGAGGGATGATTATGATATAATCATATAATTATGATATAATTATATGATATAATCATATAATTATGAGCCATGATGGCGCAGTAGTTAGAGTGCAGTACTGCAGACTATTTCTGATCACCGGCCGCTAGCAGTTTGGCAGATCGAATCTCACCAGGCACAAGGTTGCCTCAGACTTCTGAGGTGGGTAAAATGAGGACCCAGATTATTGGGGGCAAGAAGCTGACTCTGTAAACTGCTTAGAGAGGGCTGTACAGCAGTATAAGTCTAAGTGCTATTGCTATTCAGGTCTTAGTTCCTCTTTTTAGTTAATTCAGGTGAGGAACCTGAAGGCTTAAGTAAAATCTGGAGTCAATATGGATGAGGTGAGGACTAAAAATTCACAAGTTATGTGAGTGGCGGCTCTGCTGGTAAAGAAGGGATTTTGACAATACCCCACTGGTTAGACAAAGTCCTAATTTTAGGCTTTTGAATAGCTCTTTGGGATTCAGGCCTCTGTAGATTTGGCTAGATTGATTTGCAATACAGGTACTTCTCGTCTTATGACAATTACCTGTATTTGGCAATATACCACCTTTATTAAAATACTGTACTGTACTGTTCTTTTTGTTGTCTCCAAGCACACATTAAGCTTTCCATAAGTGTATGCATGGATTGGGGGTTGAAGATCACTGTCTTTATGAAATGGAGGAGGATAAATGTAGAGTAAATATATAGTAGGCAAAATTGAAAACTTCAAAATATTTTTTTAAAAAGAAATTGTTGCTAATAATATTGATCATAATGTATTAGAATCAAATGCTCTGCATTGACTAACATGTTTCAGACTCATGTTGGTTTTGATTCTAGAACATTTTAGGCTCTTTAGAATTGAGAGTAGAAGAGGAGAGGGAAATTATCCTCCTTATTTTACCCAACTTCTAGAACAGAGGTGTCAAACTTGATTTCACTGAGGGCCGCATCAGAGTTGTGTTTGACCTTGGGGGGAGGCGAGGGGGGGTCATGGCCAGCGTGGGCGTGGCCAGCTCAACATTACTCATATCAGGGGCGCCTGTAAAGCACTCCTGGCAGAGAAAATGGGCTCCCGAGCTCCGTTTTGGCTACGACAGCCTCCTGCAAATCTCTGCCAGTGAAAATGGAGCTCAGGAGGCTGCATGCAGTTTTCATTGCGGGCCGGTCCTTCTCTATTTCCTGGGCAGCCCTGCGGGCCAGATCTAAGTACCCTGCGGGCCAGATCTGGTCCCTGGGCCTTGAGTTTGCCAGCCCTGTTCTAGAATATCCTTTTAGAATCCATGTATCTGTAGATGCAATTTCTATTCTGCTGTTTTTGTTGCAATGAGAGCTTGATATATATTAGCAAACATTACCCTTTGAATGTTAGCTGCATTTAATCTTTCCAAACAGGCTGGAAATCTATTTGGATATCTGTTTTGATCATGGGACCATCCCAATGATCCCATGATCAAAATTCAGCTTTTTGGCAACTGATTCATATTTGTAATAGTTACAGTATCCTGGGATCATATGATTCCCCTTTTGTCACCTTCTGACAAGCGAAGTCAGTGGGGAAGCCAGATTCACTTAACAACCGTATTACTAATTTAGCAATGCTGTGATTCACTTAACAACTGTGGCAAGAAAGGTCATAAAATGGGGCAAAACTCACTTAACAAATATTTCATTTAGCAATAGAAATTTTGGGGTCAATTGTGGTTGTAAGGTAAGAACAAATTTTGGCATATTAATATTGTCTGTCTGTCTGTCTGTCTGTCTGTCTGTCTGTCTGTCTGTCTGTCTGTCTATCTATCTATCTATCTATCTATCTATCTATCTATCTATCTATCTATCTATCTCCTGTCAGTATTATAATTTGATATCTCATCATAACAATAATTTGATATCTCGTCATAACAATATTTCTGTAAAGTATGTATTTAAAAAATGCTCTTAAGCAAATGCTACTTCTAACTTAACTTGCTTTAAGGTCAAAATAGTCAGCTGCAGAATGACAAGTGTTAATTAAACCTGCAAGAATCTCTCTGCTTCAGCATGGATGATACTCAGCTCTTGAGAAATACCTTCCCACCCTTCTTATCAAATGCCTTGGAACAAACCCTAAATTGCTAAATTTAAGCATTGCATTTTTTTCTTTTAAAAAACCACCCCTTTGTTGAGCTGGATTATGCAAAAGAGAGCTTTTCAGACATAATTTGAGTTCTCCTATTTAATTGGCAACCACGAATTTGCCCATTATCAACTACCTTCAGAAGTTATGGGTGGTTTTTTAGAAGAGATTGGACAATCGTTTGTCTGGGTTACCTGCTTGAGCAGGGGGGTTGGACTAGAAGACCTCCAAGGTCCCTTCTGGCTCTGTTATTCTGACACTTAACATCTTAAAGTTATCATTTGTACTTTTGCTCCCTAATTTTTGTTCTATTTGAATCCAAAGATTTCTTTTCTTTTGCAAAGCTGAAGTCAATCCTTTTTAAGACCTTTCAATAACTGCCTTCAGTATTTCCCCGTCTGCTTAAACGGTGTAAGGTTTTGTTTAATTTGATTGAATCCTACTAAGGAAAAAGATAATTAGCTTTACAAATTGCTTCTTAAGAACGAATGTTAATGAGCCTGATGTGGTGGTCACAGTTGCACTTGGCTACCTATATAAAGAATTCTGTACACATTGATTACAAACTCAAAAAGTTAAATGGCTGGGTCCTTTTTGAGCATTGAAGCCAATTTTTTGTTGTCATTCTCGTAGCCTTCTCCGCACAGGCTCTTAAAATACAATTTAAAGCGAAGAAAAACAAATAGGGAGGCAAAAAAGTTTTTCAGACAGGGTATATAGAACTACAGTGGCTTCCTGGAGACATCGTATCCGGAATTAGATTTGGGTTTTATTTTGGATTCAGGCAATTGTTTTGGTAAAGGGACATTTCCACTTCCTTCTGAAACATTGCCTTGTAAGTTAAATAAGAAGCAGATGCCTGCATTGATTTATTTTTGTTCCTGAAATCTGTTTTTAGTGTGAGAGTATGGAATATAAACAGTGTAGGCCAGTCCAATTACAGCTCTAAACAGTCTCCTTTTTTTCTTCCTTAAAGGATTAATCCTAGATAATTATTGCATTTTATATCCTCTTTTCTTGGAGAGTTTAAGAGCGCACGGGTATCCCCCTTCATTTCATCTCCCTCAAAATCCTTAGGTTTGGGTTGAGAGAGATTTTGAGAGAGCTTATGTACCAGAGAAAATTCCTTATGTGCGCAATCATGCTTGGCCAATAAAGAAAATATTCTATTCTATATTCTAACTCAGCTTAGTCACCCAATGTTTTTTTTAGTCAAGTTAGGACTAACATTTAGGTCTCCCCGTTTTTAGCTCTTAGCTCTTGTGCTACATTGATTGCTATGAAGGGGTATTACTTGTCCCAACTCTATAAACCTCCATGGGAAGAAATGCCCATCTGGTTCAGTTCCAAGGTGGGAGAAAGATATTGGAAAAATGGAGTCTGATTAGAAAGATGGTTTAAGGATTAAGCAGAGCCACATGGGTTTTGGTGTTGCTGACCACATGGAGTTGAGAATGGGTTTTTTTTTTAATACCTTCTCTTGGGCTTTGCTTCCTGTTCCTGTGCAAGAACATGTATTCTATTGGCTGTTGTCAGACTCCCACGGGGCCATGTTAGGGTTATGTAGGGGTCATAGTTGGCTCTATAGGCAAAGTAGAAATCTTAGGTGTTTCTCTGAGCTAAGTTTGGTTGAAGTTTCAGAGGGTGATGCAATGAAGGGGCTTGTGTTCTGAAAGGATATTGGGCAATTCCTATTGTGCCTTAAAGGTTTTTTCCTGATGATGGGTAATCCCGTCATCCTGGAGCTGAAGGTCTTTTGTTTTGTAGATAGGCTGGCCCAGACTTTCTTAATGGGCAGAAAATATTTGCTGGGGCTATTAAGACTGAGTCTGCTTCCTGCCTCTAAAAAAACATGTTTCTCCTGTAGGAAGTTCGCACCCACTCTTCTCCTAGCAAAATGACATATTGTAGGAAATATTAAAAGGACAGAATATTCCCCCTAAAAGGGAGGCAGAAACTCAGCCCCCCAGACCTTTGTCAATGGGCCATTAAGACCTGGGCCAGTCTATTCTACATAACAAAGATCTACCTCCTTCAGGCAAAGCCATAAAAGGAATCCCAAAGCCCTTTCATTACATCATCACCCAGCAAGTCAACCAAGCTTGGGACTCAGGACAGCCTAAAGAGTTGCCCCTGCACAGCCCCATGGGAGTCTGACAACTGATCACAATACAAGTTCAAACTCAAAAGCCCAGAGAGAGCATAAAACCAGGAACTTTCAGCATCTCTCTTTTCTTCTTCACTCAACATCTTGAAGCATGTGATCCTGTTCATCAATAAACCTTCTTTCCAAGCAACTTCCATGAATCCAGTGTCCTTTTCCCCACTTGGAACTAAACCCAGAAGGACATTTCTTCCAACACCCCATTTCTCATTTAGGGAAATATAATATTCTTCCCTTTTTAAAATATTCCTTAAATATTTCATTCTTCTAGGAGGGTGGATGCTGACTTTCTACACTCCTATGCTATCATTGTCTTCCCCCTCTGACCCTCCTCTCTACCCTCTGTGCTCAGATACCAGCTATTGCTGCTGTCATGAACTAGATCTGTCACTAAGAAAAGAAATGTCCTCAGTTGTTAATGGGTGAAAGTCACCCTGGATGACTCATTTCATTTCGGAGTTTCAGCCATCCCTGCTTCTTTGAGCTTTCCCACTTTTCTTAATTCTCGGGGTGGGGTGGAACAGCTTTTTTTTTTTATGAAGCTGCATGACTGAAATCTTGTGCTCCTACAAACTTCCCTTTGAGGTCCTTCTAGCAGCTTTACTGCAGACTGGAAGCAGAGCAGAGGATGTGTTTTTCAGTCAGTGGTGCATTGCTTTCAAACGATTTAGAAAATCCCCTACTTAATTTGTTTTTGTTTCGCACACATTTTGGATTCTTCGGAAGATTTTACATCCGTAAAACATTGGCGTTAATTGCTGCTGTCCGTCATGTGTAATCCTGGTTTTCAAAAGTCAGTGCAGGAAGACAAATGTAGTGTAAAATGATGCATCACATGAGAACAAGGACATTCACGTTGAAATCTCCTCCTGGGTGAGAAGCTTTTTAGATGTTCTGGGACCTCTGTCTCAGTATCATCAAACTCACAATAGCCAAGGCTGTGACGGCATCAAAGATGGAAAGCCCTCTAGATTCATCAGGCATTTATAAATTATAAACAAATTATTTTATTCAGTTTTTACCCCTCTAGTACAGCGGTTATCCAACCACTTCAGCATTCTTCATTGCCAGCTCTAAGGCTGGTTGTTGTACCTGTGATTATTAATTTGGCCTTGTTTACATTTTAATCCCATGTTTTCACTCTCTTTCTTGAATTTATTACTAGAGCTTGTAGATTTTTTCCCCATTTTCAGCTGCTGGGGTAGTAGCACCCACATAATGCATTGATGTTTCTTCCTCCACTTTTAAAACCACATTCAACCTCTTCCTATCCAGCTTAATATATATCCTGCATAAAGACTGAATAAATAAGGGGAGAGTGTTCAGCATGTAGGGACACGGTGGCTCAGTGGCTAAGACACTGAGCTTGCCGATCAGAAAAGTCGGCAGTTCAGCGGTTCAAATCCCTAGCACTGCATAACGGAATGAGCTCCCATTACTTGTCCCAGCTTCTGCCAACCAAGCAGTTCGAAAGTATGTAAAAATGCAAGTAGCAAAATAGGAACCACCTTTGGTGGGAAGGGAACAGCATTCCGTGTTCCTTTGGCGTTCAGTCATGCCGACCACGGAGACGTCTTCGGACAGTGCTGGCTCTTCGGCTTTGAAACAGATGAGCACCGCCCCCTAGAGTCAGGGACATATGTCCGAGGGGAATCTTTACCTTTTCCTTTTTATCCAGCATGTAGATTTTAAAGTAATCCATCGGAAATCACCCTGACAAGCTCAGGAAAACAGACTGTTGTGTGACTGATAGATGGTACACTAATATTATCCTTCTCTTATCCCAGCCACATAAATAAGAGAAGTGGACATTAAAATATTGGCAGACTGCTGGTTGGAGCTGGTGGTTTCAGCCCTGGCAGACAGAAAAATTGACTCGCCTCTTATTCAAATCTCTGTGATACATGCCAGGTCGATGCTTTCATAGAAGATTAACTCCTGGATGATAGTCATTCTACCAGCAGTTGAGCTAGCATTAAAATTTGTTTATGCGGTTTAATAAGCAATGTATTATTTCAGGGAAGAGAGGTGTTTACTGTAGTCTTCTGACTAGGTTGCCTAATAACATTGCCACTTTCCCCCCCTTCTTCGTTGTTTTTTTTGGCTTGACTTCTTTCTTTTGGCACTTCTAAACCATTGTACAGAATTTGTCAAACAAACACATCTGGTTGATTCATTTTTCCTGCAAACGGTTGTTTTAGAGCTTATATATTTTGTGTAACAAACTGCTGTGTCGCTGTAAGGAGGAGAGCCGTCCTGACATTTTGATCATTTCCTATCTGAACAAAAGAATCTGATTTACCTGATTAAAGCAATAACTGTCTCCCATTCAAGTATATATCATGTCAGAGCTGTCTGTTTAAATACTCTGTTTCAGAAACATAGGCCTGTACCATGGGATCATTGCAGCATGATTGTAAACATTTTCATATGAAACTAGCTGATAATCCGGTTTTGCCTGGGTATTTATTTATAAGGGGAAAATGTCCGGACCAAACGAAATTTCTAATGTTGGATTTCCTCCCTTGTGGAGTACTGTGAAGCCATTACCATGGCAATTCCACTGTGCTGTATACTAGAATCCATTTTACGGCAGTACAGTAGAAGCCATTTAAAGGCACAACAAGCTGTATCTTAATAGAACACATACTCTAATGGGTGTTAGGGGTGTCTTATCCCCACAGTATTTTTTTCCAGAGAGTAAGTCATCTGTGTACCAAGTGTGGTTGAAATTGCTCAAGGCAATGTTATGTCAAAGCACCTGGTATGTCCAAATAATGGAGGAGAGCTGGTGGCTTAGAGGCTAATACAACTGCCTAACATGTAAAAACAGCCCAGGTTTGAATTCCAGTAAGGGTATTGCTAGCTGACTAGAGCTAAATAGCTTGAAATAGATCTATATTAGTCTCCCTTTATTTATTTATCAGCACAAATGCAACAAATATATATGCCTACCAGACATCTGGAAACCAGCCCTAGTCAACAAACGAGCCCCACCTACCACCCAGGCCATTACAACACGAAACAACAATAGCCACACAGCCAGCACCAATCAGCACCAATCTACCAATCATGATACAACCACACAACCAATCATTCCACTTACTGAAACAAAGCCAGCACTACACACACACACACACACACACACACACAAACAAACACACACCACCAAAATTTATAGAAAGACGGCAGCTCCGTCCACGCTTTAAGCCAAAAACACCAGCCTGAAGATGGCGAGTGAGACCTCGCCGAAACGTTGCCAAGACAATCTCAATCTTACATGGGAAAAGACCTGAATATGCCAAGACCTGCATACCTGTACAACTGTACAACTGTGCAACAGGGTAAAGAATTTATGAGTGCATATTTGTAGTGTTTAATTGTGTAGTGAGTTGCATCAACATGACACATGAGCTACCAAAAGCAAGTCTCTTTACTATGTATCTATAGTTTGTCAGATACTGTAAAGGATTGTAGAGCTGGCCTTGAGGAAGTATGAATGAACAGTCAGCATGCTGGCTGGGGAATTCTCGAGATTGAAATCCACATGTCTTAAAGTTGCAAAGGTTGAGTAATGCTGGGCAGGGAGTGAAAGAAATATGACAGGGAACTTAAAATAGCCCTGTTTTGATTTTTGTTGGTAAATGATGGGTGGAGAGAAACTCTGACAGTCTTTCAAGAATCTGTTGAGAACAATAAATCAGCATTCCTGGAATCAGTTTTGTAAGCCTGGCCAGGTTACTTCTATCTTTCCATCAAGGCGAGGTTCTGATATGTTTCTTACATCTTCCTAAAGGTCAGCCATTTATTCTTTTATGGGTCTTTAGTAACTGAATTCCCACTGGTCCCAAGATGTTGCCATGTTTGGTTATTTGGGGGATTAAACAGTGGTGGGATTCAAAAATTTTTAAACCTCCGGTTCTGTGGGCGTGGCATGGCTTTGTGGGCGTGGCAGGGAAAGGATACTGCAAAATCCCCATTCCCTCCCTACCCCACTAATCTGCTTTCCAGCTCCGTTCTCCTGTTCAGGGCATCAAAAGAAGATCAGCTGGGAGGCAGTGGGGGGCAGGGCCAGCCTATTTGATGGTTCTCCGAATTACTCAAAATTTCCGCTACTGGTTCTTCAGAACTGCTCAGAACTGGCTGAATTCCACCTCTGCGATTAAAAGAGGGAACATGATATATGCTACATCAGGTTCTTGTTGGAAAAACTGTATATAAATCAAACTAATATTATAAATGAAGGCAAATAAATGTGGCCCAAGATAGTGATCCAAGATTGAGTTTGGGTTGGTTAGCGGGACCAAATTCAATCTCGCAAACTAATGTTGTATCAAGCAGGCTGTGAGGAATGAACATCAGGACCCCGCATATTAAATTCCAATTAAAATGATTTATTATTAATCATACCAATGCATGAGAATCTACTGATGGTTAGCACTACCTTGCCTAAGGGTCAATGGAATTCAAGAGGGGTTGAGCCTAGTTCATTTGTGGCTACGTAGACATTCTAGGCTGATTCCTGTTTTCTCTCCACCCCCATGCTCTGTCATGTCTCCTACACATGGGACACCCACGATCCTTATTTTGTGAAGCTTGAGGCAAGAGTGAGAGGGCTCTGCTGCTTGCTAAGATGGCTTTCTTGTCTGAAGAAAGAGGATAGTTTGGCACACCTTGTCCATTTTGTACTAATGTTTTCCCCCCCTTATTTTTCTACAGGCTGGCAGTGATGGCGAAAGCATAGGCAACTGCCCCTTCTCTCAGAGGCTCTTCATGATACTATGGCTCAAAGGAGTGGTATTTAGCGTCACAACAGTTGACTTGAAAAGGTAAGGAACTTACTGTTCTTTGTTGTTGTTAGTTGCAAAGTTGTGTTTGACCCATTGTGACCCCATGGAGAACATTCCCCCAGGCCTTCCTGCCCTCTACCATCCTCTGGAGTCCATTTAAGCTAAGGCCAACTGCTTCAGTGACTCCATCCAGCCACCTCCTTCTCTGCCGTCCCCTTCTTCTTTTGCCCTCAATCGTTCCCAGCATGAGGCTCTTCTCCAGGGAGTCCTTCCTTCTCATTAGGTGGCCAAAGTACTTGAGTTTCCTCTTCAGGATCTGGCCTTCTAAAGAATAGTCAGGGTTGATCTCCTCTTGGACTGACCGACAGAATTGTAGAATATTTTTCTTCTCCTTCCTAAATAGGCTTGATTATACAAGTGCTTGATATTGTGACCAAGCTGTTGGTGGCAAAGGACCCATAATCCACAGCAGCTCCCTCCTGTTCTGGCTATAACTCCCTTAATTTCCTTCCAGTGGGGCCAGGGTTTCTCCAGGCTGGAGGGAGTGGCCTTCAGCCTGTGGGTTTAGCAGCTGTTGGATTAAGAAGACAAGGAGGGGGTCCAGTGTCTGAGTTTTCAACAACATGGCTGGAAACCAGCCAGCTCATGTGGGTCTACATTGGGCTTATTTGTGGGTGTTGGTTAGTTCTTCCAAAGAGGAGGGGACCTAACGTGGAGCAACGAAGGAGGGATGAATCTCATGACCCCGAGATGGATACTTCCTGTCTTCTACTGGAGTCCATTTAAGCTCACGCTGACTGCTTCAGTGACTCCATCCAGCCACCTCATTCTATGTCGTCCCCTTCTTCTTTTGCTCTCCATCGTTCCCAGCATGAGGCTCTTCTCCACTGAGTCCTTCTTTCTCATTAGGTGGCCAAAGTATTTGAGTTTCCTCTTCAGGCTCTGGCCTTCTAAAGAACAGTCAAGGTTGATCTCTTCTAGGGCTGACCTGTTTGATCACCTTGCAGTCCAAGGGACTCGCAGGAGTCTTCTCCAGCACTAGAGTTCAAAGGCCTCCATTCTTTGGCACTCAGCCTTCCTTAGGGTCCAACTTTGCTATTCTTAGGGACCTGTTACTAGACAGGTAGTCCTCGATTACAACCACGGTTGAGCCCAAAATTCCTGCTGCTAACAATTGTTAAGTGAGTTTGGCCCATTTTATGACTTTTCTTGCCACAGTTGTTAAGTGAATCACTGCCATTAAGTTTAGTAACACAGTTGTTAAGTGAATCTGGCTTCCCCGTTGACTTTGCTTGTCAGAATGTCGCAAAAGGGGATGAAAGGACTCTGGGACACTGCAGCTACCCTAAATACAAGTCAGTTGTCAAGCATCTGAATGTAAATCACATGACCCCGGGGATGCTGCAAGGGTCCAAGGGGTGAAAAATGGTCTTAAGCCACTTTCTTCAGTGCTGTTGTAAGTACGAACAGTCACTGAACGAAGGCTTGTATGTTGACCTGGTTGCCTGTGACAGTTTTAAGTATTTCTTTGAATTGTGAAACGTGGACACATGATGGTGGGACGCTGCAAACTGTCTTCAACGTGGCCTGCTTGCCGAATGGCCAAAGTACAGTTCTCCTTTAAGAGACCCTGTTTTGTTTCTTTTACGAAGCGGGTGGCAAACACTGATGGATCCAGAGGTGGGCTGCTATGGGTTTGCCCGGGTTCGGGAGAACCCGTAGCTAATGTTATGGCTGGTTCGGAGAACCTCCGCCTGCAACCCACCACTGGCCCCCACACCTCTCCCCAATTTCTCCCATGAGTCTCCACGTAGCCCGTTTTGAATGCAAGATAAGTGCAGGGCCCGCACAGAGGCTCAGGGAGGGGGGAAAATGGCCCTCTCTTAAGTTCTGGAAGGCTAGAAATGGGTCCGTTTCCAGCCTCCGGAACCCGGGGGAGGCCGTTTTTACCCTCCTAGAGACTTGAGGAAAGTCTCCGGAGCCTGGGGAAGGTGAAAACGGCGCCCGCGCCATGGTGCATGAGGCGAGCTAGACCATGCCCACCATGGCCACGCCCACCTAGCAACCGGGCAGAGAACCCGTTGCTGAAATTTTTGAAGCCCACCCCTGGCTGGATCCCACTGAGACTTACAGGCTAAGATAATTTTAATGACACTTCTGTTAACTGCTCCAGGTTAATGTCACTCTCAAGCTCCACCTCAATAGTTTCTTCGCAGGGTGTAAGTGGTGTCAGCAGAAACCACACTTTAATATTGTTTGCTCCGTTGCTTATTTTGTAGCTTACAGCTTGGCAAGGCTCTCATTCCCTCCCCGAGCCTCCCTCGTCTAGTATGGTATCTGAAGGAATTTGGGGGAGCCTTCACCCCGAGACCAGCTGCATTCTGTTCTTCCACCATGTCACTTTCATAGCAGATTGTTCCAAAGGCCAGCTGGTTCTTCCTTTTCTCCCCTGCTGAATTGATATTAGGCTTCTCTTATTCATATGGCACGTTGAAGCATGAAAGGAACAGATTAATAATGTCGAAATACAGAGTCAGACAATTGTTCCATCAACAGGGTCATTGCTCTCTCGGCAGCACGCCTGTTGTTGCCACATGGAATTTTCCCAGGAAGTCAAAGAGTAAAGGGAAGGACTCTTAATTGATGGAGGCGGCCTTTCCAATTACTGCACTGCTAACACCATGAACGCCGAGCAATATGTATGTATGTACGTACGTATGTGTGTGTGTGTGTGTGTGTGTGTGTGTGTATTGTGTGTGTGTGTGTATATATATATATATATATATATATATATATATATATATATATATATATATATATATATATATATATATACGTATGTATGTATGTATGTATGTATGTATGTATGTATGTATGTATGTATATATGTATATGTATATATGTATATATAAAATGCCACCCACTAACTAAATGGACACGAGCCCAGGAAATCCGCAGTGCTGTTTTCTCTCCATTGTTCATAGAACAAGAGAAATGGCGGAGGAGATAATACTTTCTTTGGGGCTGTTGATGTTCATGGGAAATTATTTGAGCCCTTCCTCATTATGGGAGTTTTTCTTTTTCTTTTTGAAGTTTTGGATTGAAGCGAAATTATCTAAGCCTTTCCAGCTTTGTGACTTTGGAACATGTCCTCCTGACTTGAAGTGTCTTTATAACTTCCAATGGTCACTAAACGAAAAGTTGTAAGTCGAGGACTAACTCTAGGTTGCTATTCAGGCACACACATGTGATTTCATTTCCCCATTCCCGCCACGGGATTAGAACCTGCGTGCATGAATGCCCAGAGATCAGGATGACAGGTTTCTTGCTTCTAACTGGGATCTGTCATCATGGGCTCCTTTCATTCATGCCCGAATAGCTTAAGTGAGACTTTTTGCCGTGGCTGCTGGTGCTGCTAATAAAGGGAACATTTATTTAACTACAGAGGATTTTTCATGTTTGGGAGCTGGGTCAGAACACTTAAGTTCACCTTTGTATAACATTGACAATTGTGAACTATCAGAAAAAAAAGGTTATTGCCAGATCGAAAACTCAGGCTTTTGACTCCCTGTGGACTTTCTATGCCTGGCTCTTCGTTTGTGCAATAACCGTTCCCATTTCCTTAAAAGGGAAAACTCATTTTCCCTCTTCTGTTAGGAAATAAACATTCAGCTTTAACATAGCCGCAGTAGGTCAACGGGGTATTTTCCTCACCACTTTTGCAGAGAACTTGGGTGAATTACTGTAGCCTCTACACGGCTCCCACCCGTTGAAAAGTTCACAGCTAAGGAATTGTGCAACTCAGGAAAAAAATGCTATCAATTTACTCTTCTGCAACATCCATTTTTCCTTTGCTACTTTCTCTTTTTATATCTAATTCTACGCTAACAGGGGGGATGTTTGCAGTTCTGTTAATCCTACAAGCACAACTGCAGGCAGGCTAAATGGGGACAGACCAGCCTTTTCCTCCACTGCCAAGCGCTCATATTTTTTTTCCCCTTCTGCAACTGCTAAAGACAGAGGTTTCATTCTTTTTCATCTTCAGGAATGCAGCTTGAGTCTGTTATGCAGGAATTAAACGGTCTTTGTTGGAACAAGGAGCACTGCAGCGTCCCAAGTTCTAGCTTGCTTGGGAATAGAAGACACTTTTTGGGACTCGGTTTTGCAGAGCCTCGGAAGCGAGCCAGCGGTTTTCAGATTTTCTTTTCTTTTTTTTTGAGAAGGCCGGAGGTTCTTAAAAGCTTTAAAGAATGGCTCGGGTTTTTTTTGGGAGGGCAGTAGGGAAGCTAATACTAGAAGCTGCTTTCTTCACAAAGCTGTGCTGGATTGTGCTTTAGGCTCCGTGCAGCTTATGGAGAGTAGAAATGAAGATCGGTGGGCTGAGCCATGCCTCCATCTTTGCTGTTGCTCCTGCCCTCTGGAACATCTTACCCCCCCTCCCAATATGTGGTTGGCAACCCTTCTATCCTTTCTTAAATGCCTAAAGATTTGGCTCTGCCAGTTGGCATAGGGCTCCAGTGGGGGAAAAGCACATTAGAGGTGGTCTCACCTTCCCCTCATTCCACCCCAATCGTCCCCACGTCTCCATGATGTTGATCTTTGGTTTTAATTTATTCATGCTTTAATGTAGATATTATTATTTTTTTATGTCTGTAAACTGCCCAGAGTTACCTTATGGTAAAATGGGCAGCCCATAAAATTTATAAATAAATAAATAAATCTCCTTTTGTTGTTGTTAGTTGCGAAGTCGTGTCCAACCCATCGTGACCCCATGGACAACGTTCCTCCAGGCCTTCCTGTCCTCTACCATCCTCTGGAGTCCATTTAAGCTCACACCTAACTGCTTTGGTGACTCCATCCAGCCACCTTATTCTCTGTTGTCCCTTTCTTCTTTTGCCCTCCATCGTTCCCAGCATTAGGCTCTTCTCCAGGGAGTCCTTTCTTCTCATTAGGTGCCCAAAGTCTTTGAGTTTCATCTTCAGGATCTGGCCTTCTAAAGAGCAGTCAGGGTTGATCTCTAGGACTGACCGGTTGGATCGCCTTGCAGTCCATGGGTCTCGCAGGAGTCTTATCCAGCACCAGAGTTCAAAGGCCTCCATTCTTTGGCACTCAGCCTTCCTTATGGTTCAACCTTCACAGCCATCCATTGCAACTGGGAAAAACCAGAGCCTTGACTTGTGTTGGCAGGGTGATGTCTCTGCTTTTTAGTCTGCTGTCTAGATTTTTCCATCGCTTTCCTCCCCAGGAGCAAGCGCCTTTTAATCTCCTTGGCTGAGTCCTATTATTTCTTTCTCTAAGACGGTAGTGCTGCAAACCTCCTAAGTTTTTCCAGAGGATAAAATGCATAGATCAATGTTTCTCTACCTTGGCAACTTTAAGATGGGTGGACTTCAATTTCCAGAATTCCTCAGCCGGCACACAGACACACC
Source organism: Thamnophis sirtalis (assembly GCF_051295495.1). Taxonomy (NCBI): domain Eukaryota; kingdom Metazoa; phylum Chordata; class Lepidosauria; order Squamata; family Natricidae; genus Thamnophis; species Thamnophis sirtalis. The sequence goes on along the minus strand of NW_028261393.1, from coordinate 20,409,298 downwards.
CAGAATGCCATCCAACCTTCTAGCCAGTTGTTTGTCTTGGTGTCTGTTCATACAAACCTTTAATGGGGAGAAAGATACACAGGTAGCCCTGACAATACTGGAGTCCAAAATTTCCGTTGTTAAGCGAGACATTTGTTAAGTGAGTGTTATCCCATTTTACGACCTTTCTTGCCACAGTTATTAAATGAATCCCTGCAGTCATTAAGTTAGTAACATGGTTGTTAAGTGAATCTGGCTTCCCTGTTGAACTTGGCTTGTCGGAAGATCAAAAAAGGTGATCACATGACCCCCCCGAAAGCTGTGACAGTCATAAATACGAGACAATTGCCAAAGGTCTGAATTTTGATCATGGGGATAATGCAACGGTCGTAAGAGTGAAAAATGCTCGTAAGACACTTTTTTCATTGCTGTTGTAACTTTGGTCACTAAATGAACTGTTGTAAGTTGAGGACTAGCTACAGGTAGATACCACATGCTAAAATGTCCCATATCTTGCACTACTAGTTCTTTCTCAGACTGGAAACTGGAAAATATGGTGGTTTTTTTTTAAATTTAGTATTTATAGCCGGGGTCGCTGCTAAAACTTATTTAGAGCCAAGCAACCTCTGCCCCAAGCACATCTTCCTTTGGCTATGTGTTCATGTACCGTGTGTCCCTGAAAATAGGACAGGGTCTTATTTTTTTTCACCCCCAAAATATTGATTGGGACTTATTATCGGGGTGCGGGGCTTATTGTTTTGGGGTTGCCGGGTGGCTGCTCTCTTGCGAGCGGGTGCCCAAAGAGCCAGGCACAGCCTTGGGGGCAAATGGCTATGTTGCACTGTTGCAGCAGTGCAATGCACCAGCCATGAGGTGACCACATTCATGAGCATCCACCTGGCAACCCCCCTTTCCAGACGGGCAGAGCACCACTCACCGACCCGGTGATATCCCAAGGCGCTAAGCTGCGTGGTGCTCTGCCCTCCCCCCAGCTCCCGCGGCTTGGTGCACCCTTAGGTCAATGCGTGGCACTCTGCCTGGCTGGAAAGGAAGGTTGCGTGAGTGCCTGTTCCGCCCCCAGCTCGTGTGCCTCCCAGCCTCACCATTACCTGGCCCAGCTCTCCCTGCAGGGCCAGGGCGCAGCCACCGCGGCACTCCGAGCAGAAACTATTCTCCGGCTTCCAAACTCCAGAGATCTGCAGCTGAGTCTTCCGGCAGTGGCCACTCTGGAAGTACGCTCTATGGTTGTGGGCTGGCTGCCAGCAGAGCATACTCCCAGAGCATATGACCATAGAGTATATTCCCAGAGTGGCAGATTCGGAAGTCTGCCGGAAGACTCAGCATCCTACCTTCATGCTTTGGAAGCCACAGACAAAGCCATGCGGCGGGGATGCAGCGGAGATGCCCTGGCTCTGCAGGGAGAGTTAGGCAAGGACATTGTGAACCTGGGAGTTACGCGAGCGGGGAGCAGAAAAGCCGCTCGTGCAACCCCCCTCTCCAGCCATGCACAGCCCCATTCACTGACCTAGTGGCATTTCCAAAGGTGTCAAGCCACGGGAGATGGATGGCGGCGAACAGCCGCTCATGTGGCTTGGTGATACCCTTAGGTCAGTTAATGGCGCTGTGCACGGCTGGAAAGGGGGTTTGCTGGGCGGTTGCTTGGCTGCTGCCACAGCGCAACACAGCCGTTCGACCCTGAGGCTGTGCCCGGCTCTTTGGGAGCCTGCTCTCAAGAGAGCAACCTCCCTGCAACCCCCTCTCTAGTTGGGCACAGCACCACTCATTGACCTAGCGGTATCCTGAAGGCGCCAAGCAACGCGAGCCTTTGCCCCCCACCCTGTTTCTGTGGCTTGGTGCCTTTGGGATACCGCTAGGTCGGTGAGTGGTGCTCTGCCTGGCCGGAGGGGAGGGGTGCTGTCCAGGGGGCTTATTTTTTTGGGAGGGGGGCTTACATTTTTGCCCACCCAAAAAATGTGGCATGGCCTTATTATCAGGACATGTCATATTTTTGGGGAAACATGGTAGAGTTTTCGGAGAGCTGGGGAAAATCCCAGGAGCTTTAGTTACTTGATAGTAAGGTTGAAACATCTGCTCTGAAAAGTGAATTTGTGTTGAATACCTTTGGAGAGAAGAACCAGAGGGACGTTGTCGGTTCCATGTTTCAAGGTCTATTTGGAGAGAGTTCCATGGTTGGACCACCTCAATACATATTGCTACGATACTAAAAAGATATAAAAAGAGAACCAATTTCGTTGTATTTAAGTACAATGACAATAAAGATTATACTTATATTGAGGCCCTAGAAGGAGAGCAACAAAGAGGATAAGGGGCCTGGAACCTAAACCATAGATCATTGGTTCCCCCGGGTCCCAAAAGCTATCGCACGTGCATGCATGGCCACACCCATAATTTACTCCCCCCTGTGCTGTGCTCCCTGCGCATGCACGTTTGACACCCCACCCCCCGCTGTCCTGTGCATGCATGTCTCTATTGAAGCCTGGGGAGGCTGAAAATGGCCTCCCTTGCCCCCCCCCCAGGCCCTCCGGAAGCTGAAAACGCCCTCCCAGAGCCTCTGCACAAGCCCTGTTCTTCCCTGGCATCGCGTGGAGACTCCTGGGAAGGAAAGGGCAGCGTGGGCGGGCCAGCAGAAAATCAGCCGAGCTAGGGCAACTGCTCTTGTGCCTGCTGATATGGCTCCACATGCCACCTGTGGCATGCGTGCCATAGTTGTGCCATCATGGCCAAAGATGGATGATTACGGGGACTAGATATGTATGCCCTAAGATATTAGGCTTTGGGGACATGATAGCCGTCTTCCAAGATTTGAGGGGCTGTTCTAGAGAGGAGGTGGTTGACCTCCTCTTCCTAGCACCTGCAGGCAGGACAAGAAGTAATGGATGGAAGCGTGGGCACGGGGTTGTACTAGAAGACTTACAAGGTCCCTCCCAACTCCGTCAATTGGTTAAATTTGTCAGAGGGCTGATCCCACTTGGAAATAAGGAAGAATTTCCTGACAGTGAGAAGAAGTCATCAATGGAGCAGCCTGCCTCTCAGAGTTGTGGGTGCTCCATCACTGGAGCTTTTCAAAGAAAAGATTGGACAACCATTTATCCAGGACGATATTGGTAGAAGGACCCTGGCCTTGGGTAGGGCATTGGACTAGAAGACCTTACGGTCTCTTCCAGCCCTGTGATCCTAAGTTGGTTTCTTTTGATTGAATTCATTTAACCAGGAGGCTCTTGGAATCTAAACAGGATTAACAGCTGCTGCTTTGAGCTACTTGGAGGATGTGCCAGTTCATGTGCCTCTGCCCCCATATGCCATAAATTCTTTTCCATTTCACGCATCAAAATGTTGGGAGTTCACAAGCCGCAAGAGGATACGAAGATGTCATGCTTGTGTGATGTTTCTTGCTTCTTCTTCTTTTTTTAACAAGAAGCAGTGGTTGAAAATACTCTGCACTGATCCTCCCCCTCCCTCGGCCACAGCCGGCGGCAGCATGAATAAAAACTGCTTTTTGGGTTATTGAGCTCTGTGAGTCTCTGTGGTTTGGAATTTTTTTTTTAAACCAATAGGGTGGTGTTGAAAAGCTCCAAACATCCTGGAGAGAAACACCCATTTCATTTCAAGCTTGGGCTACAGAAGAATAGAGGGTGGCGTTTTGTTCTAAGTTTGGAGCATGTGGCATGGCCATTTCCATCAGAGACTTATGCACACCCCTTACAAAAATGTTGTTTTCTTTGGAAGGAAGCCTTGTCTGGAAGACAAGCAGAGGGGTTCAGAAATGCTGAATGTTTGACCTGAGGACCAGTGAGTTCTTCTAGTCCAGGGATGTCAAACTGGAGGGCCGCATCAGGGTTGTGTTTGACCTTGGGGGCCAGGATGCATGTGGCAGGGGTGGGCGTGGCCAGCTCAATGTCACTCCTGTCGAGGGCGCTGTTGCTGGCCTGCATGCTCTGTCAGCGAAAACAGGCTCCCAAGCTCCGTTTTCGGCTGCAATGGCCTCCTGCATCCTTCTGCCAGTAAAAATGGAGCTTGGGAGTGCTGCCCGTGGCCCTCCCGAACTCTGTTTTCGCTGGCAGAGGCACCACGGGCCGGTCCTTTGCTGTTTCCAGGGCATCCCCAGGGGCCAGATCTAAGCACCCTGCGGGCCAGATGCAGCCCCTGGACCTTGAGATTGACACCCCTGCTCTAACCGAAAGAACTGTTCAGAAAGACACTGTAATAGTAGATTGCGTTGACCAAACCGGTTGGACTAATCAGTTGTTTCTCAACCTTGGCAACTTTAAGATGGGTGGATCCATTCCCAGAATTACCCAGCCATTTTGCAAAAGGAGTTGAAGGCCATGATGGCTGGGAATTCTGGGAGCTGGAGTCCACCCATTTTAAAATTGCCAAAGTTGAGAAACCTCTACTAGAGGCTTTCAATGATATACAGGAGGCTTATACTGTTCCGCAATTTTACGTGAGGCTAAAGCTTTTTGATGTTCCATGGAGCCTCAGAGAGAGTGAAACACACATTTGTTCGCTCATCAACCGTTGGTGCCCAAAGCTAGTGCCCAAAGACACACACACAGAGGGCATTGTCTCACCTATCCCTTGTTTGAGGCGAACTCTAACATCATAGCTCATTAAGGAGATCTAAACTCATTGAAGTATTGAAGGAGGCTTCCGAAAGTAGACCCAACGTTATTCTTTTAAAAATTGCTGGGAAAATCTTTGCATTAAAACTGCAACTGACAAATAAGGATGGTTCATATTAAAAGTTGCCCCATTATAACAGGGATGTTAAAATCAAGGCCCAGGGTGCTCCGTTTTCACTGGCAGAGGGTTGCAGGAGACTGTGGCAGCTGAAAACAGAGCTCGGGAGACTGTTTTTTGTGGCAGAAGCACTGCGGGCTGGTCCTCCACTGTTTCCAGGCAGTCCTGCAGACGGGATCCAGCCCACGGGCCTCGAGTTTGACACCCCTGTTCTAGTCCTTCCACACAGGAATCCATTCTGTGTTTCTGCTGGCGTTCCTCAATTCAGCTGCACCTTTGAGGAGGTGGGGGGGGGGTTGTCAGAAAAGTTTTTTATTTTTTGTTCTCCATATACAATTATAGGTACACATTCACATAATTATTATTCTTTTTTACATTCGTCATTCTTATACATTTGTCATTCCATTTACAGGGTTATAATATATCATTTGGGTTGCTTCATTGCCTGTTTTGACACCAGCTTCTTTTCCCTTTCTTTTCTCCCTCCCTCCCTTCTCGACTTTCTTCCTTCCTCCCACCTTTCCCTTCCTTCTTCCCCTTCCTCTCCCCTATTCCTCTCTTCCTCTTCTCCTTCCTGCCCTCTCTCTTTCTCCCATCGATCTTTTCTCTCCTCACCTCTATCTTCCTTCCCTCCTCTCCTCCTCTCTTCCTTTCTTTTTTCTATTGTGATAGGTGTCACTTCCAGCTCTTAATTTTTATTTTCTAGGGGTGGTATTTCTGCAGACCCAAAAATAGTTGAATATCATTTCTTAATCCCTTTCCTTCTCAAATCTATCCTGATTGTGCCCCACCCCATTTGTATCTTACTTTTGAATATATACTTGCATATTATTATTTTCTTCCCTATTTTCCCTGAGTGGTGAAGGCCGGGAGGGGGGATTTATGGAGAGGATTCTGTAGCTCTTGCAGAATGTGAGTAAAAATCCCTTCCAGGCAGGGAAGGTTGTTAAAAAAAAAATTGGCTGGTAATTGAGTGGAGCTTGGCTTTCCAAGTCTCTGCCAAAATGACACATTAGCATCTTTAGGCAGGCTGGTACAAATGTCTTCAACTCGTTTGGGCTGGATTCCCGAGCTTAAAGATTATTTCCTGTTTCTGGAAGGCTCTCCGATCCTTTCCCTGAACATCTTGAGCTAGGTGGGAACTCTTATCAGCCTGTTCCCCATTTTTTTCTCGTAAGCGTTGAGGGAGTGTCCTTGCTGTGCTTGTACATAGTTGGTAAAAAGTTGGGAATTATGCATAGCCCAAAATTCTTGTATTAAGCTAGAAACCGATGATGACTTTGTAGCTTGGAATTTGTAACTGGCCCGTTTGCTCTCTGGCTGAGTTCAATTTTAATTCAATAACTAAGCCAAGATTTAGTTGGAAAAGTGATCCTTGCTTTTCCCTTTTTTATTGCTTGATACATTTTGTTCCTTTAAAACAGGGACCCATTGGAAAAGAATCTGTCAGTGAACAAGTGCTGTATTTCCTTTATTTTGGCCTCAATAAACTTGGATTTTTCTAGAGCGGGGAGAGGCAACTAGTGCCAATGATGCTGGACTTCAGCTCCCAGCATCCCTCATCATGGGCTCTGTTGCCCAAGGATGCTTTAGTTCAGAACAACTGGAACATGGCTAGTAGGCTTCCTCTACTCTGGTGTAACTTTGGGTCTTCCATTTGAACTCAACTTCCATAGTTTAACTGCGCTGGTTGAGAAGTCACAGTCCAGCATATCCGAAGAAGACACGCTAGAATTTCATTCCCTGTGTTCGGACTAATAGAAATATGCAACTAACATGAGAGTAACTTGCAAGAATCCAGGAGAAAAAAGGAAGTTTACATAGAATCCAGTAACTTTTGATACAGATAAAGGGACACTTCTAGTCACTGGATTTAATTTCCAAAGAAAATGATGCCAGAATTCATCTTTCTCCCTTTAAAAAGGCTTTTCCTGACCAGTCATATCTGATTCTAGGGCAGGGATGGAGAACGGTGACCCTTTTATGATTTGTGGACTCCAACTCCCAGAATTCCTGAGCTAGCCATGCTGGCTCAGGAATTCTGGGAGTTGAAGTCCACAAGTCATAAAGGGGCCTTCGTTCGCCACCTCTGCTCTAGGGATGGTGTGTTTCCTAGTTGCTTCCGTGGTCATGTGGCCAGCATGATTATATACCAAGAAGCTGAGAACAAGGTTACCTTCCCATTGATATGGTACCTATTTATCTACTCACATTTGCATGCTTTCGAACTGCTAGTTTGCAGGAGCTGCAGCAAGAATAGGAGCTCACCCCCATCACATGTTGCTTAGGTCTTGAATGCTAACCTTCCTGTTGACAAGCCCAACATCTTAACCACTAGGCTGCCACACCCCCTTTTCTCCCTTTTTCTGCTTTCAAAATGACTTTTTTGGCAACAAGTTAAAGAGTTAATTTTGCCTACTCAAAGAACGAAATGCAGTGTTCACAATCCTTTTAAGTACACCTTACCATTTTGTCCATCTCGCCGTGCTCTTAAAAGGATTCTCCTTCCACCCAAAGGGGGAAAGCCACTCCAGTGATTTCCTGTAATTATTGTGGGTGTACACAGCAGTGTTGTAATTGAAGCTTCAGCTGCTTCAGGCATGAAAGTGACTCACATTTCTCAGCATATTTTGGAAAAAACGACCCATTGGGACATTCAAACCACCTACAGAGTTTGCAACAGGTTTACAAAGCAGTCTATTGTCTTGGGTTGAAAGAGAGAAAGGGATCTGTAAACATTAAGGCAGGGAATATTGGCTTTGGGATAAGGTGGAATATGAGTCACCTGCCTTGGATGATATACACCTGAGCAGTCTTTCACCCTCTCCAGGTTGCATGTTGATGTTTAGCATTCAACGTTTGCGTTTGTTTGGAACTCCCATGCTGTACCTTTTCTTCAGAATGCTTCACAATTAGGAGGCATCCAGAATTTCAACATGAGACTCTCCACCACAGATACCGGTATTAAAATTTGGGAACTTTTAACTCAGTGAAATTCTCAAGCTAGGGTTAGGCAATCTGATGATTTCCAGCTGTTTTTCACTCTTGCTAGCCAGCCCCAGCCTGTCAGTCCAGTGGATTTTGAAATTTGTATTGGTTCATTTATTTAAATTTACTGGCCACCCAACTCCAGTGGATTCCGGCCATAACTCTGAATCTAAATGAGGGGAAGGCATCAGGTATTTTATTTCTAATTAGTTGATAACCCACCGTTACCCGGTGGGAAAATGTCTGGACCAAACGTAATATCTAATGTTGGATTTTCTCCCTTACTGGAGGAAGCCCCCTTGTGGAGTACTGTGAGTACTCCATGGCAAATCCACTTCACTGTATGGTAGAAGTCATTTTACGGCAGTACAGTAGAAGCCATTTTAAGGCACAATAGGCTGTATCTTAACAGAACGCACACCCCAAGGGGTGTTAGGGGTGCCTTATCCCCACAGTATTTGTTTCCGGAGAGTAAATCATCTGTGTGCCAAGTTTGGTTGAAATCGCTCGAGTCATTCCAGAGTTACGCTGGAACATACAGACACAGACACAGACAGACAGACACACACAAACACACACACACACACACACACACACACACATATATATACCCTGGCTTCGCTGATAACGGATAAGAGCCTGTGGCCTAATGGCTAAGATGTCTGCCTAGTATGCAATATAGCCCAGGTTCAAATCCCAGTAAGGGTATGGCTAGCTGATGAGAGCTAAATAGCTTGAAATAGATCTATACTAGTCTCCCTTTATTTATTTATCAGCACAAATAAACACGCACGCACACACACACACACACACACACACACACACACACACACACACACATATATATATATATATATATATGTGTGTGTGTGTGTGTGTGTGTGTGTGTGTGTGTGTGTGTGTGTGTGTTTTTATTTGTGCTGATAAATAAGCGGTTGGAAGCGGTTGGCTTCCTCCCATAATTGGGGCTTACCAGGGGTTGTAAAAATCTTATTAGGTAACCTTTACCTAATGTCTTGTGATAGCAGCAGTGACAGCCTCTGATATGAACTTGTGAAGCCAGCCCTGTTCCAAGAGGAAGCAGACTTGACGACAGGCAGGCAGCTATTTGGGGGCGGAGTGGGAGGGGGAATTGGCTTGCTTTCCCCCCTGCAGATCCACTGCTGTCACTTTCCAAAGAGATTTACAGCCTACACATCCACCCTTGCCTTATTTGGAAATATTATTTGGAGACCGAAAGGGCTTCACCTATCTGTATTGAAATGAGAGTAAATGCCGAAGAATGCTATTTCCTTTCTTTGATTTTTATCAAAGAAGGTTAAGGGGCACCTCTGTTTTTCCAGCCTTGATGGGATAGTGTGTTTTTCTTTTCTTTTAATACTGAATCTGTTTGTATTTCATCCCTGAGCTTTTCTCTCAACGCATGCAAAACAGGTGAGAAAGGAATGGCGAACGAGGAATCCTTGGTGCTCTCTGAGTTGGGGTGGTTTTCTTGCAGATGTTTTCATTAGCCATGATGTTTCCTAGTTTGGGTAAGGAAAGGCCTGGGGGAAAACCCACCCCTGCAGTCTTCCAACTGTAATGATTCCCAGGGTCCTTGGGCATGTTACATTGCCGATGACAATGTGAGCTACGATTTGGGGGAATTCCTTGAACGGTTTTTAATGTATGCCAATCTCTGTCTCAGGAAGCCTACAGACCTTCAGAACTTGGCTCCGGGGACACACCCGCCTTTCATCACCTTTAATAACGAAGTGAAAACTGACGTGAACAAGATTGAAGAGTTCCTCGAAGAAGTCCTCTGCCCACCCAAGTAGGTACCATTGAGAGGGTTGGGTAGAAGGGAAGGGTGAGAGGGTTTCATGCGCTCATTTTCCGTCATTCCTCTCGCCAGTTCGCAAAAGTGTGGCTTGGCTCACTGAACCCGTAGCCGTTTGCACTGCACGCTGCAAGCGTAGCTCATCTGCAACTTGCGGTGAAAAAGGTGAGTTGCAACTGGTCCTCACACTTAACGACCGTTGCAGTAGCCCCACAGTCGCATGATCCAAATTTTGGCAAGGGACTCCTCTTTATGAAAAGGGACTTACAACCAGTCCTCATACTTACCGACCATCACTACATACCGTATTTTTTGGAGTATAAGACACACTTTTCCCCCCCTAAAAGAGGGTGAAAATTTGGGTGTGTTTTATACACCAAATGTAGCCCCGCCCAGCAGCCAGCCCCCCTTTCAGCCAGGAGTGGGTTCCAGCAGGCAGTACATCCGGTTCATTCATGTGCGCTCATGCACGTGCTTGATACATGCTGCATGTACATGCACAGTGCAATTAAAAGTTTTCTGTGCATGCGCATGACTGAAATACAAGATGGCGCCGCCTATGGCGCCTCCCGGAGAACCAGTTCACGGGCATGGCAGGCCTGAGTTGCTGCCGGTTCCAACAACCAAGGCTGCCATACCACTACCGGTTTGGCTGAACTGGTCCGAACCAGTAGGAACCCACCACTGCTTCGGCGTCCGCATGTCCTTTCAAATGGAGAGCCTCTCAAACAGCCTCCAAAAGCTCCAAAACAGAGGTGGGTTGCTCCTGGTTCGGTGGCGGTGGGAGGCTCTGCCCACCTGCTCAGACGCTTCTGTGCATGCGTAAAAGCATTGCACGAGCACCAGCAAACTGGCAGTAAACCAGTTAGCAACCCGCCACTGCTCCAAAACCTTCACCTCCAAAAGCCCCATTTGCAAAGGAGTGTCTCTTTGCAAAGGCAGTATCAGGCCTGCCTCCTTCAATATCCAAGAAAGCAAAACCTCAACTCCATTTGAATAGAGATCAAGGTACTTTTACCAGATATGAATTGAAAGCAGCGAAAAGGAAAGCAAGATCTGAGCCAAAAAGGCACCAACATGTACATATCAAATGTTTATCCAGCACCCTCCCCCCAATTCCCCAACCCAATGTCCAATCTGCGACTCCCAGAGGTGTCATGTGGGGTGTATCTTCAAAAAGCCTCATCAAGTTATAAAAGTATTAATACCACTTTATAATGCCTTGGTAAGGCCACACTTGGAATCCTGCATTCAGTTTTGGTTGCCACAATGTAGAAAAGATGTGGAGACTCTAGAAAGAGTGCAGAGAAGAGCAACAAAGATGATTAGGGGACTGGAGACTAAAACATATGAAGAACCGTTGCAGGAACTGGGTATGTCTAGTTTAATAGAAAGAAGGACTAGGGGAGACATGATAGCAGTGTTCCAATATCTCAGGGGTTGCCACAAAGAAAAGGGAGTCAAACTATTCTCCAAAGCAGCTGAGGGCAGGACAAGAAGCAATGGGTGGAAACTATTCAAGGAGAGAAGCAACTTAGAACTGAGGAGAAATTTCCTAACAGTTAGAACAATTAATCAGTGGAACAGCTTGCCTCCAGTAGTTGTGAATGCCCCAACACTGGAAGTCTTTAAAAAGATGTTGGATAGCCATTTGTCTGAAACTGTATAGGGTTTCCTGCCTAGGCAGGGGGTTGGACTAGAAGACCTCCAAGGTCCCTTCCAACTCTGCTATTGTATTATTGTATAAGATGGTATGCGAGATGGTTGGCCTTTACCAAGTCCAAACACCGGCCACCAGCATGTGCAGAAGATGGTGAGAACAAAACTCCCTTCTTCATAACTCCTCCAGCACCAGTAACTCCCCCTCCCAAATATCTCAAGCCCCCTCCCCTTCCCGTTTCTATGGCAGCCGATAGCAAGCAAGGAAAGTCGAGGCTGACAGGCAGCCTCTCAAAGTGCTCGTGCTGAAGCAGGCTAATATGCTGAAGCTGACCAGGCTGTTTCCTAAGGACGCCAGGCAGATGAATACAGATGGATGTTGGAAGGCAGAGGCAGATTTTTTACCCTTATTTTCCTCCCCAAAACGAAGGTGTGTCTTATATGCAGGAGCGGCTTATACTCCGAAAAATACGGTATTTCTGCAAAAGAAGTTGGAAATGGGCTTTTTATCACGTTTTGGTTTCTTTGCATAATTTTTACTTTCCCCCCTCTTTTATCACCTATATAGTTCCCTGTCTCCCTTTTTTAATCTATTATTTTCTTCCTGACCACTTGCTTTTTCTTGGTTTTTAATTTTTTATCTTTATTTTATTTTTTTAAAAATGGGTGAAATTACATTAAAATACATTAAAATAAAGACAACACGGAAGATGAAAAATAAAAAAAACAGATAGCATCTGAGCCCCATCCATAATTCATCTTCCTTACAAGTGGGGAGGTGATTAGTAAAATAAAGGATATGCATGATAACTGCTGTCCTCTTAACTGCAGGTTATTAGACATCCCCAAGCATGATAATTCAGTCTCTCAGGACAGGAAAAAAAATGGGGTGAAGACACCAGAAATTTACCACTGAAAATACTGTGCCAGTACTGTTCCCATACTGCTGGAGCTGGGGATAAAGGCAGAGCTGTTTCTAAGCTGGCTTCTATTTTGCCAAATAGACAGTTTTTGTCTCATTATTTTTAAAACTACTTTGGGATATACTTGACTTTTCAGTCAAAAGCTCTGTCTTACACAACACTGTTTCCACATGACTTTGTCCTGGTTAGATTTGAAATATTATATTCAGTTCTGGACAGGGATATTGAAAGGGATATGGATACACTTGAACAGAGCCAGAAAAGGGATGCTGAACACCAAGCTCACCAAATAACCATTAAAAGATCTGAACCTCATCTTATAGAGCCGTGATGGTGAGGCTATGGCACGCGTGCCCAAAGTGGCAGGCCCGGCGCCCGGCACGCACAGCCTTGCCTGTTTGTCTTCTGGGTTTCTGGCATGCATGCGCTCGCAACAGTCAAACCGGTGTGCGGAGGCGTGCCGGCCAGCTGATTGTTGGGTGTGCATGCGTGTTAGGACCCAGAAGTTTGGCTTTTCCGGAGTGCGATCCTTTAGCACATGTGGCAGTGCCGAAAACCAGCCTCTGCATGCACGCCGGCCAGCTGATAGTCGGGCGCACATGAGCACTAGAACACGGAAGTTTGGCTTCTCCGGAGTGTGGCCTTGACGAGTGCGCACACGCATGACATTTCCATGCAACGTGTCGAAAAGATTCACCATCACTGTTATAGAGAACCAGTTTGGTTGATGAGGGGCACCAGGAGATGGTGAGTTCTGGTCCTCTCTTAAGCATGAAAGCTGACTTTGGGCCAGTTACTCTTCGACTCAGTCGACTTCACCTTATTTCACAGGGTTGTTTTGGGGAACATGAGAAGGAGTAAGGAGTAGTGGCTATGCTTGCCACCTTGAGTTATTTAAAAATAATAAAGGTGGGATAAAAAAGATAAAAAGGTAGTGCTCTATCTAAAAATTTCTCGGTTGCAAGAGGTTGCTGTAGGATCTATTCATCATTGAAATTCAGACTCCGACAAAGACCGGGGGCTGCAAATGAATAGAAAGGAGATTCAGGCAACATCTGGAAGAATTTCCTGTGGGTAAGAGCTGTGGAACAAAGCAAGCAGAACAATGATTTTCAGACTAGCATCCTCACACCTGTGAGCTGCTGTTGGGATTTACTGGGTATTTTAGGGCCTCTGGGACCCAAATGTTTGCACGATCAACCGTCTCTTCCTCCCCTGCCCCCATTTTAATATATATATACATATATACATACATACATACATACATACATACATACACACACTCACACACACACACACACACATACACACATATGCGTGTGCGTGCGTGCGTGCGTGTGTGTGTGTGTGTGTGTGTGTGTGTGTGTGTGTGTGTTCCAGCATAATTCTGGAACTCCTCGAGCAATTTCAACCAAGCTTGGTATACAGATGACTTACCCTCTGGAGCAAAACGCTGTGGGGGGGTAAGACATCCCTAACACCTCTCGGAGTGTGTATTCTGTTAACATACAGCCTGTTGTGCCTTAAAATGGCTTCTACTGTACTCCCATAAAATGGCTTCTACTGTGCAGTGCAGTGGAGTTGCCATGGTAACGGCTTCACAGTACTCCAGAAGGAGGCTCTCTCTGGGAAGGGGGCAAATCCAACATTAGAAATTATATTTGGTCCTGACATTTTCCCCTTATAAATGAATACCAGGTTATTGGCTAGTATTGAATAAATTTCATTTCACAATCTTACTGCCCTCCACACTTTTAGGCTGTGGCCAAATTTGAGCTGAGTCTGCAAAGAGCCGTTACAATTCAAATGGCCTTTTCATACAGAACTGGAGTACTGGTAGTCCTCGACTTACAACCACAACGGTGCCCAAAACTTTCTGTTGCTAAGCAAGACGGTTGTTAAATAGGTTTTGCCCCATTTAACCGTCTTTCTTGCCACAGCAGTTGAGTGAATCTCTGCAGTTGTTAAGTTAGGAACATGGCTGCTAAATGAATCTGGCTTCCCCATTGACGTTGCTTGTCAGAAGGTCGCAGAAGGGGCGGGTCACATGACCCCAGGATACTGCAACCGTCACCAATACAAGCCAGTTGCCAAGCATTCAAATTTTGATCGCGTCACCATGGGGATGCTGCAGCAGTCTTAAGTGTGGAAAATGGTGATAAGTTCCTTTTTTCAGTGCGGTTGTAACTTTGAAGAGTCACTAAATGAGCTGTGGTAGGTTGAGGACTACCTGTATGCTGGATATTTCAATCCTAAGGATCATTTTAAGGACTTCTTAAGTGGATATTGGATCAAAATCAAGTGTTGTGGCCCGCCAGTGGCCAGCAGAGCTGGCAGCAGATTCGGAGAGTGAGGAGGTTGGGGAGGAACATGGGCCAGTCCTGGAGTCTGGGGAAGGCTCTGACGAGGGCTCTGTGTCGGAGGCAGAGAGAGGGCCAGAGCCGTATGCCAGTTATCAGTGTCAGAGATCAGTGAGGCAGAAGAGCAGCTGGAGCCTGTTCCCAGTTTGCGCATGCACAGAGTTGCCAGAAGAAGGGAACAGCTAAAGAATAGGGGAGGAAGGCCACAGGGGGACAGTGAATGGCCCCTCCCAGAGCAAGTAAAGGAAGAGCGAAAGGGGAGTAGAGTTTGCAGGAGACAATTAGTTCACTTAATTGGTTCCTGACTCTCAAAGGCTCCTTGCCAAGTTTTGCAGATATCGGCCTGTCAGATCTCCAAGCCCAATAAGGTCTGTGACTGTAAATCCTTCCTTGAAAAACTTTGCTGGATGTGAGTGAGCAGAATTCACAGTAAATTAATAAAAGGGTTTTTTGGCGGGACCAGGAGTTTGCTTCGTGCTCTTGGGAAGCCTGGGTCAGAAAATTGAGATTCAAATGTTGGAGTGTCACCGATCGGTATTGAAAAGGATGTTACTAATAATGAATGTTACAAGGAATAAATTGAGAGGCCTAATCCTGTATCCTAGCTCATGCTGTCACTTAATCTCTTTCAGATATCTAAAGCTTTCAGCAAAACACCCAGAATCAAATACTGCTGGAATGGACATCTTTGCTAAATTTTCAGCTTTTATCAAGAATTCCAGACCTGAAGCCAATGAAGGTAGGAAATCCATGCTGGGTTTCTCCTTTGATTGCTATGTTGCATTAGGGCTGCTTGCTCCAATTAGAATAGAGTAGAGCAAGAATAGAATAAAATAGAATAGAATAGAATATGGAATGAAGAATGGAATAGAATAGAATAGAATAGAATAGAATAGAATAGAAAATGAGAAAAAGAATAGTATAGAATAGAATATGGAAAGAAGAATGGAATAGAAATAGAATAGAAAATGGGAAGAAGAATAGAATAGAATATGAATAGAATAGAAAATGAGAAGAAGAATAGAATATGGAATGAAGAATGGAATAGAATAGGAATGGAATAGAATAGAAAATGAGAATAGTATAGACTAGAATAGAATAGAAATAGAATAGAATATGGAATGAAGAATAGAATAGGAATAGAATAGAAAATGGGAAGAAGAATAGAATAGAATAGGAATAGAATAGAAAATGAGAAGAATAGAATATGGAATGAAGAATAGAATAGGAATAGAATAGAAAATGGGAAGAAGAATAGAATAGAATAGGAATAGAATAGAAAATGAGAAGAATAGAATAGAATATGGAATGAAGAATAGAATAGGAATAGAATAGAAAATGGGAAGAAGAATAGAATAGAATTCTTTATTGGCCAAGTGTGATTGGACACACCAGGAATTTGTCTTGAGTGCAAATGCTCTCAGTGTATATAAGGAGGATAAAATGTATTCATCAAGAATAAAAAGATACAACATTTAATGATAGTCATAGGGTACAAATAAGCAATCAAATCATACTAGGAAACCATCAATATAAATTGGAAGGATACAAGCAACAAAGTTACAGTCACACAGTCATACGTGGGAGGAGATGAGTGATAGGAAAGATGAGAAGATTAATAGTAACACACACTTAGTAAATAGTTTGACAGTGTCGTGGGAATTATTTGTTCAGCAGAGTGATGGCATTGGGGGGGGGAAACTGTCCTTGTGTCTAGTTGTTCTGGTGTGCAGTGCCCTTTAGTGTCGTTTTGAGGGTAAGAGTTGAAACAATTAATGTCCAGGATGTGAGGGGTCTGTAGATATTTTCACAGTCTTCTTTTTCACTCGTGCAGTATAGAAGGAAGCTTTTTTCTCTGTAAACATACACGTAGTCCTTGGCTTACAACAGTTCACTTAATGACCGTTCAATGTTACAACAGCACTGAGAAAAGTGACACGCCGTTTTTCACACTTAACTGTTGAAGCATCCTCCCACACGGTTACATGATCAAAATTCAGATGCTTGGAAACGGATTCATATTTAGCATTGTTGTTACAGTGTCCTGGGGTTATGTGATCCCCTTTTGCAACCTTCTGACAAGCACTTAAGATTCAAGTCTAATAATACAAGTCTAATAATAAACTCAACTTAAGATTCACTTAACAATGCTGTTACTAATTTAACAACTGCAGTGATTCACTTGACAACTATGACAAGGAAAGTCATAAAACTGGGGAGGAGCAAACCTCATTCAACAACCGTCTCGCTTAGTAACAGAAATTTTGGGCTCAATAAGTCATAGGTGAAGAAGGATACCTGTAGTCTAATTCTTCCCCTGTCCTAAGAAAGGAGGTTTTTTAAAAGAGTTTTCCCCAAATGAATGATATTGAAATATATTAGACTTCAACATCCCTAACCAGCACCGGGCAAGCTGCATGTTGCACAGAGGCATGTAATGAATCCTGCTGGCCTCTATTGCAGCAGAATAGTGTCAGGAGCAGCGAAGTGATGGATTATTTCCTGTTCTGACTCACCAGTCTGCTCACTTCACCTCAAGTCCTTCCAGATGCATCTTTGCAACAGGGCACAAAGGAAGCACCTGAGGTAGGGATGCTTCTGTTAGCAGAGAATAAGCAAGGGGCAGAAAGAAGCTAACCTCTACTTTCAATGGGTGTCTTCTAAAATGGCAACAACAATTAAGATGACATTTCAAGATCCTGCCTGTTTTTGGGTGTCGCACAACTTTAGAATCGAATAGAATAGAATCACAGAGTTGGAAGGGACCTTGGAGGTCTTCTAGTCCAACCCTCTGCTCAGGCAGGAAGCCCTACACCACGTCAAAAAAATGGTTGTCCAATCTCTTCTTAAAAACTTCCACTGTTGGGGCATTCACAACTTCTAGAGGCAAATTGTTCCACCGATTAATTGTTCTAATGGTCAGGAAATTTCTCCTTAGTTCTAGGTTGCTTCTCTCCTTGATTAATTTCCACTCATTGCTTCTTGTCCTACCCTCAGGTGCTTTGGAGAATAGTTTGAATCCCTCTTTTTTGTGGCAACCCCTGAGATATTGGAGCACTGCTATCGTGTCCTTCTTTTCATAAGCCTAGACATACCCAGTTCCAGCAACCATTGTTTATATGTTTTAGTCTCCAGTCCCCTAATCATCTTTCTTGCTCTTCTCTGCACTTTTTAACACAATGATAGAGTTGGAAGGGAGCTTTGCGGTATTCTAGTCCAACTTCCTGCTATACCATTTCAGTCAAATGGCTGTCCAATCGCTTCTTAAACATCTGCAGCATTGGAGCACTCATATCTTCTGAATATAGGTGTACCCAAATGCATTTCTTCTGAATTGCTAAGAGCTGGGAAAGAGAATACTTTTTCCTGCACACGGACAAGGTCCTTTATTTAACGCCCCAGGAAACCAGCATTCGTGCAGGGTGTGTTGGTGGCAACCTCGAGGCATATGGAACTTCTGAATTGCCCTCAGTTCCTATCGGTGTTGCCTCAGACGAAAAAAGCAGAATGCAAATAAGATGGGGAGCTCTGAAGCGTAAATCCCTCTGCAGAATCACTCACTCTTCCCCTCCAGGAAAAGGAAGATATTGCATCACATGGCCTGTAACACTAGGAGTCATTGTGCATCAGGATTAATTAGAATCCAGCTGTTGGGATTATTTTCCTGGTGATATTATTAGTGGGTGGTAGATTAGGGGTCTGGAGGAGGATATGATGAACAGTTATGGGAACTAGGTACGCCTAATCTAACAAAGAGAACGACTAGGGCAGTGGTGAAATTCAAAAAATTTTACTACTGGTTCTGTGGACATGGTGTGGCTTGGTGGGCGTGGCAGAGGAAGGATACTGCAAAATCTCCATTCCCATTACACTCTGAGGCCAGCCAGAGGTGGCATTTGCTGGTTCTCCAAACTACTCAAATTCCCCACTATCGGTTCTCCAGAACTTGTCAGAACCTGCTGGATTTCACCCCTGGACTAGGAGCATATAATAGCAGTTCTTCCAATATTTGAGAGGCTACCACAAAGAAGAACCTGTTCTCCAAAGCACCTGAAGGCAGGATAGGAAGTACCAGATGGAAGCTGATCAAAGACAGAGCCCACTGCTTGGGTAAAGGTGTTGGGCTAGAAGACCTACAAGGTCCCATCCAAATCCTGTTATTCTGCATTCTGTAATTAAGAAGAAATTTCCTGACGGTGAGAACAGTTAATCAGTGGAATAGCTTCCCTCCAAAAGTTGTGGGTGCTCCAACACTGGAAGTTTTAAAGAAGAGATTGGAGAGCCATTTGTCTGACATGGTATAGGGTCCCCTGCTTGAGCAGGGGGTTGGACTAGAAGACCTCCAAAGGTCCCTTCCAACTCTTTTATTCTTTATAAGCTTCTTGCCATGCAAATAACTATATGTAGCCTTCCTTTGGACCTCTTGTAAAAAATTGTAGGCTCTATAGGGATAGTTGGAAGAAATTTCAAGTGGAAAGACACTGGAAACAATGGTGGCTGTTTGGAAAGGTGGTTTTAATGGTGGGAAGGACCACATGGTTTCAGGTCCTGGGGGGGAAAAGGGAAGAGATGCTGAGAGTTTTCCCTGAGTTTTATGCCCTCTCTGGGCTTTTGAATTTGAGCTTGTATTCTGATTGGTTGTCAGACTCCCGTGGGGCCACGCAGGGGCAACTCTGTAGGCTGTCCTGAGTCCCAGGCTTGGTTGACTCTTGCTGGGTGATGATATAATGAAAGGAGTTTGGGATTCCTACTATGGCTCTGTCCAAAGGAAGTAGATCTTTGTTATGTAGAATAGACTGGCCCAGGTCTTTTTTTAAAATATATTTAATTGTTTTTGCATTTAAAATACAGAGCACAGTGAAGCTGTTATGGCCATACAAACACAGCATATACACATAATCTTATCCATTCACTGTCAGCCTATTTAATATATTATCTATCCTTCTATCCAATCACATTATTTACAATTTGTTCCAGTCTTGTCACCTTGTCTAATACCAATAATAAAATCTGTTCCAAACTTCATAATATTCCGACTCCCCTTTCTTTTTTAATTCTATGGTGAGCCTATCTCCTTCCGCACAGGCCCAGATTTTTCTAAGTATGTCTAAATCTGATGGGATACCTTCCCTCCCCCTCCAATACTGCACATAGGTTATTCACGCCGCAATCAATACATGGCTAAATAATAGCAGAGTTGGAAGGGACCTTGGAGGTCTTCTAGTCCAACCCCATGTCTAGGCAGGAAACCCTATACCCTTTCAAACAAATGGCTATCCAACATCTTCTTAAAGACTTCCAGTGTTGGGGCACTCACAACTTCTGGAGGCAACTTGTGTTCCACTGATTAATTGTTCTAACTGTCAGGAAATTTCTCCTCAGTTCTAAGTTGCTTCTCTCCTTGATTAGTTTCCACCCATTGCTTCTTGTTCTGCCCTCAGGTGCTTTGGAGAATAGCTTGACTTCCTCTTCTTTGTGGCAACCCCTGAGATATTGGAAGACTGCTATCATGTCTCCCCTAGTCCTTCTTTCTATTAAACTAGACATACCCAGTTCCTGCAACGGTTCTTCATATGTTTTAGTCTCCAGCCCCCTAATCATCTTTGTTGCTCTTCTCTGAACTCTTTCTAGAGTCTCCATATCTTTTCTACATTGTGGTGACCAAAACTGAATGCAGTATTCCAAGTGTGGCCTTACCAAGGCCTTTTAAAGTGGTATTAACACTTCACGTGATCTTGATTCTCTCCCTCTGTTTATGCAGCCTAAAACTGTGTGGGCTTTTTTAGCAGCTGCTGTACACGGTTGGCTCATATTTAAATAAAGCACATCCTTCTTATACCCTTCTGGTATTATACCTAGGAGGAAAATTTCTGGTTTGAACAGAATTTGATCTCCCACCATTTGTTCCAGCCATTGTTATACCATTCTCCAATATCTTTTGGCCTCATTGCCTGTCCACCATATATGGGAAAAGGTGCTGGGAGGTTTTTTGCACTTCCAACAATTTGGGGCCAACTTTTTAAACATTTTAGAGAGCCATGCTGGGGGAAGATGCCACCTGTAAAACATCTTGTACAGATTTTCCTTGTAGGGCGTGGCCATTGTTAATTTCCGATTGAGTGTCCAAAGTCTTTCCCATTTACTGGCCCAGGTCTTAATGGCCCATTGACAAAGGTGGTGGGGGCTGAGTTTCTGCCTCCCTTTTGGGGGAAATATTCTGCCCTTTTAATATTTCCTAAAATATCTCATTTTCCTATGGGAGGCGTAGGTGCTAACTTCCTACAGGAGGGACATAAATTCTTAAAATTAGAGAGACCTCATTTGCTCTACAGAATCAACAAAGTGTGCTCTGCTCCCCAAAACTTATCCAAACAAAAATCGAAAAAGCGAGTGTGGCAACTGGGAATTCTTGGAGACACTTTAGTTCTGTAACTGCAGGCTTACCTAAACAAGTCTCCAGATCTTTCATTTTTATTTGAAAGGAGAGAAGGAACCTCTGTTTTTAGCCCAGGTTTCTGCAAGAAGCCAAGTTGGGTTGAAGAAGATCGCCCTCTGGTGGTGTTCTGAAGGAACCAAGCCAGAGCAGTGATGGAGATTTGGAGGGGGGGGGGAATGACTCACAAGCAACTGGACTAAACAGACTCACCTTTTATGGCCTTTCTTGCCACAGTTGTTAAGTGAATCACTGCAGTTTGATAAGTTAGTAACACAGTTGTAAAGTGAATCTGGCTTCTCCATTGATTTCGGTTGACAGAAGCGTGCAAAAGGGGATCGCATGATTACTTTGCAATGAATCAGTTGCCAAGAGTCTGAATTTTGAACTTGCGACCGTGGGCAAGAATCATGTGAAAAAACTGTCACAAGTCACTTTTTTCAGTGCTGTTGTAACTCCAAAAGGTCACTAAAGGAACTGTTGTAAGTCGACTACCTGTTTTAGTGAGATGAGCGGCATGAAAATCCAATGAATGAATGAAAGTAAACCAAAATACCAAAAGTGATAATTGAAATAAATGTCAGAAGAAACAGCCCAATACAGGTAGTCCTCAACTTATGACCACAATTGAGCCCAATATTTATGTCGTGAAGTGATAAATTTGTTAAGTGAGTTTTGCCACATTTTACAACTTTTCTCACTACATTTTGTTAAGTGAATCGCTGCAGTTGTTAAATTAGTAACACAGCTGTTAAGTGAATCGGGCTTGTTGGTAGGTTACAAAAGGGGATCACATTATTATAGGAGACTGCAACCGTCATAAATATGAATCCGTGGTCAAGCATCCAAATGTAAATCACATGACCACGGGGTTGCTACAGTGGTCATAAGTGTGAAAACTAGTAATAAGTCACTTTTTTTCAGTACAGTTGTAATTTCGAATGGCCACTAAATGAACGGTTGTAAGTCGAGGACTACTTGTAAACAGCAGTGGTACCGTGTTTTCCTGAAAATAAGACAGAGTCTTATTTTCTTTTCACCTCCAAAATAAGCGCTTGGCCTTATTTTCAGGGAGGTCTTATTATTTGTGAAGTGCAGATGGCCCCTTAATCTCAGCCCGGGGATCAGCTGATCCAGAAAGGGCCGGAAGTTCTGTCTCTGTTTCTGGCACACTCTTGCCAGCCCTGGTGCTGCTGGGCCTGTTGCTCTTTTTGTGGCCGCCACTAAAAGAAGGAGCGCGGGAGCTGGGGTTTGTGGGAGTGGCTTCCGTGAGGCCATTCCGCGTGGATGGCAGGCGCATGTAGGGCGTGTGGGGCATGTTTCCCACTTTCCACTCCCCAGGAAATGGCGGGGACTGGCTGTGCATCCAGTTAAATATTTTAGGGAAGGGCTTATTTTGGAGGGAGGGCTTATTTTAGCGCATGCGCTCCAAAGCCTGATTGGGCTTATCATCTGGCAGGTCTTATTTTTGAGGAAACAGGGTAGAAGGCAGTAGACGTCATTAAAATTACTCTGAACTCTTCCCAGAAGGCTACTACTCCATCCATTGGCTACCTTACCAGCTGGGGAATTTTGAGAGTTGAAGTCCACACCTCTTAAAGCTTAAAACACTGTTTTAGAGAGATGTCAGAGGGATGCCCTAAAATTCTTCACTATTGTTTTCCCCTTTCCCCGTTGCCTTTCTTCCTACAGCCTTAGAGAGGGGTCTTTTGAAAACTCTACAGAAGCTGGATGAGTACTTAATCAGTCCCCTCCCTGATGAGATTGACGAGAACAGCATGGAAGACATCCTTGCCTCTACGCGCAAATTTCTGGATGGGAATGAGATGACACTAGCAGACTGCAACTTGTTACCCAAGCTGCACATCGTCAAAGTAAGGTGGAATTTGACCCGAGAACTGAAACAAGCCTACATGCCGATTTAACGCTAGCTTAAATGTCTGTCGAGGTTTTCAATCATCCAAGTCATGGTTGAGGCAAAAGACAGCTTTCTTGGTTGTTTTCCTTCTCCTCCTAGAGGCTTCTTCAGTTCTGAAATGAAGAACCTTCTGGGATGAGAAAGAGAAAGTTTTCAAGGAAAATCACCAAGGAAGTCCAGTTTCCTTTTGAGAAACGCCCTTGGGATTTCATGCTAGAGTTTCCGCTAAATCCATGAAATTGATAACCAGTTCAAACTGGTTGTTTTTTCTGAAACCCTTGTGTTACGGCTAAGTTAGAATTTTCTGGATGAACACTGAATCACTTGAAAGTTAAAAGAGGTTCCAGAAGCAGTTAGCCTCATATTTATTTAAATCAGCATTTTTTTTCAAACTTAGTAACTTTAGGTTCCCTGGCTGGGGAATTTCTGGGCGTTGAAGTTCACACATCTTAAAGTTGCTAAAGTGTGCATCGGTGGGTTATTTGGAGGCTTTCTGCAGGAAATCCAGTGAATTAAATGCTGCGTTGGTGGTTCTCAGAGAAGCTCCATTTAGACCAGGAGTGTCAAACTTAAGGCCCGGGGGCCAGATCCATCCCATGGGGTACTTAGATTTGGACTGGGGGGCTGCTCTGGAAACAGTGAAGGACCGGCCCATGGTGCCCCTGTCAGCAAAAACAGAGCCCAGGAGCTCCATTTTTGATGACAGAGAGTTGCAGGAGGCTGTTGTAGCTGAAAACGGAGCTTGGGAGCCTATTTTTGCTGGCAGAGTGCTCAGGCCACCACAGGTGCTCCCGACACAAATGATGTTGAGCTGGCTACGTTCATCCTGGCTATGCCCATCCCACCCCGCCCCCCCAAGGTCAAACAAAACCCTGATGCAACCCTCAATGAAATCGAGTTTGACACCCCTGATTTAGGCCTCCAGTTTCTCCCAAACACTTTATTGAGACCCAGTTCTTTCTTTGCTCCTAGATTGTGGCCAAAAAGTATCGCAACTTTGATATTCCCAAGTCCCTGACGGGCGTCTGGAGATACCTGAAGAACGCCTACAGCCGTGATGAATTCACCAACACTTGTCCTGGAGAGAAAGAGATTGAAATCGCCTACAGCGACGTAGCTAAAAGACTCGCTTGAAGGGAAAAAAAGTGGCGTTGCACATGTATAAGCAAAAGCTCTTTTTAACAGACTGCTCTCTCTGTTTTTGATTTTTGTCTTTTAAGATAGCCATTAACTTTGCATGTATCTTGCAGTTCATTCAAGTGCTACACTGGGCAGGCCAGGTATTGTCATTTGTCTTTCTCCCTTTTGTGAAATGCAAATTTATATTAACACGGCTTATTTGTTTTGCCTCCTGTAAAATGGGCAAATGCAGCCATTAAAGAGGGCAGTGAAGCCATTGTGGAATCTCTGCCTCTCCCACCCCCCTTCCCAAACTTCAGTGGTCCAGGGTTATGGAGCACTCAACCTATGGACCTAATAAGTGGGTTCTGGATTCAGGTTAGTCCTAGAGCCGGTTCATATTGACAATGTCAGGGTTCCAAGTAACACCCCCAACGAAAGAAGACTCCGAGGCTTGAGCTTCCTCAAAGTTCCATTTTATTAGAGATATCATATTGGCACATCTGGGAGAACCCAAATCTGAAAACTTCCAGGTTTTCCCCACCCAAGTCAAAATCCAAGCCCTTGCCCAGCACCCACATGTCCGTCACATGGCCCAATCAGGCACCGTCCCAATGGGAGATGCCTCCCAGTCACCTCATCGCAGCTGAAGGGCCAGATGACCTTGACTTTCTGAGGAAGAATGTTGTTATGGCTACAGAGCACCCACACACAGTATAATCCCCCCTCCCATTTTCCCACAGTAGAATGAAGTACAAAAGGTAAAAGATGGCTTCCATGTCCTGCTGGAGCAGGGGGTTGGACTAGATGACCTCCATGTTCCTTCCAACTCTAGTTTGCTGTGCTCTTTCAAGTTATCCTCTGAGGCTACATCTAGTGCCAGGTTTGTGGTTCTTCCTCCTCCTTCCTTCCTTCCTTCCTTCCTTCCTTCCTTCCTTCCTTCCTTCCTTCCTTCCTTCCTTCCTTCCTTCCTTCCTTCCTTCCTTCCTTCCTTCCTTCCTTGCAGCACCCATTCCACCCCCCGTTTTTGGCCTAGCAGGCCTCAGGGAAGCCTCATGGGAATAAAAACGGACCCCAAATGCTTAAAAAAAAAGTTTAAAAAAAGTTCCTACCATCACGCAGCACAGCTGATCATCATAACATTTTTTTTACTTTGTTAAGCATCTTTTACTACCGGTGAACTGGCCCGAATAGGTAGCATTTCACCCCTGAGTCAAAGCTATGCTGGTTAGAAGTACATAGGGGTGTCTTTAGGACAAAGGATCAGAAAAATCAAGGTAGAGGCCACAAGCCTGTGATTCAAACCACAATGCATTCTGATGCAAACTAACATGGGGTAAGACTTTGACTGTTTGATTGTCATGTCCATCTTGACTTCCTTGAGCATCATCTTTGCAGGTCTCCACCAAAATAGAGTAACTTAATGGCTGAGGTGCATCTGTTTTTTTTTTGCTAAGGTCAGAATCTTGCTAAATTCTACTGTTTTATTTGTAATTTTCAGGCAAGTGTTGTTTAAACATCAGCTTATTTGCCTTAACTAGACAACCTGCATTGTTCCCTCACTGTAATTCTTCCTGTGAAGCAAGCCAAGTGCCTTTTCCGCTCTTTTATTAAGGTCTTACATTGGGATTTATCTGTCTCCTACTCTGTTCTTTTCCCCCCATAAATGTTATTAAGCACTACTATAACATATAAAATATAGGAAAAACAAAAGTTAGAAAAATAAGAGAAAGAAAGAGAGTAGCTCCTTGCCTCTTTACCTGATGGATTATTTTTCATGCCACAATCACAATATATCAAAAGGTCAGTTGTGTTTTTTTCCACTTATAACAGCATTGAGGAACAATGTTGTAATTCAATTTCAAAAGACCAAAAGCCTAATAAATTTGATTTTCTTCCTTTTAAAAGGCCACTGCTTGAGGCGCGGAATGTCTTTTCCGTTTGTTTTAACTCCTATGAATAATAAGCTTCAAAACCATCTTGCTTATGTGGGATTTGTTTGGTTTTTTTTAAAAAAAAATGGTATAATTTTTACATTGATGTGTAAACCTTTAACCCTGTAATCTTCTTGTTTTCAAGGGAGCATCTTTCATTTTAAGTTTTTGCTGACCAATTTGCAGAGCACAAGCTCCACTGAATTTATTATGATTTATCATAGGAAATAGAGGAAAGCATTTTAAATTATTTTGTTTAACTTGGGCACATAGAAGAGAAACAGAAATTTTTGTGTGAGGCACTTGACAATAAGATATTTTTCAAAGATTCCCCCTCTCCCCCGGCATCAAATCTTATCATATCACCGACCATTTTTTATATAAATGAAAAGATTTAGTCACAAATAGCTTTATAGATTTATGTGCATTATATGTTTTACTATATGGCTGGGTCCCCTGACTCCTCCTAAAATATCCAGTATTGCCAAAACTTGATTGGGGCTAATAAGCTCACAAACTCACCAACCCCCTCCAATAATCGTACAGTGTGGTAGACATCCTAAAGGAAAAGAGCTACCATTTTTAAAACTTCCACTTAAATTTCAGAGACTGCCAGAAAAAAAAAAAGACAACAAAGACGATATAATCTGGCCTGGGTTCTTAAGTGGCAATGATGGCAAATGCAGAAGGAATAATCTAGTTTAACTTCCTTGGCAAATTGAAAATTCAGTGGCATGAAATGTCTCTTAGGACGAGTGGTGGGTTTCAAATACAACCTCTTCTGTGGGTGTGGCCTGCTTTGTGGGAGTGGCCTGCCGGCCATGTGACTGGGTGGACATGGCCAACTTGTAAAATGTGGTGAAACTCACTTAACAACGCTCTTGCTTAGCAACCAAATGTTGGCTCAGAAACTCATTTGAAGCATGCAAGTCTTAAAGCTGTCAAGTTACAAGACCCTTGCACCCCTAACCCTTTAGAAAAAAACCCCAGGGATGTTCAAACTTGACAGCTTTAAGACTTGTGGACTTCAACTCCCAGAATTCCTTCTCTCACTCTTCATCTTGATGATGTGCGGGCGGGCGGGGGGAGGGAGCTGGAACCGGTTCTAAACGGCATTGTAGATTTGTGGAACTTCTTCTATAGAAGAGCTTAGAACTGGCAGGAACCCACTCCTGCTTAGGACCAAATATGTTTCAATGAACTTGTAGACCAGAAGAGAATCCCGCTGCCCAGTGATGCCAGTAGCCTCTTTTCCCTCCATTTTCTGCTATCCCTGAACGGGTCAGGAATGTTTTCCTCAGCCTGAACTGAGGTATTTGTGGAACCCTTCCCCAAGCTGTTGGTGCAAGCCAGGCAGAGGTGGGTTCCCACTGGTTTGGACCGGCTCGGCCAAACCGGCAGTAAATTGGCAGCCTGGAACTGGCATCAACCCAGGCCTGCCATGCTCCAAACTGGTTCCCTCAGTGGCGCCAAAGGCACCGCCATCTTGTTTTTGGCTTCTGCGAATGCGCAGAAGAATTTTTTAAGTACTGCGCATGCATGCATCAAGCGCGCAGGGTGCGTCCCTGAGAGAACCGGCAGGAGCACAGCCAGAACCCACCCCTGAAGCCAAGGCTTGTTCTTGCCTGATTTGATAAACCGAAGTACAGCAACTCACACAAATGGTGATGTATCTGCTGTGTGTAGCTACATCACCTGAAGAACAGGGTGCACATTGTGAGGATTTGAGCGATGGGCCGCATAGACCGAAGCGCTCTTTTTTTCCTGAATAAATTGAGAGAGTCGTGAGGTGGAGTGGAAAATAGACCAGAGAAAGGAGATCCATTTAAATATAATAGAAGACTTGTTTAGTTTTTCAGATAAGCGGCTGTGTCTGAGATGAGTTGAGGGGACCCAGGCTTAACTGGGCTGCTACTCCAAGGGCTGTGATGAATCTGTTAAGGCAGGGGTGTCCAAACTTGGTAACTTTAAGACTTGTGGACTTCAACTCCCAGAATTCCCCAGTCCACATGTCTTAAAGTTACCAAGTTTGGACACCCCTGAGTTAAAGATTGTTTAATGTGAGGTGAGGTGGGAGTCCAGCATGAAAACTCTAGGACTGGAGTTCAGAGAATTGCCCAATTGTCATTAATTCTGGAATGCAGGTAGGCCTCGACTTATGACCCCAATTGAGTCCAACATTTCTGTTGTTGAGTGAGACATTTGTTGAGTTTTGCCTCATTTTTACGACCTTGCCACAGTGAAGTGAATCATTGCAGTAGATGTTAGTAACCCGGGGGCAAAGTGAATCTGTCTTCCCCATTGATCTTGGCTCATCAGAAGGTCACAAAAGGGGATCGCATGATCTTGGGACCCAGCAACGGTCCTAAACATGAACCAGTTCTCAAGCATCTGCATTTTGATCACATCACGGGGAATGATCATAGATGTAACCGACGAGGCACAAAGCTTTGGAAATTATGCAAACCTTTGTGCTTCCAACTCATGAAAATACAGTTTTCCCAGAAGTCAAATCTAGGAGTTTTCAGCAAAGGTTAGTGTGCAAGGAATTTCACAGTGGACTTGTTTGTGATGTCCACATTTTTTCTTGAAAATAAACTACATATGTCAAAAGAGCTGCCAAATTTCACAAGATTTTGTTGTTCCTGTCTAAACTTTTATGGGTTGTTGAGCAATTCACCTTAAGACTTAACAGTATTTCGAGCAGGAAAGCCAATCTTGCAATTTTTTAGCCATTTTTAAGGGGTATTCCTCCCCCCCCCTTTTATCTTCACAACAGAATTGTACATAGGACCCTCACCTAAAACCATCCCTGAACTACTTACTAGCTGAGAACTGTTGTCTTGAACATGACAGCAATATTTTGCTGGCTGAGAAAGTACTGCTGATATAGTCAAACGTCACTAAAGTTGCGATAAAAACATACGCAAGTTGTGCTTTCCAAGAAAAATGTTGTTTGTCAGTTCAGCGAATAGAATTTTTTTGTAACAGGAACATGCTGAATTTCCTTGCTGAAGTTGGGAAGACCTTGCAATATTTCATTTTAAAAAAATTTAGACAGAAATCAGTATGTACTAACACATTCCCTTGATCTCAGTGTTTCTGTGTGAGCTTAAATCAGTTTGTTTCTATGTGTTCTGGTTATGTGGTAGACATTGATCAAAATAAATTGGGAAGAAATATGGAATATTGCAAATGGGTCACCCAAGGAATTGAGCTGTTGCGATGCCTTTTTAAAAATTAATGTTTTATTCCTTGATGCTACATGTAAACAGTTATATATGTACTGGGGGGCCATGTAAAAGTTAAAATTAGCTTTATACACAGATTATGCCTTTCTCTTAAAATCTGACTTCGATTATATGTATATTTGCTCACAGTGCTAAATCAAATGTTAATGCTGAACTCTAATACCTTGTTTCTTTCAACTATGACTAAAGGAGGAAGATTTATCTCTTATGAAGCCAGTTTCCTAGTTAAAAGCCAATTTTTCTATCTTCTGACTATATCTGAAAATATTATTATCCAATAACATTTTAAACTTCATAGGGTGGGCAAGATATTTATTTGGCTTTTGAGAGATACTTGGTAATCCATATGACATATTGTAAGATGCTGCTTTTCACTTTTCTGGAATATCTTTTAGAGATATAGTGGCAAACTGCTGGCAGCTATTGTTTTAAAAAATAAAATATATTTTTCACTTAATGATGCTTTTGGTTGTTTTCTTGAGCGATGCTTAGATTGGTGAGAATGAATACAGTTTCCAACATGTTTGTTTGTGTATGTGGGGATTTTCCTTATATCAGTTGGCTTAAAAATGGCTATCTATCTCTCTGCAGGTCTAGCCTGTCCCCAATTTAATTGAGAAGGAAATTTTCTTGATTCCCCAATATCTATAAAATAATTAATACTTGTGAGAACTAGTTGGAAGAATATAGACCAATGAGTTATATATAAATGCAGAAGCTAACCACAGACACCGAGAAACGGCTACACAGAGTCTGTTTGCTATGCATGAATCCCAATTATTCTATTTAATGTGGTTTCAAATCACTTGATAATAACTTGTATGAACAAGATCATAAATCAACGGTTGTCGCTATCAGCCATCCAATGGGGCATCTATTTTCTGAAGTTAATGTTTGAGTCAGATCACACAGAGCTGCTGCAGGTTCGCACAGGTTTGGGCGATCCTCTAGCTAAAGATCTGCCCAGTTTGGCGAACCCGCAAATCTCACCCCTGGCTGGCCCTGCCCAACCATCCGCTCCCAGGAGTCTCTATGTGGCCCGTTTGGGATGCCAGGTAAGTACAAGGACCGCACAGAGGCTCTGGGAGGGTGAAAAACGGGCCTCCCGGAAGTTCCGGAAATGGGAGCCGGGAAGAGGCTGTTTTTACCCTTTTGGAGGCTCGAGGAAAGCCTCCGGAGCCCAGGGAGGACAAAAATGGCCTCCTCCTCCCCCTGTGGTGCATGAGGCCCTCTAGGCCACGCCCACCATGGCCACACCCACCCGGCAATTGGGCAGAGAACCCGTTATTAACATTTTTGAAGCCCACCCCTGCATACAGGCAACCCAGAGATACGTCTTGGAGCAACATAATGTATCAGACAATGCAATGGATGTTAAAGCTTTAAAGCTTTTGTCCTGTAGATGTCACTGCCTTCCTTCACTATCTCCCTTAACATGGGTGTTACAATTGTGAAGAGGACACGAGCTCAGTGCTAGAGCCACCTTCATTAAACCCCGGGCATCACCTTATTGTTTTTAGTATTAGTATTATCTACAGTATTTTATATATTTCTGGCGTGTGCATTACTTGTGGTACGGTAATCTGAGCTGATCTAAGTCGAGGCTACGAGTAACTATATAAAATTGTATGCATAAATTAAATAAGGCACAAGTCCATCCTGTTCTTAGCTGGCACAATAATCTCTACTGCTCAAATCATCTTAATATTTCCCAACCCAAGAAATTTCTCAGATGTGTAGACTTCAGCTCCCAGAATTCTTAGCAATGACTTGCTGGCTGGGTGGTGAGGTTTAGGCCCATAGGCTAGGAGAACACCCAGGGTTAGAAAGCTGGTGTATTTAAGATTAAGTGGGATTTAGTAGTGGTTTAACTTAGCCGAAGAAGAGTGGGAATAAAACTGACCAGGATCAGTAGTAAAGGATGTTTCTGTGTGAGGATGTTAATCAGGGAAAATAAAAGTTGGTTTATTTTGCATAATTTACGTAGCTCTCCATATCCCCGAATAAGCAATTCCAGGCAGCATATAACAAAGCTAAACAATAATACTATTAATAATACTGTATTAATAATACAATAATACTACTAATAAATTATTATTATTATTATTATTATTATTATTATTATTATTATTATTATTATTATTATTTAGTTAGTTTATTTCATCTACTGATGACAGAGGGCAGCGTGATGGCTCAGCTGTTAAGATGCTGGGTATGTTGACTGGAAAGCCGGCAACCTGGGTTCAAGACCCAATTGGGATGGGATGAATCCCAGTTCCTGCCAATCCAGTTGTTTGAAAGCATGCTTAATGCGAGTAGATAAATAGGTACTACTTGGTACTACTTGGGTACCTATTTATCTACTTGGGTGGGAAGGAACCAATACTCCATGAAATCATGTTGGCCACATGACCATGGAAATATCTTTGGACAACACTGCCTCAATGGCCTTGAAATGGAGATGAACACTGCCCCTTATAGTCGGCAACAACTTCTTCTACCTAACTTGGCGATCCTATTTTTATCAACAGCTGCACCACAAAGTGCTGCTGAGTTCTATCCAAACCAATCTCTTAGATTTTGAAGTCATGATGTTCTTCTTCTGCCTGGACCTTCTTTGCTTTCAATCTTTCCCTGGAGCAGGGGTCTCCAACCTTGGCAACTTTAAGACTTGTGGACTTCAACTCCCATAATTCCTCAGCCAGCTTTAGTAAAGCTTTGCTGGCTGAGGAATTCTGGGAGTTGAAGTCCAGAAGTCTTAAAATTGCCGAAGTTGGAGACCCCTGCCCTTGGAGGATTAAGTGAAGGATGCTGCATTTTTCCAGGTGTTGCATCACATGTCCAAAATATTCTAACTTTTGCTTTTTAATGGTCTTGATAATTTCCCTTGGCTTTTCCAGATGGCTTATCACCTCCTCATTTCTGATTTTGTCAACCCAGCTTATACGTAACAGCCGCCTGCAAATCCACATTTCATATGCTTCTAGTCTCTTCAAGTGTTTTTCTGTCAGGGACCAACTCTCTACTCCGTAGAGCAGGATGGAAAAGATGTAGCATCTGACAAGCTTGATTTTAAGTCGTAGGCTTATGTCGTGACTGCAGGAGAATTTTTTTTTCATTTTGAAGAATGCTGTTCGAGCTTTCTCTGTCCTTGTCTTTACTTCAGTGGTCATGTTCTGGCAACGACTAGCGGAGTAAAATCCGCAGCGACTCCTAAATTCTAGGTTTCGTAAGCATCCACTTTCCATCTTTTACTTGCAGAAGACAGATTGAAATCTTGGCATCTCCCAGTGCTGTTTCAATCCACCCTGTTATTGTCTGCTCGGATTAATGTTTGCTCCTGGGGCCCTAACCTCATCAGCTGCTTTCTGATCCTTTTA
This sequence comes from Thamnophis sirtalis, assembly GCF_051295495.1. Lineage (NCBI taxonomy): Eukaryota > Metazoa > Chordata > Lepidosauria > Squamata > Natricidae > Thamnophis > Thamnophis sirtalis. The sequence continues at coordinate 20,376,774 of NW_028261393.1, read as the reverse complement.
AGAAGTTACATGTGTTGAAGAGTTCTCTTCCTCCGGGTTGGCCACATGGCAAAAATACCATGATTTTTATTATTTTTTTGCATGAGAAGATATTATCATTCCTATCACATTTATTATAAAAGGCAGATCTCTTTTCAAAAGGAAGCAGCAGATTTTCCCAGGCAAGAAATAATTAGGCCTCATCATATGCCTGAGTTTTAATGTCAACGTGACTTCCTCTTCTACTGCTTTTTATCCCCCTGCCTGGCTTGGCTCCATTGGACTGGCCCTGGAGGCTAAGGCTAGAGCTGAGGGCTTTTCTTTCAATCTGGTTGAATAAAATTGCATCCTGAATGGGGTTCAAAGCAGAGGTGGAATTCAGCAGGTTCTGACCAGTTCTGGAGATCTGGTAGCAGAAATTTTGAGTAGTTCGGAGAACCAGCAAATACCACCTCTGGCTGGCCCCGCCCCATCTATTCTCTGCCTCCCGAGTCCTAGCTGATTGGGAGTAAATGGGGATTTTGCAGTATCCTTCCCCTGCCACGCCCACCAAGCCATGCCATGCCCACAGAACCAGTAGTAAAATAAATTGAATCCCACCACTGGTTCAAAGATTCATACAATAGTGTGTATAACAGAGGGTTCCACCACAAAAGCGCGTAGGACAAAATCGCGCTCGACAAAAGCGCGCTGTGACATCATCACAGCGCGACGAAAAAGTTCGAAAAATGTAAAAATAAAGCGAAAACCTTACCCTAAGCCCCCCAAACCTAACCCTAAACCTAACCCTAAACCTAACTCTTAACCTAACCCTAAACCTAACCCTAAACCTAACCGTTAAAGTAACGAAAAACCTAACGCTAACCCTTAACCTAACCCTAACGCTAACGCTCTAAAGCTAACCCTAACCCTTAACCTAACCCTAACCCTAACCCTAACCCTAACCCTTACCTTTATGTGAATCGGCTTGCTTTAATTTAATTTTTATTAATTTTTATTTGAATTTTTCGATCTTTTTCGTCGCGCTGTGATGACGTCAAAGGCGCGATTTTGTCGATCGCGCTTTTGCTGTCCGCGCTTTTGACGGGTCACGATAACAGAGGTACCACTCAGATCTTGTTCAAAGGCTACCAATGTTTCCGACACAAACAGAAAGAATGTACTGTTACACACCCAACACAACAGAGCCATGAACATCTTTCTTGAAGTTAAATGCCTATGGAGATTCTCAGTCATCCAGGTCATGGTTGTCCCAAAGGTGCTTTTTCAAGAGGCAACTGGAGTTTCTTGTTTTTCTTTGAAGACGTTTCGCTTCTCATCCAAGAAGCTTCTTCAGCTCTGACTGGATCTCCCATTCCCCACCATCCAGTCAGAGCTGAAGAAGCTTCTTGGATGAAAAGCGAAGCTGGCTGAAGAATTCTGGGAGTTGAAGTCCAGATCTCTCACATTCAGAAACATTGCTCTGCAGCAGGGATGTCCAAGCTTGGGAATTTTAAGACTTGTGGACTTCAACTCCCAGAAGGAGTTGAAGTCCACAAGTCTTAAAGTTCCCAAGTTTGGACACCCCTGCTCTACAGAGCTCCAGATGGGGATCTCTGCTAATGAATTCACAGACGACCACTTAAAATGTGTACAAGGAATCAGACCTATTTTTACATTCTAGGTTATTTTTACATTCTCGACTCAGACAGAGCACAGCCTCCCAGTTTCTGTTCTAGAGAAATGATGCAAAATTCATTACCCATATATGGAGATACTATCGATGCAGACTTTTGGATCAAAGCACTGTGACTGGCTTCTTCTTTTCTGTTTCTCTTCTAAAACATTGATTTGCAATTGAAATGACTGTATAAAACTCCAAGCAGCTTTCAAACATAGTACAGGAGGGTTAAAACCTAAGCTTGTTACACTGCCTTGAGTAGTTTTGCTAGATTGATAAAGTCTATCAGACTAGCCAAATAGTATCGGTTTGATAGAGCCTTAACTGTGTCATGTTTACTGACACGAATGCTTCGGAAACTTCCTGCTCCCCCGTAGCCCACGTGGAAGAAATACATGTAATATAACATGCATTAATGTGTATCCTGAAACAGGGACGATGGGCAACATTTTCAACTTCTGCTCTAGGCCCGTAGTAACCACACATTCTCAAAATCCCACATGCGGCCCATTGAATCAAAACCTGTCTGGATCTGAACCCATGCAAACAGGGTGAGATTCAGCGGATTCGGATCGATTTGGGTGAACCGGTAGCTCTGATGATCAGCTGAGAGTGAACCGGTTCGCTCTGACAATCAGGTGGGCCCACTCTCCCTCCCTTGTGTTTTACTTACCTGTTGTGACTCAGCAGACGTCTTCTGTGAGTCTTTTCAGAATGCACGATTAACGATGCAGCTGGGGCTCGTTAATGGGGTTTTGGAAATAAAAGGACGGATGCTGCCACACCCTAGTGGCAGGAGTCAACGTTCCTTCGTGCGTTCCTTGGTTCGTACAACATTGCTTGATCATCAGTCGTGGTTTATGTAAGATACACTTGGATAAGTGCTTTGTGTTTCCTGTAACCCTGATTCAAGAAGATACACTTGGAGAAGTGCTTTGATTTCTGTAACCCTGATTCTTAGAGACTTTGGAAGAAGTGTTTTGCTTTCGTTTTGTTCAACGTGTGTTGCCGTAAGAAAGATTTGTTTTCATTCCGTTATCTGGTCAGAGACTGTATTTATGTTATTTTTGGGCTCGAAGCCAGTCTGAGCCGAGAACTGATAAAGAAAGTTCCTTTTAAGTTTGTTTGCCTGCCATTTGTTAACGAGCCGTGAAGGGGGGACAGAACACTTACCTATAGTATATCCTCTCAGCTGATTAGCGCAGCGGAATGGATTGCCACGCCTCAGCTGTATTACTCCCCAAGAAGTAATGTGGAAGGTACCGTATTTTTTGCAGTATAAGATGTACCTTCGTCCCCCAAAGAAGCCCCGCCCCAGAATCCCATTTTTGCAAAAAAAAAAATGGGCTGTTTTTCACAAAACCGGAGGCTTTTTTGCCTTTCCTCAGCCCTGCTGAAGCCTGCAGGGGGCTGCTGGGGGCTGAGGGAAGGCAAAAACTTTTTTTTCTTACTTACCTCTTTGAAATCTTGGTGCGTCTTATAGTCTGAAAAATACGGTAAGTTTTGTTAAAACTGCGCACACAAAACACACCATCACCGAGCTGGTTATTAAACTGCCTGGATCCCACCACTGCATGCAAACCATTGTTCCTTCTGGCTAGTGCAGTGTTTCTCAACCTTGGCAACTTGAAGATGTCCAGACTTCAACTCCCAGAATCCCCCAGCCAGCAAATGCTGGCTGGGGAATTCTGGGAGTTGAAGTCCGGACATCTTCAAGTTGCCAAGGTTGAGAAACACTGGGCTAGTGAGTGTTGTGAGATTTATTTTCAACTTTGTTAAAAACAGGGAGACTTACAAAAGAGAACATTTGTAGCTCAGGCATTTCAGACATTTTCAGACATTTATTACGATTTATAGGCCGCCCTTCTCCCTGAGGGGACTCAGGGCGGCTTACAATCACGGGAAGGGGGTGCAATAATACAAGACAAACAGTGAGTAAACAAGATAGATAATAAAACACCAACTTGCATTCAACAGTCAACACTCGGGCGGGTAATTTAAAAGCTTATCCCCAGGCCTGCTGGGAGAGCCAGGTCTTAAGGGCCGTGCGGAAGGTCTGGATGGTGGTGAGGGTACGAATCTCAACGGGGAGATCGTTCCACAGGGTCGGAGCTGCAACAGAAAAGGCTCTCCTCCGTGTAGTCGCCAGTCGACATTGACTGGCAGATGGAATCCGGAGGAGGCCCAATCTGTGCGATCTAATCAGTCGAAGGGAAGTAACTTGAAGATGTCCAGATGTCCAGGCATGAACTGTGGCTTGTTCTCTGAGCTTGGTTGTTTTGCTGCAGACATTTAATTACCTAAGTAACATTATCAGCCATACCATATTTTTGCTCTGATAATGGTTTTTTCCCCCTGGTCCTGATGCAACTTCCTTCTTGCTAAACAGGAGAGAGCTTTACAGCCTTCTCCACCCTGCTATCCCCTTGCGTGATGCTGGGGATCCCAGCTCCCATAGTGGCTAATTAGGATACAGATTCTGGAATGTGGAATTTGATGTGTCTGAATATTCTGATCGAATTCTGGGGTGTTACAGTTCCAAAACCTCTGAAGGCAGCCAGATATGTGGAGTCTAAATATCCACAGATAGTCCTTGATTTATGACCACAATTGACTCCAAGGTGCCTCTTCTCCTTGCAAGTCTGGCATGGCCACTCAGCAGGAGATGACTTTAGGAATAGCACTTAGACTTGTATACCGCTTCACAGTGCTTTACAGCCCTCTCTAAGCGGTCATCAGTTTACTAACCTTGAAGGATGGAAAGCCAAGTCAACCATGAGCCGGTGACATTCGAACTGCCGACCTGCTGGCAGCCGGCAGTCAGCAGAGTTAGCTTGCAATACTGTATTCTAACCACTGTGCCACCAGGACTCCTATTTGTCTGCCTGCCTGCCTGCCTGCCTGCCTGCGCCGAGGTGGCGCAGTGGTTAGAGTGCAGCACTGCAGGCTACTTCAGCTGACTGCAGTTCAGCAGTTCGGCTGTTCAAATCTCACCGGCTCAGGGTTGACTCAGCCTTCCATCCTTCCGAGGTGGGTAAAATGAGGACCCGGATTGTTGTTGGGGGCAATATGCTGACTCTGTAAACCGCTTAGAGAGGGCTGAAAGCCCTATGAAGCGGTATATAAGTCTAACTGCTATTGCTATTGCTATTGCTATTGCTATTGCCTGCCTGCCTGCCTGCCTGCCTGCCTATCTATCTCTATCTATCTATCTATCTATCTATCTATCTATCTATCTATCTATCTATCTATCTATCTATCTATCTATCTATCTATCTATCTATCTATCATCTATCATCTATCTATCTATCATACTATCACTAAAGCAAAAACACTTAGTCATATACTGATTCACAGTGCTTTTTATAGCCCTCTCTAAGAGTCACCTATTGCCCCCAACAATCTGGGTCCTCATTTTACCGACCTTGGGAGGATGGAAGGCTGAGTCAACCTTGAGCCTGGTGAGAATCGAACTGCTAATTTGCAGTTAGCCGGCAGTCAGCAGAAGTAGCCTGCAGTGCTGCACTCTAACCACTGCGCCAACATAGCTCTTAAAGCAGACTTTAAACTGCTTCTCCCGCACTCAGCACCCAGCTTTCTTGCCTCACCAAGCCTTTCCCAGTAGGGGCTACTCAAAGGAAAGGAAATGCCCTTGATGCTCCATTTGGGCTTTTGCAGTTAAGATCTCCGCCATGGGAATATCTTTCATCCTCCTCCAGATCACTACGACACCAGAGCACGAAGGCGTTCAGAGAGACAAGTCTGGACCAGTTGCAGGAGATCAGGCTCGGAGGCACAAGTCAGGTGGAGATGGAAGGCAGAAGTTCTCCTGGTACAACCTTCTCCAAATGCAACCTTCTTCTCCTTTGAGGACGTAGCCCCTCACTGCACACTTATATACAAGTAGTCCTTGGCTTAAGACAACAGTTGAGCCCCAAACTTATATTGCTAAGTGAGATATTTGCAAAGTGAGTTTTGCTCCATTTTATGACCCTTTCTTGCCACAGTTGTTAAGTGAATCTTTGAAATTGTTAAGCTGGCAACACGGTTGTTGAGCGAGTCAGGTTTCCCCATTGCCTTTGCTAGTCTGAAGGGGAAGCCAAAGGGGATCAGGTGAGCCACGCAGGATACTGCAACCGTCATAAGTATGAGTTAATTGCCAACTGTCTGGATTTGGATCCTCGGAAAGCTGCAGTGGTTGTAACTGTGAAACACAGTCATGAGTCACTTTTTTCCAGTGTGGTTGTAACTTTGAACGGTCACTAAATGAAGGGAGTCCTGGACTTACAACAATTGGCAACAGAATTTCCATGACTAATCAAGGCGGTTCTTAAGTGAATCGCACCCGATTTTACAATATATATTTTTTGTCATGGTTGTTGAGTGAATCACTGCAGCCGTTAGTGGAACCCAGCCTCCCGGGCTCACTTTGCTTGCCAGAAGTCAACGGGGAAGATCCCAAATGACAATTATGGGCTCCCAAATGGCTGCAATCATCGTAGAAATATGGGGGAGCCACTCCCTCCCAGAAGAATGAAATATTTTAAGAAATATTAAAAAGGCAGAATATTATATTTCCCTGGATGATAAAAGAAGAAACATGTTTTTAAGACAGAGAGCAGCTCCCTGCCCCCAGCAGATATTTGGTGCCCATTAAGAAAGACTGGGCCAGCCTATCTACAAGACAAAAGACCTCCAGCTCCAGGGTGATGGGATTAAGACGTGAACCTCCAGGACACAATAGGATTAACCCATCTAGCAGCAGAGCTCACCACAAGGCACAATCACTGGCGACATTGCATCACCCAGCAAACTTCAACCAAACTAGCTCAGACAAACACGAGCCCTACATGGCCCCATGGGAGTCTGACAACAGCCAATAGAATACATGTTCTTGCACAGCAACAGGAAGCTCAAGTTCAAAGCCCAAGAGAAGGTATAAAAACCCCTCACTCTCAACTCCATGTGGTTCTGCTTCATCAATAAACCATCTTTCCAATCAGCCTCTGTGTTTCCAGTGTTTTTCTCCTGGCTTGGAACTGACCCAGATGGACATTTCTTCTAACAGAAATAGGCTGGTTGCCAAAGCACCTGAATTTTGATCCGATGATTGTGGGGAGGCTGTAACAGGCATAAATGTGAGTTCTGGTTGTAAGTCACAAGTTTTTCTCAGTGCCTTTGTAACTTCAGTGCCGATGAGGACTAGCCACATTGAACAGTATTTCACAGTCTTTTTCCCATCCCTCAGTTACAACACTTCTTGATGAATTTTGATCTTCGCTGAATCTCTCTTCCAGGATTGTTGGGAGAGAAAATGGGAAGGCGGGGCACCTGCAGGTTAAAAAAACAAAAGCAAGAGGTTTGATTGAAGCTCCGCCTCTTCTGGACACCCATCAAAGTGGGCGGAGCTTCAAAGGCACGCTTCTGGCTGCCGTATTGATTTTTGAAAAAAATTAAAAACCCATATCCTGTGGAGGCATGAAGAACTCTGCGTGCCATCTGCCGATAAAGATGCAAGAAGTTTTTGCAATTCGTTTGCCTTGCGAAAGTTCTCTGGAATGATGTGTGCTGATCCTTAAAGCAAAGTAACAGCAGCACCAAAGGTACAGGTATAAATCTTTATTACGGTCAAAGACCAGCAATACACATTACTTTTTACAATATGTTAAAAAGTACTGACATTAAAATATAATTAAAAAGTATTGACGTTAAAAGTGGATAATAGCATACATGTTCTCAAATTGTTTGGGTCACTCCCTTGTTTTCCCTGGGAGTAAGTATGGGAGTACATACAATGGTCCAGAAATTGTTAGCGATACTGTATGTCCCAATAATTGGCACAAGATGACAACTATACTTCGGTAACCAATTTTTTTCTTGTGGACATTGCAGCAACACAGAATTTTGCCACTGCATGCGTGGTAGCCGGGTTTGTGTCCTGGAGGAAAAAGCCTAGATAAAAATGGTCTGCCCTCTCTGGCAATCTCTCTAATAAGGGGAGAATATGTGCAGACCTACAAACTCTGTCTAGCTCACAGTGTAATAGAACATGTGAGGTATCTTCAACTTCTCCTTTACCACATATACAAACATATACTCTGATTTCTCTTCAGATCGTATAAATCTTTTGCAGCACCAAAGGGCTGGAGAAGGCCATCAAACTTCAAGCATTGTTAAAAGACTGATCAAGGCATTTCCTTTTTCAAGAAAAGCATAGGAAAAGGGACTTAATGAGGGAGTGGGGAGGAAGCCCCTGTATCAAAACCCAGGGATCCCATTCAGAATACAATTGGGCGTATTAAATGATCCGATGGCTAGAATATCAGTCAAAGCAGGAAACTGTAACAATGCAAATGCACTCCCCAACTTTTTATTCGTTTTGCTTTTCCCTCTTTCATTGGTGTGCTGTCATCAGCAGACCCAAAACAGCAAAAGACATCCCCCCCTCAAAAAAACCCTATACCAGGTGCTGTAAGAAGGAAGGGGGGGCAGTGTGGTGGGGGTTCAAACCACGGGTGGGCTTCAAAAATTTCAGCAATGGGGTTCTTTGCCTGGTTGCTGGGTGGGCGTGGCCCAGTCGATCTCCTGCACCACGGGGGGGACGGGGATGGGGATAGGATGTTTTCACCTTCCCTAGGCTCTGGAAACTTTCCTTGAGTCTCTGGGAGGGTGTAAATTGCCTACTCCGGGCTCTGGAGACCCTCTGGAGGCCAGAAATGGCCGGAAATTCCAGCAAGCCCATTTCCCCCCCTTCCCGAGCCTTGGTGCCTGCCCTGCACTTACCTGCATCCTAAACTGGCTGCATGGAGACTCCTGGGAGGGGAGGAGCAGGATGGGAGGGGCGGGCAGGGCTGGGTAGAATTTGGAGGTTCTTCGAACTGGCCATAACGATAGCTACGGGTTCTTCCGAACCTGGGCGAACCCGTAGCAGCTCACCCCTGGTTTAAATTACCGTATTTTCTGGAGTATAAAACACACCTTTTTCTCCCCTTAAAACAGTGTGGAAATGTTGGTGCGTCTTATACACCGAATACAGCAATGGAGGTATTTTTGCCTTCGCCCAACAGCACTCTACAGGCTTCAGCAAGGCTAGGGGAAGGCAAAAACACCTCCATTTTTGCAAAAAATGGCTCGTTTTTCACCTGTTTTTTGCAAAAAATGGAGGCGTATTTGCCTTCCCCCAGCCCTGCTGAAGGCTGCTGAGTGCTCCTGCGGGCCGGGGAGGACAAAACTTTTTTTCTTACTTACCACTTCGAAATCTTGCTGCGTCTTATATACTGGCGTGTCTTATAGTCTGAAAAATACGCGTAACATTCTGTCCCCGTGCCACTGAGGATTAACGCTAAGTGTTGCAAAACCTGAACTTGGATGAAACTTGTCAAGTCAGCTCTATCCACCAGAGCCTCTGACCCAAATAATCCTTGCAGTATTTTGAGGCACACAAGCCTCAAGGTGATTTAGAGGCTTGTGAACACTGTGGCTGGCTTAGGTCAGCCACGACAGGAGTGTGTTTTCCCAAGGAGCCATAACAAGTAAGCTGGCCAAGCCAGGTGGCAAATGAGCAAAGAACCACTAGGTGGCAGTCACGAAGCAGGGTTTTCTATCAGCTGCTGTGGCACTTGAGATGCTTCTGGATTTTGCAGCCCTGGTACCTGGTTGCAAGAACTGAAAAGCCTTTTTTTAGTAATAATTTTTATAAGAAAGACAGAAAGAAAGACAGAAAGAAAGAGAAAAAAGTAGAAAGAAAGAAAGAACAAAAGAAAGAAGCAAGAGAGAGAAAGTAAGACAAAAATAGAAAGAAAAGAGAGAGAGGGAGAAAAGCAAAGCAAAAGAGAAAGACAGAAAGAAGAAAGAAAGAAAAAAAGAGGCGAGAGAGAGAGAAGCAAAAGGGAGACAAAGAAAGAATCAAAAGAGAGACAAAGAAAGGAGAGAAGGGGGGGAGGAAGGAAGGAAGGAAGGAAGGATTCTTTTGTAGCTCAAGCAAATTCCCCTCTGATTTTTCATTGTGCGTGTTGATTATGAGCACAGATATCTGCAGTCAGAAAAATGAAGTTGGGGGCCACAAATACACAATGGGCACTCTTGCTTTTTTACAGCACCTAAATGAAGAGCAGAGCATCTGTTCCATGGTTGCAGCCCTCTGGATCTTTCTCAGGTTTTATTCTTTCCAGGAGGGGAGATTTTTAAGGAGAATTTCTACCTGACTCAAGCTAAGTATTTTTGCAGCCCTGTTGCTTTTTTCAATGATCTCTGCCGAAGGATGCTACACCTAAATGTCACGATCCATTCATTCATGAAAACCTACCAGTTCCCACCACCACCACGCATTGAATTGACTCGATTTGACTGGATCCATTTTGCTGGTTAAGTCACAAACTGTGGCTTAGAAGTCAGCCAAGGTGCTTTGTTTCACCCAACATCCTTGAGCTCCCAGCAAGCCAATGTATTCATATATTGCATTGGCATCCATCAGTCTCTAAAGACTATGGTATTGTGCTCTGGGAAGAGGTCAAAGCTGGAGTGTCCTCTCCAAAGCATGAGACCTGGGTAGATTAATATGGAGGATAGTCTGTTACCCAAGCAGCAATCCCCCAACTCTCTACGTCACTGAAATAGTCCAATGGAACGGCAGAGCTGATATGATTGGTTCCAGCTGCATCGCAGGAGTTACCAGAATGTGGTCATGAACTGCTTCTGGGACTCCGGCTCCAGATTTTGCCTCGAGGTTGACTCCAGAAGCCTTTTCCAGTAATGGATATAGCCACAAGGCAGTGGAGACTTGTAATTAGAGTTTCCATTCTCCTAGAAGATGGTTCAGCTGCTTTATCTGCCGTTGGGGCTTAGAGCCCTCTTCCACCTTCAAAACCGTTGACCGTCTTCTCCTGTAACCCTGGAAAGGGGCTTTTACGAGGTGCTCCCAGCTGGGCCAGCTGGACCAAGGTTTTTTTAAGGAGGTGTTACTCCTCCATCACTCACCTTTGCCCTGACTTATGACAGGCAGAGCCTGGCTTCCCAAACGTTGGGCCCAGGACGGTGGGTTTATTCACATATTAGAACATAGAAAAAACATAAAGATATAAAAACACAGAATAAATAAATAAGATGTATCCAGTCCATTTTTATTTTATTTTTTGGCATTATGGATAACTGGAGGACGACTTTTTCTAAACTCGGGAAAGCAAAATAGATTTAAGGATGTCCTGGCACCGAAGACCAAGGATTTCTTTCTGCTGGTTTGTTGGCTTTGTTAGAACATTCCTTCTGCGCACATTACAACTTGTGGTTATCTCCATAAACCCATTTACCTACTGACTTATTTGTTACAAAACATTCAGTAGGGCACTGATTCACCGCAGAAGGGCTGCTTGTCAACAAAGTGCTGGAGAAGCGTGGGGCCGGTTTCAACTAAACTCTGCAAAATTGGATCTCTTCTGACTCATTTGTGGAGCCGCACCTGACGAATGTGACTCTCCTTCATCTTTGTGAAGTGCACACCACCTGTGAAACTTGGAGGACGGGTTTTCAGTGGTCTCATTTGTTGATGGGGAGGAACTAGTGGCTTGTTCTAGTACCATAAGGGCAGCCACAAAAAATGCCAATGGCCCACAAAACCAGAAATGGCCTGGTTTGATTTGGGTCAGGCAAATCAGGGGCCACCACAAAACAGCCTGAATGGCCATAAACCCCAAACCAAATTATCCAGGTGTTTCCCCTACTTTACTGGTTCATTTGAGTTGTAGCTGACCCAGCTAAGTATGTCGTGTGTGTCACCCGGGTGATAATGTGGTAACCTCTGATGCCAACAGAGTTTAAAGGCACTTTTCTTCCCTCCACACCCCACCCCACCCCACCTCTTTCTTCTCCTGGATAGTCAACTATTCAGACTGCTGTAGAGTTCTTGGAAATTCAAAGCTTTGTTCATCACTTTGTAAACCTTCCACTGGCTTAATTAAAGCGTAGCCTTGTTAATCATGATGGATTATGAGTCCGTATTAGCTAACTGCAATAATTTGGTTGGGTAGAACCTTTAATTAATGAGTCAATCGCTCTGTGCTATATTTCATTTTGGGATTTTTGTTGTCTGTCCAGATGAGAGGATGGGAACTGAGATGCTATAAAGATAGATGACAGACAGACAGACAGATAGACAGACAGACAGACAGACGATACAGATGGATAGATGATAGATGAGATAGATAGATAGATAGATAGATAGATAGATAGATAGATAGATAGATAGATAGATGATAGATGATAGATGATAGATGATAGATGATAGATAGATAGATAGATAGATAGATAGATAGATAGATAGATAGATGATAAATGATAGATAGAAAGATGGTAGATAGATAGATAGATGATAGATAGATAGATAGATAGATAGATGAGATAGAATAAATAAAAAGATGAGATAGACGATAGATAGATAGATAGATAGATAGATAGATAGATAGATAGATAGATAGATAATAGGGGAGGAGGGGTAGTCCTTGACTTACGACCACAATTGAGCCAAAATTTCTGTTGCTAAGTGAGATAGTTAAGTGAGCTTTGACCCATTTTGCAACCTTTCCTGCCACAGTTGTAAAGTGAATCACTGTAGTTGTTAAGTCAGTAATATGGTTGGTAAAGTGAATCTGAAACCGGAACTGCTCTAAATGTGATTGGCTGAGTTCTTACAATCAAGCGATGTTTGTTTCCAGAGCGATATATGACTAGTCAGCATCAGGCAAAATGGACCGCAGGCCCTAAGGCTCCTCTATGATAGGGATAAAGATGGATTGGATTGCATTGGATTGCACGGCATGAACTCAGTTACAAAACAGGGCAGATCCAAGCAGACACACATGTGTTCTCCAACCTTGCTGAGCCTCCTTCCTAAATTATTTCCTTTCTTGCTCCCAACTTAGCCAAATGAAAGTGACCAGGAATGTGCAAAATGAATGCTCCTTTTGGCATGCTCAGCTCCCTCCACTCCCTCCCTACTCTTCTCTCCCTCTCCTTCCTTCCCTCCCTATCCCTCATCCTCCTTCTTTCCCTCCCTCTCCCTCATTCTCTCTTTTTCTTCCCCTCCCTTCCCTCCTTACTCTTCTCTCACTCTCACTCCCTCCTTATCCCTCATTCTCTTTCTCTCCCTCCCTCCCTCATCCTTTCTCTCCCTCCCTCCCTCATCCTCCCTCTCCCTCCCTCTCCCTCCCTCTCCCTCATCCTCTCTTTCTCTGCCTCCCTCTCCCTCTCTCCCTCTCCATGAGCAATACTGAGTTCAGACCATGTAAGAAATGGCCATGTAGGACCACAAAGCACACCATCCATGCTCTTGCCAAGGAAATGCCACAGACCAGGCAAATCACCTCAAAATGATTCTCCTTAAACTTTCAAGTCCCAGCATGCAGGATTGGGAGGGCACCAGGTTGGGGAAAGCAGCGGAGCTGAAGACAATTTGGGGTGTTTTGCTGCCAAAGGGTTCCTCGTCTACTTTCATCCTCACATGTTCAGGGGTGTGGCAAGGAGATGTTGGTGCCTGGGAAACTTTGCTGCTTTCAAAGGGTGCTTTGTTGGAAAGGAGTGGGAACGACATCAATGCTCACAAACACATTACATCCTGATGCCTCTCTGAAATTGATTCACATAAAAGAGGGCGCAAAAGTCCTCCTGGCTGGAAAACATAGCTTTTTCCCACCCCTGCTTCTTCCCAGTGTCAGCATCTCCCCATTCCAAAGTGAAAAGGGGGGGCGGGGGAAGCAATTTGCTATTTTATTTTATAGTTGGCTTGGTTCCTACATTAAACTAAACTCCAGGGGGTTGGCTGCTGGGGGTTCGTGGGGGTTCAGGAGAACCTCTAGCTAAGATTCTGTGCAGTTCAGAAACCCCCTAAATCCCACTCCTGGCTGGCCCCACCCAACCCACCCTGCCCCTCTCAGGAGTCCCCATGTGGCCCATTTTGGATGCAGGTAAGTGCAGGGCCTGCGTGGAATCTTGGGGAGGGTGAAAATAGGCCTCCTAGAAGTTCCGGAAGGTCAGACATGGCCCCATTCCTGGCCTCTAGAGGGCCTCCAGAGCCAGGGGAGGCTGTTTTTGCCCTCCTGGAGGCTCGAGAAAAGCCACTGGAGCCCGGGGAGGGCAACCCCCCGCCGCCGCCATGGTGCAGGACGCTGACTAGTCCATGCCCACCATGGCCATGCCCACCCAGCAACCGGGCAGAGAACCCCTTGCTAAAATTTTTGAAGCCCACCCCTGCTAAACTCTGATTTGTTTTAAGCATGTTCTCTCCCCAAAGTTGCAATGTTGAAGTTGACTCTTTGTGCTAATTCCTTGAGTGCAAACTCACACAATTTGTTAAGCCAAGACTCAGCAAAGTGTAGCAGGGCATAGCATGATGTGCTGGTTTCTGAAGCAAAGTATAGTTAAAACAAAGGCTGGCTTACTGCAACGGGGCCTATGACAGCTAGCCATGGCCAACTCACTATGGCTCAACTCACCACGGGACCAGAGTTACAGTCACAGCGAAGAAATGGTGGAATAGAATCATTAAAGAAAGAATGAAAAAGGAAGACAAAATGAAATGGGAATGACAGAACTTAAAATAATTTGACTATTGGATTGTTAAATTGTTTCGTGGCGAGTTGTCCCATCCCAACTAAAATGTGGGAACAGAACTGCTGTGATTTGTACATCCTGTTTTTGCCTTGGTGTGATGTGGGAAGTAAGGAACAAGCCAAACTTAAGTCAAGGTTTAGTTTACTTTGTTGTCATTGCACATCGTACAACGAAATTAAATGCCATCTTCAGTGTACATTATAACTATAAAAATAAAAACACAAACACCCTTCGCATACTATATAATTGAAACTGAAAACCCCTGAAATTGCATTAATATTGCACTATACTGCAGAATTCAATATAGTTACTGCCCTGTGATAGAAGCTGTTTTTCAGCCCATTCGTCCTTGTTTTTATTGTCCTGTACCGTCTGCCAGATTGTAATAGTTTTAAAAAAAAGGATGCTCAGGATGAGATGGATCTTTAAGAATATTTTGAACTTTCTTAAGACAGAGGGGAGAGTTCATACAGTGTTTTTCAAAGTTGGCCACCTGAAGCTGTGTGGATTCCCAGAATTCCCCAATCAGCATGTACAAAGATAGTGCCAACAGTAACAGGAGTCTTGGATGCAAACCCAAAATATCTAGAGCACCGCTTGAATGTTGCAGGCATTGGCACAATCGCCATGAGTCAATTACAAAAGGCAGCTTTACTTGGAAGAGATTACACCCTGCAACAATGATGCCTTCAACACCGTCAAACAACATCTGTCTATCCCAGGTTCTTGGGCAGGATTTGATAGGCAGAATAAAGTGCCAGTTCCAGTCTAAACAACTGGCTGGATGGCAAAAATGGTTGACTGTGGAGAGGTACACATTTCAAAAGCTTCCGCTAACCCTTCAGCCCACCCAAAGCTAGGTTTCACATATTTTTACCACCAATTAGTCATGTACCGGAAGTGGCCTTTCACGCATGCACTCTGCTTGCACGCACCCGCACGGCTTAGAAAATGTGGCTAAATAGGATGGCATAGCATCAGGGTTGCCACTACTGGTTCATCTGAACCAGTCCAAACCGGCTGAATACCACCACTGAGCCCACTGATTTTGCCAATGGTAAAAATGGACAAGGAATGTCAGTCAGGAAGCAGGAGGAATCTTTTGGTGAGACTTGGCTTAGGTCCTTTCATTTGAGGATTTAGATAAGTACCCTGACTTTTCTGGATTTTTATTTTTATATTCCTTCCTCCACTATTCATTAATGTGCATATCTTAATATATGTATCTTAATATTTTAACTGATTTGTTAATTTTAATTTCATCCCTCCTTTGTTATTTTGTATATATAATTCAGGTCAGCAAACAAATTTAATATTCCTTCCTCTTCCTATTTTCCCCACAACAACAATCCTATGAGGTAATATTTTAATTCACTATCTATCTATTCCTATCTCTAGCCACAGAGAGAGATAGAGATAGAGAGAGACGCACACAAGGATTTGCACAAACACACACACACACACATACACACACACAAACACACACACCAATTCCTTTGCAAGAATTGCAATGTGATCTTGGCATTTTTTGCTTGAAAAATCCCTCTCTTATATTGAATGGAACTTGTTTCTCTTCTGGGAATTACGTCCGGATTAGAGATTTTTGAGCAGGGCCAGCCATGAGAGGAACTGTGTGGCGTCTTCAATTAGCCCATTAAAAGATTTTGATTTTCCCTTGGAAAAGCCTGGAAAGAATCCCCATGAATTCCAGCTGCCTGTAGAGGTCATCCTACACCAGCAAAGAAAGGACTTGTATGGTTTGCAGCTGCTGAAAGGCAACATCTTCTGAGGCTGGCAAATGTGGCTGTCGCGTTTCCTTGGTAGAAGAGTGATTTATTCCCTGACAGCTCCTCTCTGCTTAATCAAGACTATCAATGTTGCTGTTGGCTTCGTGGTGCAAACCGGACAGAAATCACAACCAGATTTTATTGTAAGGCTACATTGACTGAATGAATCAATCAAACAGAGCTGGAAGGGATATTGGAAGTTTTCTAGCCCAACCCCCTGTTCAAGTAGGGAAACCCAGGTCAGACAAATGGTTCAGAGTTGGGTCCCAGTTCAGCCGAACCAGTAGTAGTATGGTGGCCTGGATTGCTGGAACCAGCAGCGACCCAGGCCTGCCACATCCCTGAACTAGTTCCCGCCATCTTGTTTTTGGTTTCTGCACATGTGTAGAACAATTTAAATTGAACTGTACATGCGCGTGCAGTGTGCATTCAGTGTTCGTGTAAGCGAACTGGCAGTAAAGCGGGACTGGTACTTTGAAAAATAAGCCAGAGTGCCAGAAACCCAAAGACCAGTTGGCCGGTGCGTACATGCCTGTGCTCCTGTGCATTACAGTTTGGGCACTTGGTGCTGAAAAGGTTCACCATCCCTTTCTTAGGTCATGTTGAAGATCCCTGGGCCCAAGACATAACTTCACAGTGCTAAGAAACACTGCTGATGACACACCAAGCTTAGAAGAATTGCTAACAACTTGGAAGATAGACTAATAATTCAGATTCAGTTCAGTTACATCAAATTTTTGTTCAAATGTGATAATGAGTCTCTTATTTTCAAAACTTCTACTGTTTCCTTTTATGGAATCTTCCTTTAGTCCATTTTGCACAAAGATTAGCAGCATCAAAACTTTGCATGAACCGAATTATCACATCAAATGCAACCTTCTCTCTATTAGCAATTCAGACTAACTTGAATGTCACATGAGTTTAACTTGTACTAATGGTGATTTACCTTTAAATCCAGGTGGTTTATTGAACAAAGTTTTCTTAAATTCCAATCTCTGGAGGTGAGGCTTATGGTTAAACCACAGAGTTTTTGTCCTGGGATATTCAGATGAGCCATTTGTTTTTGGCCTATTAATGTTAATCTTTGTGTCCTGTCCGAAACTAACCCCAAACTAATGAAACTAATTACATGTGTTTTTTGTGTGTTGTGTTTCTGGGTATGCACAACACATGTAACCTGATCAGTTTACAAATGCAGTGGCAAATTTGCACTTGCGTGGCAAATTAAATTAGGTTAGAGGGTTAATTTGGATTGGCTATTTTTAGTGGGGAAAAAGCTTAGCACTTTGTGCATTCTTAATTCGTTTGTTTATAAACCTTTAAAAAAATCAGTTAATTCAGTTTCTCTGATTAAGATATTTGTTAAATCCAGGCTGTGTTTGTATAGTTGTGTCTGCAGAGGTTGTGTAGCATCAAAAAAGTCAAAATGGCAGTTTCCCCACTGAAATCAAAGCTCTACCAGTTAGTTGATATGCATCACAGATTAAAAAAAGAGAAAAGCTTTAATTGTACCATTATGTTGACTATTTTGACTATAATCCTATCAGCCGCCTTGTGCATCTATAAATATATATAATTGCATTTTCTCCTCTGTTTGAATGGAGATGTCCAAAGTGGCTGGCAAGGACTCTTAAAGAAACATCCTGCAGACTGGCAGTAATTAAGAAATACATCACAGGAAAGAAGTAAAAACAGAAAAAAGCAGCCATAGAGCAGACAGAGGCTGACACAGACTGAATTTCAGTCGTTTCTCCTAATTGTAACCTTCTGTTGAGGATTGCAAAGCCCATCACTTCCCCTAGGTAGCCTGGTTGAAGAGGATGGCTGATGTAGTCCAGCATATTTCAAAACTGGCAACTTTAAGATTTGTGGACTTCAACTCACAGAATCCCACGATCAGCATGGGGTACAGTGGTGGGATTCAATTTTTTTTTACTACCGGTTCTGTGGGCGTGGCTTGCTTGGCGTGGCAGGGGAAGGATACTGCAAAATCCCCATTCCCTCCCGATCAGCTGGGACTAAGGAGGCAGAGAATAGATGGGGCCAGTCAGAGGTGGTATTTACCGATTCTCTGAACTGCTCAAAATTTCTGCTAATGGTTCTCCAGAACTGGTCAGAACCTGCTGAATTCCACCTCTGAGGGGGAAGTCTGGGAATTGAAGTCCACACACCTTAAACTTGCCAAGTTTGAAAAACACTGACGTAATTTTTTATACTTGGAAAGAATCTGGTTAGAGAAAATGCTTCTCTTGGATGCATTTGTTTGTTTGTTACTAGCCCAGTTGTATTTTGGTTGTTGGGTTGACTTGATTTAACACATTGATAACAATGGAAATGTGATGACTAAGAAATTGTTCATTCAACCGTTTACTCATTGATCTGGTTTGGCCTGGAGTGAATTCTTTTCAAGGATTGCTATTTTACATACACACAGAGGAGACCCATCTACAGACAATGTGATACACAGGTAGTCCTCAACTTACAACCATTCATTTAGCAACCAAAGTTACAATGACACTGAAAAAAGCGACTTATGATTGGCCCTCACACTTATGACTGTCACAGCCTCTCCATGGTCACATGGCAAAAATTTGGGCACTTGGCAGGGGTGGGTTCCTGCCAGTTCTGACCTCTTCTATAGAAGAGGTTCCACAAATCTAGAGTGCTGTTTAGAACCTGTTCCAGCTCCCTCCCCCTGCCCGTCCGCACATCATCAAGATGAAGAGCGAGAGGAGGAATTCTGGGAGTTGAAGTCCACAAGTCTTAAAGCTGCCAAGCTTGAACACCCCTGGCGTTTTTTTTTCTAAAGGGTTAGGGGTACAAGGGTCTTGTAACTTGACAGCTTTAAGACTTGCACACTTCAATGCCAGAGTTCCTGAGCCAACATTTTGGTTGCTAGGCAAGAGCATTATTAAGTGAGTTTCACCACATTTTACAAGTTGGCCACCCCACCCAGTCACATGGCTGGCAAGCCACTCCCACCCAGTCACATGGTCAGCAAGCCACTCCCACAAAGCAGACCACACTTACAGAAGGGGTTCACTGGCACCTGGGCACTGGCCTGTGTTTACGATGGTTGCAGTGTCTTTGTAACCTCTCTGACAAGCAAAGTTAATGGGGAGAGGCTGGATTCACTTAACAACCTTTGTTTCACTTAACAACCATTGCAAAAAAGATATAAAATGGGGCGCAACTCCCTTAACAACTGCTTTGTTCAGCAATTGTAGTCATAAGTTGAGGACTGCCCATATTTATGGGTAGAGCAATAGAATTGAAAGTGATACCATACCAGCGCAAGAGTTTTGGCCAGTTGCCTTAATTCTTGCGTCCGTCTGCCAAGTCCAACTATGGCTAATCCAAAACAAACCATGGTCCCCCTGCAACGTTTTCTCAGGTTAGCAGGAACAGAAGAAGAAGCTAAGCTTAGGGTGGGCAGCGTCCTGGCGATCACATTTAATTTGGGACAGTCCAACAGCCCTGTATGGGAAGGGTAGTGATGCTAAGTGGGTAGTGCTGCATCATGCACAGGAAATGTTCTCTCCTTCAAGGAAGGGTGCCTGGGCCATTTGCTTTCAAACGGCTTCAGCACGGGAACGGTCTCCATGATGGGGAGGAGGGCTCCCAAAAAATCAAGATGGGTAGCCAAGACCCTCCCATGGAATCCGCCACCTCTTCCTCCTGGGTGTTGGGTGGGCAAGGGGCTCCAATCAAAGCAGACTTTTCGGCCACCCCTCAAGGAGGCCCCTGCTTTGGTTCTGCAATATGAAGCTCACAAGGCACCTTCACTCGATGGTCCAGGAATCCCACGGAAGTCCCTGTGCAGAGGGCTGGACTGCGTGTCTGTCCTTTCGGCTGCCAGTTGGTCACCCCTTGGCTAAGTGGGGAAGCCAGCAAGTGAAGAAGACCCAATTGGCCTGGTTGGACACCTTATTTATCTATCTATCTAGTTATTTATTTATTTAATTGCTTGCTTGCTTGTTTGTTTGTTTGTTTAGCTATTTAGCTATTTAGTTAGTTATTAGTTGTTTGCTTGTTTATTTATTTTGTTATTTTGTTATTTTGTTATTTAGTTAGTTGTTTAGGTAGTTAGTTATTTAGTTATTGTTATTTAGTTATTTAGTTATTTAGTTATTGTTATTTATTTATTTAGTTAGTTATTTAGTTGTTTATTTATTTATTTATTTAGTCATTTATTTATTTATTTAGTTGTTTGTTTGTTTAGTTATTTATTTAGTTACCGTATATACTCGAGTATAGGCCGACCCGAATATAAGCCGAGGCACCTAATTTTACCACAAAAAACTGGAAAAGTTATTGACTCGAGTATAAGCCTAGGGTGGGAAATGCAGCAGCTACCGGTAAATTTCAAAAATAAAAATAGATACCAATAATGTTTTTGAATATTTATTTCAAAGAAAAACAGTAAACTAGCGGTGTATTCAATGAAATACTTCACTCACCTCATGATGCTGATGTCCCGCTGTGATGATGATGTCCCGTGCAGCCGCGGGAGCGATGTCCCGCCTCCTATGACACACGGCACAGTGATTCCTATCATTGGATCACTGTACCAGAGGAGGTGGGACATCGCTATGTGGCTGCTTGCCATAACAAGGAGGAGGTGGGACATCGTTGCAGAGCGGCAGGAGGGGGAGGAAGGGGAATCGTAAGACAGCCCTGCATTACATTAGAACGTGAGGAGGGGGGATGGTGCGGTGCGCGCTGCGCGGCAAACTGACACAGAGGGAGGGGAAACTCACAGGGGCACTGGGCCATTCACGAGTGTCACCCAGCGGCATGGCCCCGCCCCTTTTTCTCCTCCATTTCGGGCAAATTTTTCACTGACTCGAGTATAAGCCGAGGCGGCTTTTTTCAGCCCAAAAAGTGGGCTGAAAAACTAGGCTTATACTCGAGTATATACAGTATTTATTTACTTATTTAGTTAGTTATTTGGTTATTATTATTTATTTAGCTATTTATTTATTTAGTTGTTTGTTTGTTTGTTTATTTAGTTGTTTATTTATGTAGTTATTTATTTATTTAGTTGTTTGTTTGTTTGTTTGTTTAGTAGTATAGCCTTTATTGTACAAATAAATGCAACGAAATTAGTTAACGTAGTGCTGGCTGCGTTGTCCAAACGGGCCGGTTGAGTGAAACGGGGACTTTAGCAATCTGTAGGCAGCTACACCCAGGATCGCGTCGTTCCCCCTTCTATCCCACTGATCTCTCCTCAGGGCAGGGCTGATGTAATCAGGAGCACACTTGCTTGCCCGCCTGCTCGCCTTTGATCTCCAGCTCGGGGCCAGATGTGCAGTGTTCACACACACACACACACACACACACACACACACACTGCAATGGGGACAGGGCTAATCTCAGGCTGCTCAGCCATGAAGGGAATGCTCTCTTTGAGAAACAAAGATGAAATGGGGGTGTTTTGCATTTAACAAAACCAATATTGGTTGGTCATTGCAGCAGAAGTGACCACGGGTTACTAGTCCCTTAGCTATGGAAGCTTCTGGGTGATTTTGGCCAGACTTTCACTCAGCAAAACCTACCTTACAAGGTTGTTGTTTGGAAGGGATTGATATAGGATGGTTTAAACAAATGCAAATACAAACAAGATATGAGAAAGATGTTAAGGAGTATGGTTTTAGTATAGAAGATTCAGAATGAGATTCATGGGAACGGATGAAAAATGATTAAAAATTGTACAATTACTTACTTAGAATAAATTTAGAAGAAGTAGAGGTTAAAGAAACAATGATAAGATGGGCAAAAAACTTTGGATATACAATAGAACTAGAAAAATGGCAACAACTAAGGGAAAAGAACTATAAAATGACAATGGCAACAGCATACAAAGAGAATTTATATAAAACGTTTTATAGATGGCACATGACACCGGAAAGATTAGCAAAAATGTTTAAGAATAAATCAGCTAAATGTTGGAAATGTCACCAATTACCAGGAACATATTATCATATGTGGTGGACATGTAGAGAGGAAAAAAGCTATTGGGTGAAAATACAATCATGGTTAGAGAAAATTATACATCAGCCATAGAATTCAGGGGTGGGTTTCTCGCCCCATTCCAACTGGTTTGGTTGGAACGGGGCCGGCGGCGTCCTTGTGCACGTGCGCGGTGCACGCATGGGTACTAGCGTCTGTGCGATGCTCCAGCTGCTCCTGGAGGATCGCGCAGGTGCTGTATACGTCCTGCGCATGCGTGGAAGTGCAGAACTCGTCAAAACAGGGTAAGGAGCGCAGGCAGGCGGGGGGGCCCTTCGCCGTTCCTGGAAGTTACTTACTTCCGGGTTCGCCGACCAACCGGTTCGCAGGGACCGCCGCGAACTGGTTGAAACCCACCCCTGATAGAATTTAAGCCAGTGATATTCTTATTGGGTATTCTACCAGAGAAATATACTAAAGAAGACTCATATCTGATTGTACAAATAATAACAGCAGCTAGAATTGTATTTGCACAAAATTGGAAAGCAGACAAAATCCCATCAGAAGGAGAGATAATAAAGAAGATATTAGATTGTGCAGAAATGAATAGCTTGACATTGAGAATAAAGGACAAAGATAAATCAGTGTACTACAGGACATGGGGGCAATTTTATGATTGGCTTGAAAAAAGATACAAATAGAAAGAGAAAGGAACAAAGAACAAAACAAATAACTCAGACGACACATTATTAAATCAGGGGGAGGGGAGATAAGAAAGTATGAAAATGTAAATATACAGGCGGAAAAATGATATGAATTGTCAAATGTTAAATAGCAATTATAAGAATGTATATTTAAAAATGAATTTGAAAGGAAATATAAAAAACTTTTTTTTAAAAAAAAAGGTTGTTGTTTGGAGAGGGGAAACAGCACAAGGGAGTGTTTTGCATGCTGGGATATCACAACTGTCATAAATATGAACTAGTTGGCAAGCATCTGAATTTTGATCAGATGACTATGGGGAGTCTGTGGTGGTTATGTGTGAAAAATAGCATAAGTCACTTTTTTCAGTGTTGTTGTAACTTCAAACGGTCACTAAATGAACTGTTGTAAGTAGAATACAATAGAATAGAATAGCAGAGTTGGAAGGGACCTTGGAGGTCTTCTAGTCTAATCCTCTGTTCAATCAGGAAAACCCTATACCCATGATGGTGAACCTAAGGCACGCCGCCCGGAGTGATATGCAGAGCCATGTCAGCTGGCCTTCATGCATGCGGCAGTACTGAAAGCTCCTCTTCTGGGTTGCAGTCCTGACGAGGATGCTGAAAAGGTTCTCCATCACTGCCCTAAAGACAAATCTGAATTGGTTTTAAGAATTAGCCATAAGAGATTGGTTGTCCAATCTCTTCTTAAAAATCTTCCATTGTTACAGCATTCACAACTATAGAACTGATTGTTCTGTCAGGACATTTCTCCTTAGTTCTAGGTTGCTTCACTCCTTGATTAGTTTCCACCTGGTACTTCTTGTCCTGCCTTCTGGTGCTTTGGAGAAGAGCTTGATTCATGGGTGGGATCCTGCCAGTTCGCAACACTTCGGGAGAACCGATTGTTAACTTTCTTAGCAGTTTGGTGAACTGATTGTTGGAAGAAATAATTAGGGCAGAGAACTGGTTGTTAAATTATTTGAATCCCACCACTGGCTTGACTCCCTCTTGTTCATGGCAACCCCTGAGATATTGGAACACTGCTACCATGTCACCCCTTGTCCTTCTTTTTATCAGACTAGACATACCCAATTCCAGCAACCGTTCTTACAATACAGTACAATACAATACAGTACAGTACAGCAGTGTTTTTCAACCTTTTTTGTGCAAAGACACACTTTTTTCATGAAAAAAATCACGAGGCACACCACCATTAGAAAATGTTAAAAAAAATTAACTCTGTGCCTATATTGACTATATATAAAGTAATTTTCCCACGGCACACCTTACACTATGTCACGGCACACTAGTGTGCCGCGGCACAGTGGTTGAAAAACACTGCAGTACAGTACAGTACAGTACAGTACAGTACAGTACAGTACAGTACAGTACAATACAATACAATACAATACAATACAATACAATAGCAGAGTTGGAAGCGACCTTGGAGGTCTTCTAGTCCAACCCCCTGCCTAGGCAGGAAACCCTATACCGTTTTATGTGTCTTAGCCTCCAATCCCCTAATCATCTTTGTTGCTCTTCTCTTTCTAGAGTCTCCACATCTTTTTTACTTTGTGGCAACCAAAACTGGATGCAGTATTCCAAGTGTGGCCTTACCAAGAACTGGTAAATACCACCTCTGGCTGTCTCCAGAGTGGAATGGGAATGGAGATTTTGCAGTATCCTTCCCCAAGGAGTGTGGTGGGAATGGAGATTTTGAAGTATCCTTTCACCAGGAGTGGGAAGCGAATGGAGATTTTGAAGTATCCTTTCACCAGGAGTGGGAAGCGAATGGAGATTTTGCAGTATCCTTCCCCCAGGAGTGTAGTGGGAATTGAGATTTTGCAGTATCCTTCCCCTGCCACGCCTACCAAGCCACGCCCACAGAACTGGTAGTAAAAATAAATAAATTTCACTATTGGTTCAAACGTACAACAGCATTGCAAAAAATGACCGATGACCATTTCTCACACTTACCACAGTTGCAGCAAGCCCATGCCCGTGTGATCAAAATTCAGATGCTGACTCATATTTATGACAGCTGAAATGCCCTGGGGTCAGGTGTTTGCCTCTTGTGCCTTTCTGACAAGCAAAGTCAATGGGGAGGCCAGATTCTCTTAACAATTGGGTTAATAACAACGGGAGGGATTCACTTAGCAACTGTGGCAAGAAAGGTCATAATATGGGGGAGGGGAAGAAAACTCACTGCACAGCTGTCTCACTTAGCAACAGAAATGTTGGGGCTCATTTATGCTGGAGAACCACCTGTGTATGAATGAAAGAAACAAAGAAATGGAAAATAAAGGATTTGGAAAATAAATAGAGGATACGTTCTCATCCCCGATGCCCTATTGAGAATTCCCCTGGCACAAAGAAGGTTCAAAGAGGCTCAAAGCCATGGAAACAGAGTAGACTTCAAGGAGGAGACTTCTTTCCAATTTTGCAAACTTTTCTCAAGGATTAAATGAAAAGCGTTGCTTCCCAAAGGAAGCGTGTAAAAGCCACCTCACTCTACCCCGCCACTTTGAAGCATCCCAGTTGGAGAATATTTATTTTATGTTGCATGGCCCATATCTTTTTATAAATTAATATTAGAAAAAAAAGCAGGAAGGGGCCCAAGAAAAGACCGAAAAGGAAGAAGAAAAATAAATTAGAAGCTGGAATACTTTATCCGCTATATTCCCTCTCTTGGGAGAAATGAGTCAGGGCAAATTTCTATCTAAGAAGACTCCAGGAAGTCTAGGGAGAAAGGGAGAGTGTTTGAAGACTCTGTGAAATATGGCCAAAGTTGAACCACAATGTGTGTGTGCGTGTTTGTGTGTGTGTATATATGGTGCATGAAAATGTCACAGTGTGATCCTATTGCAGATATAAAAATAATGTTGGGGTTTAATGAAACGTGAAATGTTCGGCAAAGAACATCAACTGCAGAATTTACCAAGTTCTAGAAATTCAAGAGCAGAGATGTCCAAGAAGTTTCAAAAATATCAAGATGGCAGCTATGACTGGGAAATGAATACCTTCACCCCAGCAGCCCACCCTGACTCTTTTGCTCCGTTTTGACTCTGGAAAGAGTGCAGAGGAGAGCAACAAAGATGATTAGGAGGCTGGAGGCTAAAACCTATGAAGAACGGCTTCAGGAATTGGACAGCCATTTGTCTGAAATGGTATCAGATCTCTTGCTTGAGCAGGGGGTTGGACTAGATGACCTCCAACGTCCTTTTCAACTGTGTTATTCTGTTATTCTGCTGCTTCTCACACATTGCATGAAACCTACTGCCTACTGTATATTCAGTCCATCTTTACAAGGCAATGCTTAGGCAAGAATTCAGCTGAGATTTTTCCATCTCTCCAGCTCTCTGTGATAGTAGGAAGAGAATATTAGGAATAAAAACAAATGCTGCATCTTTATTTTTTAATTTTTTTTATTCTTTTGTTACATTTCTGTCCCGCCTTTCTTCTGGAAAGTTAAGGCAGTGCACAGGAGTGCATCCACGGGTGGGATTCAAAAATTTTAGCAACCGGTTCTCTGCCCGGTTGCTGG
This sequence comes from Thamnophis sirtalis, assembly GCF_051295495.1. Lineage (NCBI taxonomy): Eukaryota > Metazoa > Chordata > Lepidosauria > Squamata > Natricidae > Thamnophis > Thamnophis sirtalis. The sequence goes on along the minus strand of NW_028261393.1, from coordinate 20,350,548 downwards.
GTGGGCAGGGCCATGGGGGGCATGGCCTAGTCAACCGCCTGCGCCACAGCCGAGGGGGGGGCGTTTTTGCCCTCCCCAAGCTACTGAGGCTTTTCTCAAACCTCCGGGAGGGCAAAAAGGTCCTCCCCTGGGCTTCTGACCCGTTTCTAGACTTCTGGAACTTCCAGGAGGCCTGTTCTTCACCCTCCCAGACCTTCCGTGTGGGCCCTGAACTTCCCTGGCATCCAAAATGGGCCATGTGGAGACTCCTGGGAGGGGAGGGGAGGGGTTGGCAAGGCCAGCCAGTTTGGCAAACCAGGTGTAAAATTAGCATCCTGTTCGTCTGAACTGGTCCGAACTGGCTGAATCCCACCTCTGAGTGCATCCTCTCTTTCTGTTTGTAGGAAAAGTCACCTCATGTGCTGTTCTGAGGGATCTTGGGCCAAAGTGATCCCGCGAATTCTAGATGTGGGGACAACTGTGTCTCAGGAGAGGTAAAGACAGATATAACCAATGTTACGGTCTCACAGTATAAGCTCTCTTGCTTTTCTACCTGCAGGTAATGTGGGAATAATCTTGACAGACAGAAGCAAGAGCTGCACACTAGGTACCCACAGATGAGACGCAGTGGAGCCTACAGAAGGAATATGGATGTAGCAAACACCTCAGAAGGTATCCACCCTCCCTAGTTTCTTGAGTAGTAAAAGCCATGGGGCAAAAATGTTCTTCCAGAGTTGCAAGATTCTGCTAACGTAACTTTACAATAAAGTAGAATTAATTCACATGGGCAGGCCTCCTGTCTGGCTGATACTACATCACACAATGCATGCGTATATGCACCCCACCTCCCACCCCAAGGATGTAGTTTGAGGCTGCAGCCCTCTTTGCTTGTTCTCATGAAAGCTGAGTGGGGGTTTGTAGAAAGTAAGGGAGACAGAAGGGAGGGAAGAAGGCAAAGAAGCTGAAATATTTTTTTGAAGCCCTGGGAAACAAGGTATTCAAAAGAGGCTCAAACAGACACCTCCCTGGTTCACTAGAGCAGTGACCCTCCTCAACCTTTTGAGTGACAGAGACCGGTTTTGTGGTGGGCAGTTTTCTGCGGATTTGGTGGGGGGGGGGAGGCATAGTTTTGCGTGCTGCATGAATCCTGCTTTGCTTGCTTGTACGGCCTGGTTCCTGGCAGGCTGTGGATTGGTGCCAGTTTGCGGACCTGGGATTGAGGACCCCTGTTCTTTGGTATTGTTGTTGCTGTTAGTTGTAAAGTTGTGTTTGAACCTTCGTGACACCATGGACAACATACCTTCAGGCCTTCCTGTCCTCTACCATCCTCTGGAGTCCATTTAAGCTCACGGCGACTGCATTGGTAGCTCCATGCAGCCACCTCATGCTCTGTCGTGCCTTTCTTCTTTTGCCCTCAATCTTTCCCAGCATGAGGCTCTTCTCCAGTGAGTCCTTCCTTCTCATTAGGTGGCCAAAGTATTTGAGTTTCCTCTGCAGGATCTGGCCTTCTAAAGAGCAGTCACGGTTGATCTCCTGTAGGACTGACCGGTTTGATGGCCTTGCAGTCCAGGGGACTCGCAGGAGTCTTCTCCAGCACCAGAGTTCAAAGGCCTCCATTCTTTGATGCTCAGCCTTTCTTATGGTCCAACCTTCACAGCCATACATTGCAACTGGAAAAACCATAGCCTTGGCTATATGCACTTTTGTTGGCAGGGTGATGTCTCTGCTTTTTAGTATGCTGTCTAGATTTGCGATAGCTTTCTGAAAGACCAGAGGTACAACTCAAGCAGTCTTGCACATTTCTGGAGAGGCATTCTGGCTGGAGAATTCTGGGCGTTGAAGTCCACACATTTCAAAGTTGCCAAGGTTGAAAAACACTGATCTAAACTCCCAAAATGAAAGTGGAGGTGAGCCAGAAGGTTTGCTTAATGTTAGAAAGACAACTCTCAGCTCTTGGAAGCAATGCGGGAACAGACACTACTATTTAATAAATTGTGCCAATCCATGAATCAATCCATAACAAAACCATGGTATTTAATGTTGGAGCTGATAGCAGACATGCACAGGGAAGTCCCCACAGCTTTAAACCAAATTGTAATGTTTCATACATAAAAGAAAGGTAAATACTTAAATACCTAACCGGGGAGCAATTACATTAATTAAATTTAACTAACTCTAACTTTAATTAACTCAAAATATTATTGCATTTCAGCATGATTGGATTTTCATCCTGGCCTCATCTGCCACATTTTGAAGAGTTGCCCCTGACCCAGGGATTAAAGCCCCTGGACAAATGTGTGGGCCCTTGTAGGGTGTCTCCCAGTGAAGTGACATTGCTCATCCATCCTTGGAAACAGGACATCCTGGGAGCAGCCGCCTTTAAAATAAAAGCAATCTACATGGGCCACACAGGGACAGCCAAACTTCCAGATGTAGCTTGGTGAGGGAGGATAAAATACCCAGGTTTGTTCTAGAACATTGTTTCTCCACCTTGGCAGGTTGGATGGAAGTCTAGAATAGACTTGAAGTCCAGCCATCTTAAATTTGCCAAAGTGGAGAAACACTACTCTGGATTGGCTGGGGAATTCTGGGAATTGAAGACCACCCATCTTAAACTTGTCAAAGTTTAAGAACCTCTAGAACCTAGTTAGAAGAACTGGCTTCTCACAGCATCCTGTTGGAAGAAATGTCCTTCTGGCTTCAGTTCCAAATGGGGAGAGAGACACTGGAAACATGGAGGCTGCTTGGAAGGATGGTTTTAATGGTGGGCAGGCTCACATATTTCAAGATGTTGGGTGAAGAAAAAAAAGAGAAGAGATGCTGAGAGTGCCCTGGTTTTATGCCCTCTCTGGGCTTTTGAATTTGAGCTTGTATTCCGATTGGTTGTCAGACTCCCATGGAGCCATGAAGTGGCAACTCTGTAGGCTGTCCAGAGTCCCATGCTTGGTTGAGTCTTGTTGGATGATGTAATCTTCCCAGGTGCCATGTGGTGAAATGGGTAGAGGGTTTTGGGCAATTCCTACTATGGCTCTCCCTGAAGGAGGTAGATCTTTGTTATATAGAATAAACTGGCTCAAGTCTTAATGGCCCATTGACAAAGGGTGTGTGTGTGTGGAGTTTCTGCCTCCCTTTTCGGGGAAATATTCTGTCCTTTTATATATTTCCTAAAATATCTCATTTTCCTAGAAGAGGGGTGGGTGCTAACCTCCTACCTTCCCTTGTAATAAGGGGTGAAATCCAGCAGGTTCTGACAGATTCTGGAGAACTGGAAATTTTGAGTAGTTCGGAGAACCGGTAGCAGAAATTTTGAGTAATTCAGAGAACTGGCATATGCCACCTCTGGCTGGCCCCAGAATGGGGTGGGAATGGAGATTTTGCAGTATCCTTCCCCTGCCACACCCACCAAGCTACGCCCACAGAACAGGTAGTAAAAAAAAAATTGCATTTCACCACTGCTTGTGATCCCCCTGAACCTGGGGAAATTATCCATCTCTGAAGTAAAACTAAATCTGATTCGTTCATTTTGGCTTCATAAATCGTGGGACCCTGGGCACTAGCCTTGGTCAATCCCAATGTATGATGTAGGTCAACCTATCCTATCTGACAGAGGCCATCCAGCTCCAGCTTCAAGTGTTGCGAAGAAGAGGGTGCTTTCCATAACAGATGTTTCTACAGTTGAATGGCTTTTACTATCCGGAAGTTCTTTCTGTCGCTTCACTGAAGTTGCTTTTCATTTCAAGTCACTGGTTGAGGAACCCACTTATCTATGTCAGAAATCATCAATGTGGCAACCACAGGAACAGTGATGTAGCCTAAATGGAGCTGTGTCATCTTGGGGAGGTTGGTGGCTTTCTTGATTTCTTTTTTTCCCCCAACCTTGGTTAGCCACCATCCTAAAAAGAGCTGCAGGAACATAAAGTTTTCTCGCCCCTTTATTGGGGAGGAAGAGAATAACAGAGTTGGAAGGGACCTTGGAGGTCTTCTAGTCCAACCCCCTGCTCAAGCAGGAAACCCTATATACCTGTGATGGCGAACCTAGGCAAGCCATTTGTTAGGGCATGCCAGGCGTTGCCCTGTCAGCTCCAGCGTGCATGCATGCCCTGGCTAGCTGACTTCGGCCTTCTTTTTTGGCTGTTTTTAACCCTCCGGAGGCTTCCATGAATGCTCAAACTGGAAGTTTGGGGACAGATTTCCGGTTTGCATGTTGGGCCATTTTTCGCGCTCCGGAGGCTTCAGGGAAGCCTCCTGAAGACTCTGGAGGGCCTCCGGGGGGGGGGGAGGCTAGTTTTGTCCTCCTCCAGCCTCCTAGAAAGTCTCTGGAGCCTGGGGAGGGGGCAACAATGTGCAAAAAGTGTGTGTGTGGGGTGCTGGTGACATGCACATGAGCACACGGTTTTTTGGGGTCACACATGCATGCGCGCGTGAGTCGGACGCATATCATAACGGGTGTGGGGATGCCCGTGCACAACCCCCCTGTGCTCCTCCCACTTTTGGCACATGATCCAAAAAAGGTTAGTCATCACTGCCATATACCAATTCAGACAAATTATTTGTCCAACGTCCTCTTTAAAAAGCTTAAAAAAGGAGACGGGGGAAGGCTGACCCCCCCCCCCCGCCTGCAAATTCACTTTGGACTTCTGAGGGCCTTCTTTCCTGCCTTCGGTAGCCCAAGAGGGAAGAGCGAATTCTCAGGCCCTCTCAGCTCCACAGAAACTTCACCCACACAAAACTCCACTGAGAATATTATTTCACTGAAACCGGCTCTCACCCACACAACCTCAGACTGCTGGTGGGTGCCTCAAAGGCAGCAGGCTTTGCTCAACAGCTTCCGGAAGCTGCTGGCCTGATTGATTAATTTCCACCGGGTGGGTCTTTTTGGCGCAGCTCGGCAAGGCGCGTGGCAGCTGCAGGGAAGATGAGCTGTGGGAAAGAGAGGAGGGGGGAGATGCTTGGTGTGGCTGATGATGGGGCTCCCCGTTGAGAAGAAAGGAGGAGCCCAGAGAAGCCATATGGAGCCAGAATGAGTTCTTTTAGTGCAGGGGTCCCCCAAACTTGGCAACTTTAAGACTTGAGGACTTCAAATCCCAGAATTCTCCAGCCAGCTATGCTATGCTGGCTGGAGAATTCTGAGAGTTGAAGTCCACAAGTCTTAAAGTTTCCAAGTTTGGAGACCTCTGCTTTAGTGCTTGTTTCCCCGCCATTTCTTTTTATACCAAATTGTAAATAAACAAGGCCACATTTGTCAGGGAGGGGGTATCGAACAGAGAAACTCTGCCTAAAACGTGGCAGAGGATATGTGAAAACAGGATCTCCATCTTCCAGAACAGTGTTTTTCAAATTTGGCCACTTAAAGATCTGTGAGCTTCAACTCCCAGAATACCCCAGCCAGCATGGAATTCTGGGAGTTGAAGTCCACATATTTTAAAGTGGCTGAGGTTGAGGAACGTTGATCTAAAAGTTGGAGGAGAGGGTCTCCAAAATGTGGGAAGGGTTAGAGAAGAACTGAAAGAAAATTCTGGAAGTACCATCCCTCCCTCCCTCTCTCCCTCTCTCTCTCCCTCTCTCTCTCTCCCTCTCTCCCTCCCTCTCTCTCCCTCTATCTCTCTCCCTCTCTCTCCCTCTCCCCCTCCCTCCCTTTTTACTACCGGTTCTGGACTTTTTACTACCGGTTCTGTGGGTGTGGCTTGGTGTGGCTTGGTGGGTGTTGCAGAGGAAGGATATGCAAAATCTACATTCCCACCCGACTCTGGGGCCAGCCAGAGGTGGCATTTGGCGGTTCTCCGGACTACTCAAAATTTCTGCTACCAGTTCTCCGGTAGAACCTGCTGGATTTCACCCTGACTTGCCCCCTTCTCAATATTTTCTCCACATTCTTATTTACTCTTCTGACAACCCAGATGAAGTGGTACAACTCATCATGAGCCATATGACTTCCTGTTCATCTGAAACAAGAATGTCCCAAAGGTGCTTTTTCAAGCAGCAACTGGACTTTCTTGTTATTCTTTGAAGATGTTCCATTTCTCATTCAACGAGGTTCTTCAGCTTCAAGAATGTGTCTTCACCAGAAACACAAGAATATCCTTGCCTTGCCAATGTGGATGACGCAATCACAACCCCTTGTCATCATGACCTCATCCTCTGAAGCCCTTATCTTGCCAACATTTGATGCGTGGCCTCTGCCTGATGGATTCTCCAAGAAAATCCAAAGTAGAGTGGCTTAGAAAGTCTTTGGGTTCTACTATCTTGATGTGAGTTGTTCCTCACTTGTGTCTTTCAGCTAGGGCGGTGTTTCTCAATCTTGCGATTAGAAGATGTGTGGACTTCAGCTTCCAGAATTCATGGCTTGACTGGGGAATTCTGGAAGTTGAAGTCCACCCATCTTAAAGTCATTGTGTTTGAGAAACACTGAGTTAGGATGAATTACGCTCCTCATCTTCTACAGCAGTGGTTCCCAATGTGGGGCCCATGCCCCACAGGGGGGCAATTTGATTTTTAATGGGGGAAATTTGGACCATGTTTAAACCGAATTAATGGCCTTTTAGAATAAAATAAATAGAGTTGAAGGAACTATGGAGGTCTTCTAGTTCAACCCTCTGCCTAGACAGGAAACCCTATACCATTTCAGACAAATGGTTATCCAACATCTTTTTAAAAACTTCCAGTGTTGGGGCATTCACAACTTCTGGAGGCAAATTGTTCCATTGATTAAGTGTTCTAACTGTCAGGAAATTTCTCCTTAGTTCTAGGTTGCTTCTCTCCTTGATTAGTCTCCATCCATTGCTCCTTATTCCATTCTCAGGTGCTTTGGAGAATAGTTTGACTCCCTCTTCTTTGTGGCAACCCCTGAGATATTGGAACATGCCATCATGTCTCTCCTAGTCCTTCTTTTCATCAGACTAACCATGCCCAGTACCTGCAACCATTCTTCATACTGTATATTTTAGCCTCCAGCCCCCAATCATCTTTGCTGCTCTTCTCTGCACTCTTTCTAGAGTCTCAACATCTTTTTTACATTGTAGCGACCAAAACTGGATGTGGTATTCCAAGTGTGGCCTTTCCAAGGCCTTATAAAGTGGTATTAAAACTTCACATTATCTTGATTCTATCCCTCTGTTTATGCAGTCTAGAACTGTGTTGGCTTTTTTGGCAGCTGCTACTAGCTGGCTCCTATTTAAATGGCTGTCCACTAGGATTCCAAGATCCATCTCACAATTACTACTGAGCTAAGTACCATCTGTTCTATACCTATAACTGTTCTATAACTTCTCATCTGTTTTTATCTCCTTCCTTCTCTTCCCTCTCCCTCTCCCTCATCTCCTTTTTCTTCTCTGCTTCTATCGCCTTTCTCGTCCTCCTCCTTCTCCCTCTCTCTCCTTCTCCTTCTCTATTAATGCAGCCTAGAACTGTGTTGGCTTTTTACACAGTTGCAGCACCCTGGTGACTCGTATTTAAGCAGTTGTCCAGTAGGACTCCAAGATCTCTCTCACAGTTACTACTATTGAGCGAGGTACCACATATACTTTAGGCTTCCTCCATGTGAGTAGACTTCACTTTTTGAGTAAAGTAAGAATTATCTGTCACCGGGGGGGGGGGGGAGAGAAGGACAAAAAAAAGTTGGGAACCACTGTTCTACAAGGTCTGTGGTCAGCTGGATGGGACGATTGTCCAATCCTTGGGAGACACTGAGATGGAAAAAAGGCTTTTCCAATTCATTTTAAAAGCAATATTTCCACATTGAATGCTTCTGGAGTTACCTTTTTTTTTCTTTTTAAATAAAAACCAACTTAAGTCAAACTTTAATTAAACATTAATATTGGTAAAGCCTGTGAGTAAAGTCTCAGCCCAGTCGTAGTTAAGCCAGAGGAGAAGAGTATTCATGCCCTCAGAACCACAAATAAACATGGATTATTTCTGTTCTTCACAGGCCTTACCCCAAAGCGGTGCTAAAAACACAGGGTGTTATTCCGTCAGCTGGACCGAGAGCTCTGGATGTGAATGGCCTTGTTTTTTAATGGGAAAAGCTTAACATGCCGTTGTTTTCATTGTACACCAGCCAATGAAAGTATGAATTGCAGTTCCTTTCGCCCTGAAATCGAGAACCCTGGAAAGGCAGCCGTCCGGATTAGTTCCCCCCAAGGCAGCAGCATGGGGCTGAAGTTTATCGATTGCCAAGTATTCTTTTATTTTTCTTCCCCGCGTTAATATTTCTGAGACACTCAGGAGGATGCTAAGTGTCAAACAACCAGGAAAAGGAATTAACTGGGACAGGGGATGAATATTTGGTAGCTCTCAATTGGGACCAGAATTTCAATTGCTAAGCAAGGCAGGCGTGCCTAATTTTACAACCTTTTCACCATGGTTGTTAAGGGAAATAACTGCATTTATTAAATAGATCCAGTGGACGTTAAGTGAGTCCATCTTTCTCCATCGACTTTGCTTGCTAGAAGCTGGCTGGGAAAGTCGCTAATGGTGGCCACATGACCTCAGGATGCCGCAACTCTTATAAATACCTACTGGTTGCCAAGCAACCAAATTTTGATCATGACCCTGTGGATGCTGCAATGTTCATAAGTGTGAGGACTAGTTGTAAGCTACTTTTTTCTGTGCTTTTTTAACTTCAAACAGTCACTAAATGAAAGTCAAGGAGTACCTGTGCTATATTTGAATGTTGAATTCTCTCTTTCAGAGACAATTTTATATATATACAACATCTTAAGAAATCCCAAAGACAAAATCCAGCTAGAAAACCAAGGAGTCTACGAAATACCATGCAAAATCTGCCCTGCAACATACATAGGACAAATGAACAGGAGAATAAATGCATGCCTCGCAGAACTCAAGAACACAGTCAGAAAAGAAGAAAAAACTTCCTCCCTGTTCCAGCACCTTAAAGCTACAGGACATGAATTTAATTTTGAAGGAACCAGGTTAATCTCCAAAACTGAACACTTCAACAAGAGAATAATTACGGAAGCTATTGAAATAGAGAAACACCCCCACAACATGAATAAACGTGACGATACCTCCTGTCTACCAGACATCTGGAAACCAGCCCTAGTCAACAAACGAGCCCACCTACCACCCAGGCTGTTACAACACAAAACAACAATGGACACACAGCCAGCACCAATCAGCACCAATCTACCAATCATGATACAGCCACACATCCAATCAATCCACTTACTGAAACAATGCCAGCACTCCACACACCCCCACCAAGATTTATAGAAAGACGGCAGCTCCACACTTTAAGCTGAAAACACCAGACTGAGGATGGCGAGTGAGACCTCACAGAAACGTTGCCAAGATAATCTCAATCTTACACAGGAAAAGACCCGAATACAACAAGACCAGCATACCTACACCCGTGAAAATTTACAAAACAGATGTTTTGTCGAGGCACCTGGTATGCCCCAAATACCATATATTATAACTGCTTAACATGGAAAAACAGCCCAGGTTCAAATCCCAGTAAGGGTATGGCTAGCTGATGAGAGCTAAATAGCTTGGAATAGATCTATACTAGTCTTCCTTCAATTATTTATCAGCAAAAAATTGTGTGTGTGTGTGTGTGTGTGTGTAGGTATAGGGAGGGGGAGAGAGATATATTAGATAGATAGATAAATAGATAGATAGACATAGATAGATAGAGAGATAGAGAGATAGAGAGATAGATAGACAGATAGACAGACAGACAGACAGATAGAGATAGAGATAGAGATAGAGATAGAGATAGAAATAGAGATAGAGATAGAGAGAGAGAGAGAGAGAGAGAGAGAGAGAGAGATAGATAGAGAGATAGAGATAGAGATAGTGATAGAGATAGAGATAGAGATAGAGATAGAGACCCGTGGTGTTTCTGGGTCTCTATGTCTCTCTCTCTCATCTATATCTGGAACCAATTTTGGTCACCATACTACCAAAAATATGTTGAGACCTTGGAAAAAGTTCAGAGAAGCGCAACTAAGAAGATTAAAGGCCCGGAGACTAAAACATATGAAGAACGGCTGCAGAACTGATAGCGAAGGTAAGTAGATTTCATAAATCCCTTTTTTCAGTGTCATGTAACTTTGAACGGTCACTAAATGAACTGTTGAGTACTAACCTGTATTACAATATTTACAGATTTATGTTTCACCTAGTGCTTCTTGGGTAGGCAATGGTTCAGAAAACGTTGGCACACCAATAGTTCAATCAAAGTAAATAAAATGAATACTTATCTAAGATGCACCCATGGTTAGAACAGGCTACACACAACGCCTGCTTATAACACAGCATCCAATGGCCAAATTAACTTCATTAAGTTAATGCCAGGAAAATACTTTGAAATCTTCATGTGAAGAGGGCTTTAGCTGGATGAAATGAAGTTATTTGAAACACGTTAACATGCTTTGTTATTATTGCCAGGGCTGTTGCTCCTTCCTTGGGCATTCTGCTGGAATTGTTCTCACAAAGGAAGACGTTTGCATCCTTATTTTTCCAAAAGCAATCAGCCTTAATGAATGCCCCATTAGTGCTATTTTTCTTAATTTCTTGATGTGGAGTCAGGCTAAGGGCAATGTTGAGTAGCAAGCAACTCAACTGGGCATTGAAGTTCCTGGCAAGAAACCCATCTTGGAAAATGATGAAACGGATTTTAAATAATTCAAAATTCAATATAAATCAAGGGCCCTGGCCGACAGGAAGAGGAGATTGTGTGTTACCACTGCTGTTGTGCATGATGATAGGTGGTGTAGTTTTAAAACCTTCAAATAGAAAGAAAAAAACTCCACCGAGTAAGATAAGTAGGGTCGTACCCAGGAGTGAAATCCAGCAAGTTCTGATAGGTTCTGGAGAACCCGTTGCAGAAATTTTGAGTAGTTCGGAGAACTGGTTGGATAAATTTTGAGTACTTCGGAGAACCAGTTGCAGAAATTTTGAATAGTTCAGAGAACTGGTTGGGGAAATTTTGAGTAGTTTGGAGAACTGGTTGCGGAAATTTTGAGTAGTTCGGAAAACTGGTTGTGGAAATTTTGAGTAATTCGGAGAACTAGAAAATGCCACTTGTGGCTGGCTCCAGAGTGGGGTGGGAATGGAGATTTTGCAGTATCCTTCCCCTGCCATGCCCACCGAGCCATGTCCATAGATCCGGTAGTAAAAAAAAATGAATTTCATCACTGGTCATACCGAATAATAAACGTAAGGTTTGATATTTGGATCCAGACTGGTGCTCTTGGTTTTCTTGATAGCCATCTAGACTGGGAGTCCCCAAGTTGTTCAACTCATCAACCCCTTCATGAAATTTCAAATTGTTCATCGACTGTCGGGAACAAACAAACAGAACAACTTGGTTGATCCCCTGTTTACAAAAATCTTGCCAGACTATCTGTTTGGGAAATGGCAGATATAGGCTTAAAGCAGGGGTGTCAAACTCAAGGCCCAGGGACCAGATCTGGCCTTTGGGGTACTTAGGGCCTTGGGGCCACCCTGGACAAGCGAAGGACCAGCTCGCAGTGCTTCTGCCAGTGAAAACGGGCTCCCAAGCTTTGTTTTCAGCTGCCACGGCCTCCTGCAACCCTCTGCCAGTGAAAATGGAGCTCAAGAGTCCATTTTTGCTGACAGAATGCTCGGGCCACCACCAGTGCCCCTGACAGGAGTGATGTCGAACTGGCCATGCCCACCTGGCCCCACCCACCTTAACAGTGTTCTGCAGCCACCAAAAATACCAATGAAGTCCTAGGCTGCATAAACAAAGGGATAGAATCAACATCATGTGAAGTGTTAGTACTTTATGTTGCCTTGGTAAGACTACACTTGGGATACTGCATCCAGATTTGGTCACCACGCTATAATAAAGTTGTTGAGACTCTAGAAAGAGTGCAGAGAAGAGCAACCAGGATGATTAGGGGACTGGACTGGAGACTAAAACATATGAAGGGTGCAGGAGCTGGGCATGGCTAGTCTAATGAAGAGAAGGACTATGGAAGACATGAAAGCAGTCTTCCAATATTTGAGGGGCTGCCACAGAGAGGAGGGGGTCAAGTTATTCTCCTAATCACCTGAAGGCCAGACAAGGAACAATAGATGGGAACTGATCAAGGAGACATTCAACTGTATAATATATATAATCAGATTTTACATATGTACATTCTTCTTCATAGTATGATCAATAGTTTTTAAATCTTTTGTTTCTTGTTTTGGCTTTTATTCTCTAGCCACTTGTACAGTCTACTCCAAATTTTATAGCAGCCCGACTCTTCTCTTTCTTTTAACTCCATAGTCATCCTGTCCATTTCAGCACATTTGAGTAGCTTCTTGTTTACCATTTCATCTGGGGTGTGTGTGTAGTTTTTTGTTTCCAATTTTGCGTAAAGGCGATCCTAGCAGCGGTTAGTATGTGTAATATTATATATTGATATTTCTTATCCATCTTTGGGTCTTGTATACCTAATAAACAGTCTCTTCTTAAAAACCTCCAGTGATGAAACATCCACATGTTCTGGAGGCAAGTTGTTCCACTGACTAAATCTTCTCACTGTCAGGGAATTTGTCCTTAGGTCTCGGTTGCTTCTCTCTTTAATTCGTTTCCATCCATTGCTTCTTATCTTGCCTTCAGGTGCTCTGGAAATCAAGTTGACCCCCCTCTTCTTGGTGGCAGCACCTCAAATATTGGAAGACTGCTATCATGTCTCCCCTAGTCCTTCTGTTTACTAGACTAGTCATAACCCAATTCCTACAACCCTTCTTGATATGTTGTAGTCTTTTTCCTTTTCTCTTCTTTCTGCACTTCTATTTTCTTTTAACTTTCTCAATTTTGGTTTCTATTTGTATGTTATCTTACAACGTACTTTAATAAAAATTAAAAAGCAGCCAAACCAGGCTGTTTTCTCAGACGTTGTATTAGATTTGGTGGCTGGTCCTGTGCGATAAGTAAATAAATATAACTTACATCTTGACTTGGCACAATTCACTGACTCATCTACTAACCATGCAGGTTCATTCACAGCCCAGGCTGAGCCACAAAAACTAATCCACAAATAAGCAACGAGCACAACCAAGCATTGCATGTTTATTCACAGGCAGGCTGGACTGTAGGAGCCCAGTCTGCAAGAGAGGAGAAAGAAGGGGAGTGCAGAGAACATCTTCTGTCAATGTGAAAATGAAAGATGGAAGGAAGGTAAAATCACACCTACGTTCCACATACTTGGCAAACTCCTGCCGCTGTGTCCCCATCTGGATCATACATACCTGTTGTGGCCCAGCAGGAGCCGTTGGAGCTGCCACCAGACTCCCTATGAGTCGGCTCTGGAGGATGTGGAGGACCCTGGACAGAGTTCTGACTCTGAGCAGGGCAAAGTGAGGCTGGTTGGCCACTAGGAGGCACCTGAGCCTTGGACCAGTGGGGAGGAGACAAGGGAGTATGATCCTGACATCAGCAGTGAGTTGTTCCTGGATGCCCAGCACCGAAGAGCTAATAGGCGTCAGGAACAGTTGCGCAAGTACAGGAGGTAATTGCACTCAGCTGGTGGTAATTAGGCTCCTCTCCAGACTATAAAAGAACTGCTTGTGCACACGCCCCTTTTTCAGAAGTCAATGCAGGAACTAATATTGGGGAACATTATTGTGAGCTTGGCAGGCTGGATTGCTGCCATGGCTTATCTGTGTTGGATTGCTGCCCAAGCTTGTCTGTGCCGGTTTGCTGCCAAAGACCTGTCTGTCTGTTAATTAAATGCCGTAACTTATCTTTGACTCAGAGTGTGTTGGTGTGGGATCAGGGGGGTCAGAACACATACCTGTTGCACTTGTATAATTTTCTTGAAGGAAAAACAAAGGGTGATTGAAAGCTGCATTCTTTGCTTATAAAAAGATAAAGGTTTCTCTGTCCAGTCGTGCCCAACTCTAGGGAGCACTGCACATAGAAACAACACTTAGACTTATATACCACTTGATAGCGTTTTACAGCCTTCTCTAAGCAGTTTGCAGAGTCAGCATATTCCCCCCAACATTCTGTATCCTTATTTTATCAACCTCAGAAGGATGGAAGACTGAGTCAACCTTGAACCTGTCAGTATTGAACTCCTGGCGGTAGGCAGAGTCAGCCTGCAATACCTCATTTTAACCATGGTGCCACCATGGCTCCGTTTCTTCACCGAGGGACCCAGCATTGTCCGAAAACATTTTCTGTGGTCATGTGGTCAAAGATGCACAGAACACTGTTACCATCCACCACAGTGATACCTATTGATCTACTTGCATTTGCATGCTTTTGAATTGCTAGCTGGGCAGGAGATGGAACAAGTAACAGGAGCTCACCCCATTGCATTGTGCTCGGATCTTGAACCCAGGCTGTCAGCTTTCCAGTTGACATGTCTTTAACCACTGAGCTATCATGCCAGGGCTGTCTTAATGCATGGGTCTGATTGGCACTTGCCCACCCCATACTAATCTGTGTATGTTAACCCTTCAATGCACCTTGTATCATATAAATACAGCAACTGTATGGCTTACTGAGTATTAGTGTGTTTTTCAAGCCTTGTGTATGTTCAAATGCTTATCATGTTGATTAGTTGTTGCTGCACAGCATGTTCTTAATGTTTCAACACCAATTTTGATGGAAGTGTGTAAAGAAAATAAATATAGGTTTAATTTTATTGATGGTTTACATTTTTATTCCCCTGAGTTTTGTCGTAGGAGTCCCAGTACACTGCTTTGCCTGGGCCCCATAATGCTGTTAAGAGGGTCCTGCATCATGCCCCCCCTCTTATAGAGAAATACAAATCTCCAACGATCAATCACATTGATTTTTCCCCCTCTCATTTTCTGCTTTTCTAAGTAAGTAATAAAACATTCTCCACTATCTTTTTTCAAAATGTTCTGAAAGCATCTTTCCATCCTCTGAAGGAACCAGTGACTTGAGAAAGGGATAAACCCAGGGGTGGGTTGCTGGGGGTTCTCACGGGTTCGGGCAATTCTCTAGCTAGGAGTCTGCCCAGTTTGGAAAACCCCAAAATGCCACCCCTGGCTGGCCACACCCACCCTCCCCCACCCCTCCCACACTACCCCTCCCCTCCCAAGAGTCTCCATGCAACATCATGCCAGGTAAGGGCGCGGAGACTCGGGGAGGTGGGGAAATCATGGGCCTACCAGAGGTTCCAGAACTCTGAAAACGGGCTTGTTTCCGGCCTCTGGAGAGCCTCCAGAGCCCGGGCAAGGCCATTTTCACCCTCCCGGAGGCTCGATAAAAGGCTATGGAGTCTGGGAAGGGCAAAAAATGGGCCTACTGGAAGTTCTGGTGTCCGGAGGCGCTCTAGAACCCAGGGGAAGCAGTTTTTGCCCTCCCAGAGGCTCAAGGAAAGCCTCCGGAGCCTGGGGAAGGTGGAAAACGCCTCCCCCCGCCATGGTGCAGGAGGCTGACTAGGCCACGCCCACCATGGCCACTCCCACCCAGCAACCGGGCAGAGAAACTGTTACTGCAATTTTTGAAGTCCATCCCTGGGGTCACAAACCCCCTTCCATTCAAGGTTTGAATGAAAGGCTTACTTTTTACTCATCTTTGTTAAGATTTCCCTTTTTCACTCATCTTTGTTAAGATTTCCAAAACTGAATTGTGGCTCCAATTTAATAAACTTGCTAAAGAGTACAAATTGGACTTTTTGTTTTTTACATATCTCTCACCTTCCAGCCCTATTTTCATAATTTTCTCTTCTATTTTATAGTAACCATTTCCTCTTTGAATAACGGTACATTCATAAACAGGAGAAAGAAAAGACTGTAATAAAGGCTGTTTTATTTCACTTTGGCTATTCTGTGCTTGCTTTTTCTTTCTTTTTCTAGATTCTTGTCTTTTCTTGGGGTTGCAATTGCACGCTTGCTTAACCATGGTTTAGTCAATTAACCCAATTTCTTTGGTTTGTATAGCCACACTCCGCCATTAAATAACTACATGGGCACATACAAATGTGGTTTGCTAGTTTGTGGGTTGTGGGCTGCTCAAGCACAACCAATCTTTGATAATGTTAGAACTGCAAAATCTAATGAACCAACTGATTCTCAGATAATTAATTTTAAAATAATCTCTGGTTTTCTTTCTCCAGTCTTGGTTAAAAATGTGAAAGAAATGGGTTTTGTTCACTTTTGAATGTAAAGTTACTTGTTCATACATTTTAAAACTGGTATTAATTTTCTCAGTTTTGTTTCTAATTGTATTTTTATCTTACAATATACTTTAATAAAAATTTCAAAAAAAACACCAACTCTCTTTTCTCGGCTTTTGAGTTTGCAGGCTTTGAAATGTGTATCTTAGGGAAATTGCAAACAAAAATCTAGGGGTAGAAAAGTATGCCAAAATGTTTAACAATTATAATATGAATCTTACAAACCTCAAGTGTGATGAACTGAGTTTGAAAAATTGGTGAAAATAAGACCGTGAGAGGCATGGACACTGAAAGACGTACTCACCCCTAATGCACTATATTCTGTCAAGGGAGCAAAATAGCATTAGAACAGAAGAATTGTTTCAGTCAGCCCAATGAGTAAGAAATTGGTGAAGTTGAAATTCTGGAAAGTTTTTCAGAAGTTCAAGAATTCAACTGCAACATCCAGCTACACAAAACTTGCCGGTCTTGTTCTGGGTATCCTGTAATTTTCCCCTTCTGATCTATCAAAAATTATTATTGGTCAACAACATTTTGAGAAGATCTGGACCAGGGGTGGGTTTCGACCGGTTCGCACCGGTCCCTGCGATCCGGTTGGTCGCCGAACCCGGAAGTAAGTAACTTCCGGGAACGGCGAAGCCCCCCCCCCCCCGCGCCTGCGCGCGCCCGCACACCCGCGCCCGCTCCTTACCCGGTTTTTACGAATTCTGCGCTTCTATGCATGCGCAGAACGCATACAGCGCCTGCGCGATCCTCCAGGAGCAGCTGGAGCATCGCGCAGACGCTAGTACGCATGCACGCGGTACGCGCGTGCGCGAGGACGCCGCGTGCATGCGCGAGGACGCCGCCGGCCTCGTTCCAACCGAACCAGTTGGAACGGGGCGAGAAACCCACCCCTGATCTGGACCAAAAAGGTTGAGTGGTTGCATTAATACGGCCTTGGAATCATCAGTGTACACTTTTTTTACACGATTTCTGTCAACGCAAGCATATAATTTCTGTGATGTGTAAGATAAAATAAGATAAAGGTAAATTCCTTACCTAATTCCTGCAACTGCTCATAATATGTTTTAGTCTCCAGTCCCCTAATCATCTTTGTTGCTCTTCTCTGCACTCTTTCTAGAGTCTTAACATCTTTTTCACATAGTGGCGACCAAAACTGAATGCAGTATTCCAAGTGTGGCCTTACCAAGGCCTTATAAAGTGGTATTAACCCTTCACATGTTCGTGACCGAGAAGCCTGGGATCTCCAGATGTTGCTGAGCTACAACATCCGGGGGATACCACTTCTGCTCTAGATGAACAAAGGAAAAAGGTGGGTGGGTGAGTGGTGGTCTGAACTTCACCAGGAGAATGGTTCAGTTCCAAAAAGAAAGCTGCAGGGGAAATGAGCAGCCAAGTTGTGAAATTCTTGTCTCCCTGCCACACATGTTGTTAGCCAGAAATCAATTCAGGGTTGCATCTCCTGCTGGCTTCTTTAGAATGTTGTGATTTTTTGCAGAAGTCAAAGGAGAGGTGTAGGGATTTGATTTAATTGTTGAGCACACTGATCTTCGAGGAAGTGGGGGAAAAACCACAAGAGGTTTTCCATATGGACTTTCTGAACATTTCAGGGTCTCGTTAAGCCCTTTGGAACAATTCTTCCTTTCAGCACAAGGACACCCAACGCTGCTTTACAGTCCATTGCATTTATGAACCAGGAATAAAATTACGATATCCATTTCATTATATACTTGAAAGCCTGGGTGTTCCACATTGTTTTCTTTCTTTCTTTTGCCTTCTCTCTCTCTCTCTCTCTCTCTCTCTCTCTCTCTCTCTCTCTCTCTCTCTCTCTGTCTCTGTCTCTCTGTCTGTCTCTGTCTCTTTCTCTCTCTCTGTCTCTCTCTGTCTCTCTCTCTCTGTGTCTGTCTCTGTCTCTCTCTCTCTGTCTCTCTCTCTCTCTCTCTCTGTCTCTCTCTGTCTCTCTCTGTCTCTCTCTCTGTCTCTCTGTCTCTGTCTCTGTCTGTCTGTCTGTTTCTCTCTGTGTGTGTGTGTGTCTCTGTCTCTCTCTGTGTGTGCATCTCTGTCTCTCTCTTTCTCTCTCTCTCTCTCTCTGTGTGTGTCTCTCTCTGTCTCTCTCTGTCTCTCTGTCTCTCTCTCTCTCTGTGTGTGTGTGTCTCTCTCTCTCTCTGTGTCTCTGTCTCTCTCTCTGTCTCTTTCTCTGTCTCTCTCTCTGTGTCTCTCTCTAACTTGCCACCCCCTCATTTCTTTCTAAAGAAAAAGAAACACCAAAAGGCAAAGGATAATTATGGCCGAAGAACTCCATTTCATTTAAACACAGGACGGTGGACATCATTACAAATGACCCTAGTTCTGAAATACGAACAGCATAGAAAGCCTTTCAATTAGAATTACATCTAGCAGAGGAATCTGCAGGAGATATTTTAAAATATAGTCACCATACTCACATGATCAAAACTACTATTTATTTTTTTATTCTTCCCTGCAGTTGCTCCGACACTAAGTACAACTCACTGGAGTACAACTAATTTCTTATTTTTGACTTCCCAAGTATCAGCTTTTCTAAATTTTAACAGATTTAACAGATGAACAGAGTTGGAAGGGACCTTGTAGGTCATCTAATTCCAACCCCCTGCCCAAGCAGGAGACCCTACACCATTTCTGACTGATGGCAGTCCAGTCTCTTCTTGAAAGCTTCCAGTGATGAAGCTCCCACAACTTCCGAAGGCAACTTCTGTTCCATTGGTTGATTGTTCTCACTGTCAAGAACTTTCTCCTTATTTCCAGGTTGAATCTCTCCTTGATCAGTTTCCATCCATTATTCCTTGTCTGGCCTTCAGGTGCTTTGGAAAATAGCTTGACTCCCTCCTCTCTGTGAAAACCCCTCAAATATTGGAACACTGCTCTCATGTCTTCCCTGGTCCTTTTCTTCACTAGACAAACTCAATCCCTGCAACCGTTCTTCATATGTTTTAACCTCCAGTCTTCTAATCATCTTGGTTGTTCTTCTTTCACCTAGCTGAAATGATAGGATATGGCAAGAATTCGATAGCATTTTCATAATGGGAATCCAACTGATGCTGAACACCGTAGAATGAGAAGTTCTTGTGATTTGGAGAACTGAATCACTATCAATGAAGAAGTATAAAAATGTGTTCATTTTTTAAAAAGCGGTGTTAGCTCTGGGCTGCAAAAATCTTACTGACCACTAGATGGCATCAACTATAGCTTTCCTCCATCTCTTTGCTGACCTGGTCTGGCTGCCTGGAATTTTGCAGCCCAGATTTAGTAGCCCTACCCTTTTGGCAACCATATTACACTTTCGTTTAGCCAATGACCAGCAATCCTGAGATGCTTTACATAGGTACGATGGTCCAGCAGGATGGTACCTATTCTACAGCTTTGCATCTAATTCTTTTCCTCTTAAGGAGGATCCATATTGATTAGTATTCTGAGCTTTTCTGCTCAGACCAGCACTCAGAGGTCTCAACCTTGGCCCCTTTAAGATGGGTGGACTTCAAGTGCTGCATGCTGACTGGGGGATTCTGGGAGCTGAAGTCCACATACAGGGTCTTGTAACTTGACAGCTTTAAGACTTGCGCGCCTCAATGCCAGAGCTCCTGAGCCAACATGACTGGAGGAGGAATTCTGGGAGCTGAAGTCCTCAAGTCTTAAAGGTGTCAAGTTGGAACACCCCTGGGATTTTTTTCTAAAGGGTTAGGGGTGCAAGGGTCTTGTAACTTGACACCTTTAAGACTTACGTGCTTCAAATGTCAGAGTTTCTGAGCCAACATTTTGGTTACTAAGCAAGAGCGTTGTTAAGTGAGTTTCACCACATTTTACAAGTTGGCCATGCCCACCCAATCACATGACTACCAAGCCACTCCCACTCAGTCACATTGCCAGCAAACCACTCCCACCTGGTCACATGGCTGGCAAGCCACTCCCACAAAGCAGGCCACACCTACAAAAGAGGTTTTAAAATTTTTTGAAACCCACCACTGACATACAGTAGCTTAAAATTGCTGAGGTTGAGAAACCTTGAGTTAGAAGTCGGAGGAGATACTCTGTCTGATGGTCTCCAAAACGTGGGGAGGTCTTGAGAAGATCTGAAAGAAAATTCTGGGAGGACCAGTGGAGCATGTGGGGTGTGTGTGTGCATGAGTGTGACCCAAAGGTGACCCCTTCCCCCTTCTCAATCTTTTCTCTGCATTCCTAATCCCCCATCAAGATGAGTTGAAGCAACAGAACAACTGCATGGCTGGCTGGGGAACGGTGGGTTGAAGTCCATCCACCTTAAAATTCCAAGGCTGAGAAACACTGCCTGCCATTCTCTTTTTTTAAAAAAAATATTTTTATTATTTACATATAAATATATCAAACACAGCGTGACCGTCCTGGTGTTTCATCCACCATAGAAACCAAAATGAAAAACAAATAACATATATACTACTTACACGGTGCTAATCTTATAAAATTATTTTCTACCAACGTATTCATTCTAGAACATATATAGTATCTCATTTCAGGTCTTCTTAGCCTAATTTTTTCCTGTTCTGACTCCCACCTTGTGTTTCCAGCCATTGATAAAATCTATTCCGTGTGTCATAATATTCTGGCTCTCCTTTGTTTTTTAACTCTTAACGTTAGTCTATCCATTTCTGCACATGTTAATATCTTCCTTATTATCTCCTTTTACGAAGGGGTGTTTTCACTTTTCCATTGCTGTGCATACACCATTCTCGCTGCTCTTAGGATGTGAAGTATTAGAAATATTGACCCTTAGCTATAGCCATCTGTTATAATGGAATAGAAATAGTTATAATAGAAATAATTCTGGCTTGAATTCTATACGTTATCCAACCATTTTTTTCTAGCCACATCTGCCATTCTCATCCTGCATTGCAACTGCAATTTTGTCCAATACAGGTAGTTGAGTTGAGTTGAGTTTATTGATCGTGTATGCCGCCCACTCCCGAAGGACTCCGGGCGGCTTACAATAAACAAGGGAAGGGGATAAATACACAAAAACAACACTTTAAAATACACAACAGTCACAGTTTCCGAGGGGCTGGATATTTCGAGAGCCCCACGGCCTGCTGGAGCAGCCAGGACTTAACGGCTTTGAGGAAGGCCGGGAGGGTAGTAAGGGTCCGGATCTCCACGGGGAGATCGTTCCAAAGGGCTGGAGCTGCGACAGAGAAGGCTCTCCCCTGGGGAGTCGCCAGCCGACATTGGCTGGCAGATGGGATCCGGAGAAGACCTAACCTGTGAGATCTAATCGGTCTATGGGAGGTAATTGGCAGGAGGCGGTCTCTCAGGTACCCAGGTCCGATGCCATGTAGGGCTTTATAGGTAACGACCAGCACCTTGAAGTGGATCCGGAGACTAATGGGTAGCCAGTGCAACTCGCGGAGGATAGGTGTGACGTGGGTGTACCTGGGTGCACCCACAATCGCTCACGCAGCTGCGTTCTGGACCAGCTGAAGTCTTCAAACACTTTTTAAGGGCAGCCCCAATTGAGGTAGTCCTCAATTTACAACAGTTCATTTAAGAAACCATTCAAAGTTACAACAACACTGAAAAAAGTGACTTATGGCCATTTTTCACACAACCTTTGTAACAGCCCCATTGTCATGTGATCAAAATTCAGGTGCTTGGCAGCTGCATCAAACTTATGACCACTGCTGTGTCCTAAGCTCACGTGATTGTCTGACAAGCAAAATCAAGGGGGAAGCCGGATTCACTTAACAACCTTGTTACTAACTTACCAGCTGCAGTGATTCATTTAAGAACTCTGGCAAAAGGGTTATAAAATAGGGCCAAGCCCACTTAACAAACGTCTCTCTTAACGACAGAAATGTTGGGCTCAATTGTGGTCGTAAGCACAGGAATGCCTGTAATTTGAATGGCCACCTCACCTTTTGAGGGACCTGCTTCTCCAGAGATGTGGCTGTACTAAAGAATATTTTTTTGGAAAAAAAAATGGGAAAATGATTATTGAGGATAATGAAGGAGGAATCTTGATTGTAAATTTTAATTTAGACTTCTTGGCTAATCTCTGAATCTCAGGGTGGTTTTTTTTTTAAGCGTTGGTTTTACCAAGCTCATTCATCTGCCCCACGCCTTTAGGGCTGGGCAGATGAGACATTTAAATAAATAAACACATAAATTAAAATGCCGCCTCCTTCTTTTCCTTCTCCTCTCTCTTTGTAGTGCAGTTTGAAGCCACAGGGTTTTTATAACTGGCAGCATTTATTTATTTACTGACTTATTTGTGCTTTTTATATTATTTCAATCTCCAGACTCTTATTTTTCTACTGCTAAATATTTTGCAAGCGATCCGGATTTTGCTACTCACTGGAGCAAGGTGAAGCTTACAGGCTGAGTCAAGTTTACAGACAACAAATGAAAAATGTTGCCAGATTAGAAGAATTTCCAAGAAAATCTCACGTAATCCACTTTTCTTTGAAATAACCAACCAGATACTTGCAGGCAGGCCTCGATTGACAGAGGAAAACCCCAAACACTTTCCCTTAAGTTTTTCATGGTTAGGTTCGAAGCAGAGATGGCAGAGAAATTTGCTTAATTGACATTTGGAAAGCGAGCTCATTTATTTCCAAACCAAATTGCAAACCAAACTCAGCAAGGCTTGAAAAATTGGGTCTCCTGTGAATTTTGCAGCCTTGTTGCCCATTCAGATAAGAATATCATATAAAGAAGTCCACACAGATGTGAATCCGTGCAGACTTGATTCTGGCACACATTTCTCCTAAAAAAATAAAATCAAAATACAGTCTGTGAGGCAAAATGATTTACAAAAAGTGCAAAAGGCAGAGTGTATGACTGGCAATATGTCACACACATTATGTGACACCCAAATACATATTTTATTGCAAATCTGCTTTGAATCAACCAAACTCCTGAGGAAAAATTGACAGATCAGAAAAATAAGAAGTGGTGTATAAAATGAAATCGACAGATTTCTGGGGCTCTCCTTCGTTGTTGATTAAAAGTTTGTGATGGAGGATCTCAAATATTCTCAGATCTTCAAAGAGATTGAATGTGGTTCTGGCTTCTATGAAGGCCCTCTCAAGGCTATGCATTTGGCTGCACTTGGCTTTGTGAGAAGCTGGAATGTGGTGTCTCCAAAAATTGTCTCCAGAGGTTGTGGGTGCTCCAACACTGGAGGGTTTTAAAGAAGAGATTGGACAACCATTTGTCTGAAATGGTATGGGGCTTCCTGCCTGAGCAGAGGGTTGGATTAGAACAGGAGTCAGCAACCCATGGCTCCGGCACCACATGTGGCTCTTTCATTCCTCTGCTGCGGCTCCCTATTGCCAGTTGGTAAAAGGAAAAGGACACCATGCTAAGAGGAGACTCTATGGTGGGGGAACCTGACTTCCAATCGGCAGAGGAAAGAGGACGTACTAGGAGGAGACTCTATGGTGGGGGAATCGGACTTCCAGTTGGCAGAGGAAAAAGGACCTTGTGCTAGGAGGAGACTCTATGGTGGGGGAACCAGACTTCCAGTTGGCTCCAGAATTGAAGCAAGGGGGCTTCCAGTTAGGACCCTTGTGGCTCTTTAAGGTTGCCACTACCTGGATTAGAAGATCTCCAAGGTCCCTTCCAATTCTGTCACTCTCTTATTCTGTCTCTTCACGAGGGCTTCTGCCAAGCTGAAGTGATTGCCCCATATCTAAACCAAGGGGTGGAGAAGCCACAAAGGCAGCTTCACCTCCCACCGTACTGCCCTAAAGCAGAGCGGTCCTTTCTCCACTGTTGGTCAAGCACAAGGAACCTGCCTTGGTCTGGCCAAGGGACTCATTAAGGGAGCTCACCCACGCGCCACACGTTCCTCATTATGCGACATTTTTCCACCAATCTTTCCCCAAGGAAGTTTGGATTTTGTTTAGAGAGAAAAACCAAAATAGCAACTATTAGTGGGGAACAATTAGTGGTTCCCAAGTGGCTGAACGACAGCTGCCGGCAACCCTTATCGGTAGCTCTGCTGGTGGCAGCTGCTGAGAGTTTATGGTTGAGTAACCCTGAGGTTCATGCAACTTTTCTCCCATCTTTAATCCACCCTTCAGGTTTCTTCCCTACATGGCCAGGAGTTTTATAGACCTGGCTTTGACATCTGGGCTGCAGAGATCTGGGCCGCTTCCAGATGTCAACAAAAAGTGAGTGCTTCCAATACTGTTTCTCTTTTTGCTGGAGCCAAGAAGTCCTCTGGAGTTTGTAGATCAAGCCAGTGGCACTAATCATGTAATTTTATAGCAGGAAAGGTTGTAAAATGGGGCCAGCCAAACTCACTAAATGTCTCACTCAGTGACGGGAATTTTGGGCTCAATGCTGGTCGTAAGCCAAGGACTACCAATAATGCCCAAATTGCTCTGGAAATCTTCCTAAAATCCCAAAATTAAGCATGCGTTTCTTTTCTCATCTTAGTTCCTTCTGCAACGTCCAGGTCACGTAAGCCGGGCTCTGTTGTGTGATTAATTCTTCTACTTAATAGGAGAGTAATCAGCGTTGTTTGTGTCGTTGGCAGGTAAGGCTGTGAGGCTTGTAATTAAGTGCATTTAATTGCCTGCATGGTTAGCGAGGTGAAGTCTTTCTGGATTTTTGTACCATTTAGATCAGAATCTGTCCTTTTTTCTCATCACTTGGGTGTTTTGTGTTAAGTGTGTCTGATGTGTTGGGGGCAGGGAATATAATGAGAAGGTAGCATCTTTCAGGTGGAGATATTAGCCGGTCTTTAAGGCAATTGCTTTTGTGTGAGAACTTACAAGTCCATTTTGTGGATGGTAAAAAGGACTCTAAATTTTTATTAGTATTAAGGATATGACAACATTCATCTATTCGCTTTCATTTTTGAAATCACAAGAGTTCTCAGAGACCTCCTCCTCCTTTCTCTCATCACCCCTCCCCCCTCCTCCTCCTTTTCCTTCTTCTCCTTGTCCTTCTCTTCCTCCTTTCCTTTTCCTTCTCCCGCCTTACTTCTCTTCCCCTCCTCCCCCCTCCTCCCCTTCTCCTTTCCCTTCTCCATCTCCTTCCTCCTTCCCTCTCCTCCTCCTCCTTTTCCTTCTTCTCCTTCCCCTTCTCCTTCCCCTTCTCCTCCTTCCTTCTTGTCCTTCTTCTCCTCCTTTTCCTTCTCCTCCTCCTTCTCCTCCCCCCTCCTTACTTCCCCTCCTCCTCTGATTTCTCCTTTCCCTTCTCCACCTCCTTCCCTCTCTTCCTCCTCCTCCTCCAAAAACAATTTACCACAAATGGGCTAACTTACAGAACATGTCCAAATTTCAGGAGCCTTGACTCCCGCTCCCCCAATGTTAAAATCTGGCAAATTTTGCAAAACATTTAATGACATAAAAATCGCCCTAAAGCGTCTCATGGCATAATAGAAAATTCAT
The DNA here is from genome assembly GCF_051295495.1 of Thamnophis sirtalis. Taxonomy (NCBI): domain Eukaryota; kingdom Metazoa; phylum Chordata; class Lepidosauria; order Squamata; family Natricidae; genus Thamnophis; species Thamnophis sirtalis. The sequence continues at coordinate 20,325,026 of NW_028261393.1, read as the reverse complement.
TAAACATTTCCTGCTGTTGTTGGATTGTTCAACATGGGCTCATTTCAAGGCAGATGCTTCTCCCTGAATTTTTCCAGTACATTATAAGCTCTTCTCTTGATGAGGAAATACTTCTGAAGCGATGACCCAGCGGGTCATGGGTTGTCTGGTAAATTAAATCAATTCCAAACCTCTGTGTGGCCGTGCCTTATACACAATATATTTAACCTAGTTCATTTATTTATTAAGTCAATTTATGCGGCTGCCCTGCTTAATCAAATAATTCTGGGTGGCTAGCAAAAATAATAAGCATAGCATAAAAAGATTTTAAAAACCAGGCATTAAAAGCATAGTTGTGGCCTCCATGAAAACTCTCTAAAATATGAGGACAAAAAGCACATTGTCAGGCCTGCCTCCTTCTTCAATATCCAAGAAAGAAAAACCTCAACTCCATTTGAATAGAGATAAAGTACTTTTACCAGATATGAATTGAAAGCAGCAAAAAGGAAAGCAAGATCTGAGCCAGAAAGGCGCGAACAAGTACATATCAAATGATTGCCCAGCCCCCTCCCTCCAGTTACCCCAACCCAATATCCAATCTGCAACTCCCTAAGGTGTCATGTGGGGGTGCATCTTCAAAAGGCCTCATCAGGTTGGTATGCGAGACGGTTGGCCTTGACCAAGTCCAAACACCAGCCATCAGCATGTGCAGAAGACGGTGAGAACAAAACTCCCTTCTGCATAACTCCTCCAGTACCATACAATTCCCTTCCCCAATACCATGCCCCCATCCTCCCCGTTTCTATGGCAGCCGATAGCAAGCAAGCGAAGCAGAGGCTGTCAACCAGTTCTGGGGTGTGGCAGACCTGGGTCAGTGCTAGTTCTAGTGACCCAGGCCGCCAAACTACTACCGGTTCGGCCGAAGCAGTCCGAACTGTTGGGAATCCACCACTGCTTGGTGAAGTAATCAGGGTCTTCTGAAAAGTCAGGTTGAAATCATGCAAATGCTTCCTTATCAAATTTACTCATATTTTGACTTTTCACAACACAGAATAAAACAGAACAAGCTGGAATGGACCTTGGAGGTCTTCTAGGCCAGCCCCCTGCTCCAGCAGGCGAACCTATACCATTTCAGATAGGTGACTAGTCTAGATCCTTCTTAAAAAAAACCTCAGTGATGGAGTTACACCCACAATTTCTGAAAGCAAAGCTGTTCCATGGTTAATTGTCCTCACTATTAGGAAGTTTCCCCTTCATTCCAAGTTGCTTCTCTCCTTGATTAGTTTCCACCCATTGCTTCTTGTCCTGTCCTCAGGTGCCTTGGAGAATAGCTTGACCCCCTCTTCTTTGTGGCAGTCCCTGAGATATTGGAACACTATTATCATGTCACCCCTAAATTCTTTAGACTAGTCCCGTGATGGCGAACCTATGACACACGTTCCCGAAGTGGCACCCAGAGTCATGTTGTCTGGCACGCACGGCGTCACATCCTCTTCTGGGTTTCTGGTGCACATGCACATGAGGCAATCAGCTGGCCTTTGTGTGTTTGGGAGTGCCACAAACCAGAAGAGCTAGTCTTCCATTTTCCAGTGTGAGCATATGCACTGGCCAGCTGATCCAGTGCGTGTGCATGCGTGGCAGTAACCAAAGACACACAACTGCATGCCGGAAATCAGAAGTACATTTTCTGGTGTATGCATGCCCCCTGGGCAGCTCCTCTCACTGGTTGCGGCCCAGACGTGTGAGCCAACACCCATGAAGTACTCCCATTTTGGCACTCGGTGCCGAAAAGCTTCGCCATCACTGGACTAGTCAAACCCAAATCCTGAGTTGCATCTGATTTTACGAATTTTTTTGCCCCGATTGTTAATTGAACCCCAACCGTCGTTAAGTGAATCCAGCTTCCCCCATTGACTTTGCTTGCTGGAAGCCAGTTGGGAAGGTTGCAAGCAGTGATCATGTGATCCCAAGACCCTGCAAGGATCATCAATAGAGCCGAGGTGGTGCAGTGCTTAGAGCAGTGTTTCTCAACCTTGGCGACTTTAAGTCCTGTGGACTTCAACACCCAGAATCCCCCAGCCAGCACAGCTGGCTGGGGAATTCTGGAAGTTGAAGTCCACAGGACTTAAAGTCACCAAGGTTGAGAAACACTGGCTTAGAGCAGTGTTTCTCAACCTTGGCCACTTGAAGATGTCTGGACTTCAATTCCCAGAATTCCCCAGCCAGCAAATGCTGGCTGGGGAATTCTGGGAGTTGAAGTCCAGACATCTTCAAGTGACCAAGGTTGAGAAACACTGGCTTAGAGCACAATACTGCAGGCTACTTCAGCTGACTGCTAGCTGCACTTCGGCAGTGACTCCCCAATTTTTAGCCGACCCTGGAAGAGAAACCTTGGGCTTCAGCAGGCGGCTGGCTGTATTTGGCTCACCCCAAAGCATTCCGGGGAAGTAAGCCACAAAGTGGCCCTCTTGGAGTTACATCAGCAGCAGAACCGGGACAAATGTGGCAAAAGCGCTTATGTTTTCACGCTCAGCATTTTAATGCATCGTGAAATCATCTCCCTTCACTGATTTTAAGTTTAACCACCCGGGTGGTCCCACCTCGGAAAAGATCTACCATGTTTCCCCGAAAAATAAGACGGGATCTTATTTTCTTTTGACCCCCAAAATTAGCGCTTGGCCTTATTTTCGGGGAGGTCTTATTATTCCCAAGGTGCAGGAGGCCCCTTAACCTTGGCCTGTGGCCCGTGGATCAGCTGATCCAAAGAGGGCTGGAAATGCTGTTTCTGGCGCACTCTTGCCAGCCCTAGCATCACTGGGCCTGCCACTCTTTTTGCGTCCGCCACTAAGAGAAAGGGTGTAGTAGCTAATATTTGCAGGAGTGGCCTCCACGATGTCATTCTCACTCTTAATAGCCCCCACCTTTGTCAATGGGCCATTAAAAGGCCTGAGCCAGTCTATTGTACATAACAAAGATCTCCCCCCTTCAGCTCCAGGGTGATGGGATTAAGGCATGACAGTAGTAGCCCTTTACCCATCTCACCACAGGGCACCTGGGAACACAACCAAGCTTGGGATTCAAAAGACACACAACCTACAAAGTTAGCTAAGATCCCTCCCCCCACCCCTGGGAGTCTGACAACCAATCAGAATATATTTCTTACACAGGAACAGGAAACAGAGAGGTGGGGCCGATCAGAGAATATAAAAAAAACAGGAACTCTCAGCAAGCCCCTTCGCTTCTTTGCATCTTCGAAGCATGTTTTGCCCAGGGCCTCAAGGCATGTGATCCTGTCCACCATTAAAACCATCTTTCCAAACAGCCTCCATACTTCCAGTGTCTTCCCCCCCCCCCACTTAGAACTGAACCCAGAAGGGCATTTCTTCCAACAAGACTTTCATCATCACACCAAGAGTGCATTCCTCTCCTTCTCTAAGCTTGTGGGGCCAATGGAATGCCTGGAGCATTCCTAGAAATAAAGGAGATGCTGGAGGCTAGAAGTTTGCTTCGCAGGCAGTTCGATCCCAGGAGAGGAGTCCAGAGGCGCTTAAGGCTTCTTCAGGCAGGATGCTGGGGACCTTGGCCCTCAGCCCAATTACTAGGCACTAAACAATTATCTTGCCAAAGTTTTAGTGACTGGAGGGGATTCATAGTTGCCAAAAATGAAGAGAGAAAGTGACAGTTTTGAAGTCTGGATTAATATCCTTGCCAGATATATTGGTCTGGATGAGCTGCCTTCTGACATTTTAATTATTTCTCCTTTCTCCCAGCATTCTTCCCCAGCCAAACAAGTTTTGGGATGGTTAGATATTGTGCCAGGAGTTGACAGTTTGCTATAAGGTGGACCTCCCAGCAGGCTGCACAAGGATAAGGGGAGAAAGTGGGCCATTGTTTCTCCTGGAGTCCCTAGAACTGAGGAAACAGAGAAACACTTCTTCACAAAAACAAGCAAAAAAACAAAAAAAAATGAGTTATTGGTCACTGGGGAAGAAACAGGTCACATCAAATGTTGATATTACCATTTGGGGACAAATTTGATTTCCAAATAAGCAACCAGGGTCTCAAATGAGGCCTGAAGACAGTTGTTTACAGCAGGGGATCTCCAATGCTGCTATTCAAAGACATTTCAACCAGGGATCTCCAAACTGGGCAACTTTAAGACTTGGCATGTCTGACTGGGGAATTCTGGGAACTGAAGTCCACAAAGTCTTAAAAGTTGCCAAATTTGGAGACCCCTGGTTCACAGTGTTGGCCTACAGCTGAAAATCTAGGTTCTTGGACCTCCTCTGTCATGGAGAGTCTCTGAGGGATTCTGGGTCAATCCCTCCCCTCATGCCAAGAGCCAGGGGGTAGGAGTGGTAAAGATCAGGGGTGAAATTCAGCAGGTTCTGACAGGTTCTGGAGAACTGGTAGTGGAAATTTTGAGTAGTTCAGAGAATCGGCAAATGCCACCAGAGTAGGTGGGAATGGAGATTTTGCAGTATCCTTCCCCTGCAACACCCACTAAGCCACGCTCACCAAGCCACACCACAGAAACGGTAGTAAAAAAATATTTGAATTTCACCACTGGTAAAGATGCTGTATTGGGAGTGGAGAAACCCAAGTTTTGGTTCTTCCTTAGATCCAGAAGCTTCAGGCCACGTCCATCTCTCTGCCACAAAAGTGAGATTGGTCTAGCAATTAAGGTCTGGAATTGGGAGACCCAGGCTCTCTGTCCTCTGGTTCTTTGGCTGACTTTGAGTCAATCCTTCCTTCTCAGCCCATCAAGGCTCAGTGTGGTGTAATAGTGAGGTTACTACCCTGGAGCAAGGAGACCCAGGTTGTAGTTTGCTCTCAGTGGCAGAAACTCCTTGGAGGATCTTGAAATAACTCCCTCTCTCTCACCCAATGTACCCCACAAAGCTGCCGTTGAGGGGAAAAATAGGAACGGGGAAGTATTATTGACAAAACTTTGAAATTTTGAAGGAAAAGTGGGATGTGCAATGAACAATAAAATAGAGAAGATAATCTTACAGAAGGGCAAATGTGGACAACTTGTGGACTGGACAACTTATTTACAAAAGTTGCAGTGTCCAGAGTCACATGGTCACCACCTGCAACCTTCTCTGCAGGTTTTCAAAAACAACCACATGATTTGGTTAACAACTGCAGTGATTTGCTGAACCATTGTGCCACAAACAGTGGTAAAATTGAGTGTGACTCACTTAGCAACTGCCTTGCTTAGCAACAGAAGCTGTGGTCCCAATTGTTCTCTTACGGAGAGAACAACTTGTATCCTGTAGCTTGGCATCGTCTCCCGCTTCACCCATCGTTGTTCCTCTCTCCCATCCGTGCAGTGTGGACATTTCTCTTTTCTATGCCCAAAATACGGAGGTACCCAACCCACACATGTTGACTCAGGAGCAACATAAAAGCTTTTTTCCCCTCCCCCCTCCCATTGTGGTTTCCCTGCCCTCAACTAATTAAAGCTCTCTATCTTCCCCCATCATCTCATGTGTTTCAAAAACACAGAGTTAATGAGAATAATTGTTCCCCATCTTCTGCTATCATGCCACTTTGAAGTTTTTCAAGCAACTTTCATTCACCAGCGCTGGGTGAAAATAAGTATTTACTGTAGCACGCTGGGCAAATTGTGCCACAGGCGTGTCATTTCCCCTTCGTTTTCTGTCTTGTCTGTACACAGCAAAGAACAAAAGGATTCCAGATGAGCAACACGTTTTAATTCCCGCCGTCTCCTTTTCCCTACGCTTTCTTCTTCTTCTTTGACTCTCCAATCTGGCAGCTTGGCAGAATCTCCCCAAGGCAGCCCTCCTCAACCTGGTGCCTTCCAGATGAGCCGGACCAGCTCCGAGTTCCCAGGCAGTCAGCGGGTGGGGTCTCTTGGGAAGGAAAAATGGGGAGTCCAAAACATCTGGAAGGCATCCGCTTGGAGAAGGCTGCCGTGAGGGTTCTGGAGCAGGATGGAGCCCGCTTGGGTCCCACCTCCTCCTGAAGGGCTGTCCATCTGGATATTTAATATCTTAAAAGCTAACTTGGGCTTGTTAAAGGAATTTTTCTACTTGGTCTCTCAGGCACACACTAACCCTGAGGTTCTTCTCAGGGAGTTGGGGATAGTCAGGTAGGTAGGAAAGAGTTTGAAGATGGGTCAACAGTTGTGTTATGTTATTTTTATTTTAACAGATCCTGAAATGAAATAGCTTTGCACAAAGCAGTTTGCTAGTAGAATCTTACCTCCCAGCATCTAGTAAAGGGAAGGCTTCCTTAAACCTAAGGCTTTCTTAAGACTCAGGGAATTTGTATGATCCCCCCACACACACACACCTCTTGGCTGTGAAAGTTGGACCATAAGGAAGGCTGAGCGCCAAAGAATGGAGGCCTTTGAACTCTGGTGCTGGAGAAGACTCCTGTGAGTCCCTTGGACTGCAAGGTGATCAAACCGGTCAGTCCTAGAGGAGATCCACCCTGACTGCTATTTAGAAGGCCAGAGCCTGAAGAGGAAACTCAAATACTTTGGCCACCTAATGAGAAGGAAGGACTCCCTGGAGAAGAGCCTGATGCTGGGAACGATTGAGGGCAAAAGAAGAAGGAGATGGCAGAGAATGAGGTGGCTGGATGGAGTCACCGAAGCAGTCAGCGTGAGCTTCAATAGACTCCAGAGGATGGTAGAGGACAGGAAGGCCTGGAGGAACGTTGTCCATGGGGTCACGATGGGTTGGACACGACTTTATAACCAACAACAACAACAATGGTGTCTAAAAGCTGTGGTCTGCATGTAATTTTTAATCTGGAGGGGGGTATCAAATGCAATGGGATTTATTTATTTATTTAGTGTAGGGCAGAAATACATGAGGAGAGGCCAAGTGAATAGTTTCCAATTTTTCTTTTCCTTCCTTCCTTCCTTCTTTCCTTCCTTCCTTCCTTTCTTGTAGTCAAATCTAAGTCTTTGTTAAGTGCACCTCTTGGCAGGATGCTCATAGTTCAAAGGCCAAAAAAAGCTCCCACCCACCCAAAAATATTCTACTCTTGACAGTTGTAGAGGCTGAATGATCGAAGAGAGGGATGCTGTATGCCTCATGCTCCCCCCTCTCTTCCAAAATGATGCCACACTGAAAAGAGAAGGACAAAAAGTACACATTTGCACAGACAAAGGTACACCTTCTTACCCGCCCATATTTCCTGGACTTTAAACTGAAGAAGACTACAGCTCATTTCCTGGGAAAAAAGGATGACTCAGTCAACCTGGGAGTCTACTGTCTGCCCGGGTTCTTTCATGAGATCCTGCAAGATTTCGGAGCTCCCATGCAAGATCTCATGAGATTTTGGAGCAAGATGTCCACAGAGACATGGGATGGGGCCAAGATCTTCCTTTGGCTGTGCAGGTGGCAGGCAAAGACAGAGCTAAATGTATACCATTCTTGCTTTCACATGGTGCCTCTAAGACTCCATGCAGCTGTATATATGTGCATATTTATTCATTTGTTCGTTCATTCATTCATTCATTTAATGTTTGGGCTGCCCATTTCTCCTGTAAGGCAACTCTGGGCAGCTTACAGATAAAAAAAAGGATAAATAGAAAAGCAATTAAAATGCTAAAATGATGTCGATTAAAAATGTAAACCTGTACACACACAAAAAAGGACTAAGATGGACAGCATGGGGATGATGTCCTCTTATCCGGTCAACCACTTCCAGGGATGAGCGACTCCTTGGGGCACCAAGCCAACTGGTCAACTGGCTAAGTTTTATTATCCTTCTGAAGTCCAAAAGAGCAGGAGAAGTTCTCCCTTTTGGTGGTAAAGAGTTCTATAGGAATGGGGCAAGGAAGGGAGGGAGGGAGGGAGGGGAAGGAAGGAAGGAAGGAAACGACCAAGGTTCAAGACAGATGTCATGTGGAAAGAAGGAAGGAAGGAAGGAAGGAAGGAAGGAAGGAAGGAAGGAAGGAAGGAAAGAAGGAGAAAAAAGGGCAAGGGAGGCTAACTTAAACAATTAAGGATAACCAGGAGACCTGGATAAATCAGCCTAGATTTAGGGTGACTGGCACCGATTCACGGCATGACATAAACCGGACTGCACAAACAAGCAAAGTCCCATCCTTGGGATACAGGCAGCACAGGAAGCCACACACCGCCTCTCTCTACAGAACCGGTCCCTGGTGCCCAAAAGGTTGGGGGCTGCTGCCTTCGACTGAGCCTTTCCTAGAACCTTCCAATAAATCTAAAGGTGGCTTCTGGGTGAAAGAAGAACCAGCCGGGAAAGTTCTGCTCTTTGAGGGCCTGAGAAAGATTCCCTCGCATGGGATTCTCACGCCAAGATTCTCCCTGCCGTTCAAAGGAGCAGCACGTTGGCAGCCTTAAGGCTGGGACCTTCAGCCACCGGAGGAGGATCTAGGGCGGCGTTCTGCACAAGGGATGCCCGTCTGCCTTCCCTCTGGGAGGCAGCCTGACTAGCCTGGCTCAGGAGTTAATTGGAGAGCTCTGGCTCAGGGCATGGAATCTCCTGCCCTAATAACTGCCTCTCTTTCTGGCAGGCACCTCTTCCTCACCCTGGCCAAAGGCCCTGTTGTGAGACGGTCAGGCGGGGAGGGTGCAGCAGCACTTCACCCCTCCAGACGTTCTTCCTACCCTTGGTAGCTAGAGGGCAACGTCTCCTCCTCCTCCTCCTCCTCCTCCTCCTCCTCCTCCTCCTCCTCCTCCTCCTCCTCCTCCTCCTCCTCCTCCTCCTCCTCCTCCTCCTCCTCCTCCTCCTCCTCCTCCTCCTTGTAATGAGAGCTGTTGAGGGAAAATACATGAGAATAACTTCTTCTTCTTCTTCTTCTTCTTCTTCTTCTTCTTCTTCCCCTCCTCCTTCCTCCCCTTCTCCTTCCCTTTCTCCTCCTCCTCCTTCTTCCCCTTCTCCTCCCCCCCTTCTCCTCCTCTCCTCCTCCTCTCCTCTCCTCCTCCTCTTCTTGTAATGAGATCTGTTGATGGAAAATGCATTAGAATAACTTCTTCTTCTCCTTCCCTTCCTCCTCCTCCTCCTCCTCCTCCTCCTCCTTCTTCCCCTTCTCCCCCCTCCTCCTCCTCCTCTCCTCCTTCTCTCCTCCCCTCCTCCTCCTCCTTGTAATGAGAGCTGTTGAGGGAAAATGCATTAGAATAACTTCTTCTTCTCCTTCCCTTTCTCCTCCTCCTTCTTCCCCCCCCTCCTCCTCTTCTTGTAATTATAGCTGTTGAGGGAAAATACATGAGAATATCTTCCTCCTCCTCTTCTCCTTCTCCTCCTCCTGTCTTCCTCTCTCCTCCTCCATGTGTGCATATGCATGCTTCCTCTCTCACTCAATAGCCACGATGGGGTTTTTTTTTCTTTTAAAAAAGTACCTCTGTGCTGTGCAGCTTGCGTGAAAAAAATTATTTCCGTTACTTGAGGCTGTGAAGCAAAATTCTCACCCGCTCAACAATTGATTGTGGTTTCTTCTAAATGTAACAGTGGGCAGATGGAAGGGCATGAGTCAGGCCTTGGAGGGGCTGCTGGGTGCTTTGGGGGGGATTGCAGAACTGGAACTGCTCTCTACTGAACTCTGCACATTTCATTTTGATGCAGAGCTGAAAGCAGCCTGTATATCTGGCAAAAGACCTGAAGACTAATCATGATTGTAGTTCTCATGAAGGGGGCAGTAAATGCAGGCCTGGAATAGTTTGCTTCAGACTGCCACAAGCTTGGCAAGTTTTCCATTCTTCTTTGGAAATGCATTGATATTCATTTCCCACAGTTATTCATTGATCCTTGCTTTAAAAAGTAAGATAAAGGTTTCCCTCGCTAGTTGTGCTAGTTGTTCCTGACTCTAGGGGGGTGGTGCTCATCTCCGTTTCAAAGCCGAAGAGCCAGCGCTGTCTGAAGACGTCTCCATGGTCATGTGGCCAGCATGACTAAACGCCGAAGGCGCACGGAACACTGTTCCCTTCCCACCAAAAGTGGTCCCTATTTTTCCAGTTGCATTTTTTACATGCTTTTGAGCTGCTAGGTTGGCAGAAGCTGGGACAAGTAACGGAAGATCCCTCTGTTACGTGGCGCTAGGGATTCGAACCGCTGAGCTGCCGACCTTTCTGATCGGCAAGCTCAGCGTCTTAGCCACTGAGCCACCATGTTGGCAAATCCTATACCAAAAGCAAAGTGGGGTTATTCTGAGTTTCTTTTGCAATTTTTTTTCTTTTTGTCTGACTCTTAATTCTTTAGCACACCGGGAGCCTCTTCAGGCAAAATAAAAATAAAAAAAACCAAGAAGGTGGCCACCAACAGAGGATCAAAATCCTTCTTTGCATGCATGGCACATATTTGACCATGTGATGGTGGCCACCCTCTTGACTTTTTAGCTCTGCTTGTGGATGCATCTTATTTCTTTCCACCTTTCTGGTGTGGGCGTGTTATTTTCAGGAGTCTCCTAGAAACTGAAGCAACTATTTTAAAATAAATAATTGCAATCCGGAATACAAGGGTGTGCATCTTTTTCAGTGGCTGAGGACTACAGTCGACTGTTTTGGGGCGGGTGAACGAGAGCATCCCATATGTGACAGAGGTGGGGACGAGGTTCAATAGGAATGTGGGGTGCTTGCTTCCCTTCTGACTAGAACCATATTTCCAGTAATGAAGCCTGAAGTTGCATTGGTCTGTTTAACCCCCTGCTCAGACAGGAAATGGTTTCAAACAAATGGTTGTCCAATCTCTTCTTAAATGCTCCAGTGTTGGGGCATTCACAACTTCTGGAGGCAAGCTGTTCCACTGATTAATTGTTCTGTCAGGAAATTTCTCCTTAGTTCTAGGTTACTTTTCTCCTTGATTAGTTTCCACCCATTGCTTCTTGTTCTATTCTCAGGTGCTTTGGAGAATAGCTTGACACCCTCTTCTTTGTGGCAACCCCTGAGATATTGGAAAACTGCTATCATGTCTCTCATAGTCCTTCTTTTCATCAAACTAGCCGTGCCCAGTTCCTGCAACCGTTCTTCCTTCCTATGTTTTAGCCTCCAGTTTCCTAATCATCTTCGTTGCTCTTCTCTGCACTCTTTCTAGAGTCTCAACAGTGTTTTTACATCGTGGAAACCAAAACTGAATGCAGTATTCCAAGTGTGGCCTTACCAAGGTCTTATAAAGTGGTATTAACACTTCATGTGTTTGTGACCGAGAAGCCTGGGATCTCCAGATGTTGCTGAGCTACAACATCTGGGAGGTACCACTTCTGCTCTACATGAACAAAGGAAAAAGGTGGGTGGGTGAGTGGTGGTCTGAACTTCAACACTTGACAGGATCTTCATTCTATCCCTCTGCTTATGCAGCCTAGAACTGTGTTGGCTTTTTTGGCAGCTGCTGCACACAGCTGGCTCCTATTTAAATGGTTGTCCACTAGGACTCCAAGATCCTTCTCACAGTTACTACTATTTAGCAAGGTACCACCTATACTGTACCTGTGCATTTCGTTTTTCTTGCCTAAATGTAGCACCTTACTCTTTTCACCATTGAATTTCATTTTATTAGATAGTGCCCAATGTTCAAGTTTGCCAAGATTCTTCTATATCTTAAGCCTGTCTTTTGGAGTGTTGGCTATTCCTGCCATCTTGGTGTCATCTGCAAAGTTGATGAGTTCCCCATTTATTCCCCCATCCAAATCATTGATGAAGTTACTGAAGAGTACTGGGCCTAAGACAGAGCCTTGGGGGACTCCACTGCATACCTCCCTCCACGTAGAGGCCATTCCATTGAGGACTACATGTTGAGTGCAATTGGTCAGCCAGTCACAAGTCAGAACTTATTTTTGCATTGTAACACCAGATGCTACATTCCTTCTTTGAAGGATGCAGCATGATGGGTCTTAAAACTCTTACTCAGGGATGTTTTGTTCACTTTTCTGAGTTGGAGGGATGATTATCTCCAGGGTGTGATTAAAACAATCAAGATGTTGGCCCCGATAACACAACACAAGGCCCACTTTTTTATGTGCATTCTTCTTCTTCTTCTTCTTCTTCTTCTTCTTCTTCTTCTTCTTCTTCTTCTTCTTCTTCTTCTTCTTCCTTCTTCTTCTTCTTCTTCTTCTTCTTCTTCTTCTTCCTTCTTCCTTCTTCCTTCTTCCTTCTTCCTTCTTCCTTCTTCTCCTTCTCCTTCTCCTCCTCCTTCTTCCATGTGATTCTTCAGCTGAGGTTTGGTGGGTTGACTCATGGCCAATTGCTCATGAATGTCTTTAAGCATTCCTTGGTCATTCCAGAAGTGGGTTAAAAAAAAGCAATGGGTATTATCCGTCTGAATCATTGTCAACACCCTAAAATGGGTTTTGTTATGTTTCACCCACACTAAAGGGCAGCGAAGCTTTGCTCTTGGCTGGTCACAATAGACCAACCCAAGGCTTAGATCAAATTAGCTCACCTCCACAGATGGCACCAAGTACTGTCTCAGCCAAGTGAGAATGTTTATCTGCGCTGCTAGCTTTTCCCAAAACATCCTTTGGGGGAATAAAAAAAATTGGAAAGCTTGTGACAAAACAATATGTACAGCTAGCACCCAGAAAGAAACAAAATGAACATCCTGTCTACACGGAGTAGTGGCAGTGGTGAAATTCATTTTTTTTACTACCAGTTCTGTGGGCGTGGCTTGGTGGGCGTGGCTTGGTGGGCGTGGCTTGGTGGGCATGGCAGGTTAAGGATCCTGAAAAATCTCCATTCCCTCTCCACTCCTGGGGCCAGCCAGATATGGCATTTGCCAGTTCTCTGAACTTCTCAAAATATCTGCTACCGGTTCTCCAGAACCTGTCAGAACCTGCTGGATTTCACCCCTGAATAGTGGCCGTGTTTCAGAACTACCTTCAAGCTTAGGTCAACCTATGAGATTGGCTACTTTGGAGCCCTGTGGAATCCTTCGTGTTCTCAAAACTTGGTGGTTTTCTTGTAGATGTTTCATTACTCAACTAGGTAACTTCATCAGAACGCCCTTCTAGTACCAATGACGTTACCTAATTGGGTAATGAACGGTCCACAAAACCACCAAGCTTAGAGAGCACTGAGGACCTCACAGCTCATCCCTGAGTTACAAATGTTCTCTTCCATTGGCTGCCTTTTTCCCCTGCTGCATTTATAGGAAACCAGATCAAAGGTGGTGTTTCTGCTGCAATTTACTTCTTTGTGGATCTTGGTGGTAGCCAGCACTTCACTGGCCCGAATTCTTGCTCCATCTCCTCTCCTGATTCCTAGGTTTTTAAACTATCCATGATAGCAGCTTCCATTTGCCTACATTTGCCTTTCCCCCCCTTCCGGATGCTGCAATGCCTGGATGCAAAACAGCCCCTGTTCTCTCCTTTCCCCATCTCTTGCTTGGGAACTGCAGCAAGGCAGGATATGGCAAGATGGTGTGGATATTTCCAGAAGATTAAATGATATTGCCCCCCCTCCTCTTGATTAGCCCAAAGGGCTGCTATTTGGCTCAGGGTAATCTCTTCATAGGGGGCACAGCAGTGGTGGGTTTCAAACTTTTTTAGAACCTCTTCTGTAGGTGTGGCCTGCTTTGTGGGAGTGGCTTGCCAGCCATGTGACCAGGAGGGAGCGGCTTGCCAGCCATGTGACTGAGTGGGAGTGGCTTGGCAGTCATGTGACTGGGTGGGCGTAGCCAACTTGTAAAATGTGGTGAAACTCACTTAACAACACCCTTGCTTAGCAACCAAAATGTTGGCTCAGAAACTCTGGCATTTGAAGCACACAAGTCTTAAAGCTGTCAAGTTACAAGACCCTCGCACCCCTAACCCTTTAGAAAAAAACCCCAGGGGTGTTCAAACTTGACAGCTTTAAGACTTGTGGACTTCATCTCCCAGAATTCTTCCTCCAGTCATTTTGGCTCAGGAACTCTGGCATTGAAGTGTGCAAGTCTTAAAACTGTCAAGTTACAAGACCTTTGCATCCCTAACCATTTAGAAAAAAAACAAAACCAGGGGTGTTCCAACTTGACAGCTTTAAGGTTTAGATAGGACTCTTAGAGGGGGCAGGGCAATTGGTGAGTCAGCCAATCAGTGATTGGAGGGCGGGGCAAGCATGGTGCAGATGGGTGGGGGGAGGGAGCTGGAACCGGTTCTAAACAGCATGGTAGATTTGTGGAACCTCTTCTATAGAAGAGGTTAGAACTGGCAAGAACCCACCTCTGGGGCACAGTGACCTAGAGGTTAAGATGCTGGGCTTGTCAACTGAAAGGTTGGCAGTTTGAGACCCAAATACTATATGACAGGGTGAGCTCCCATTCTTGCTCCAGCTCCTGCCAACATAGTAGTTCCAAAGAAATAAAATACTTTACTTTACTTTATTGTCATTGTACGTATATACACAGTATACACATACAGCAAAATTCACATAACACCCAGAGACCAGGCCCAACACACATAACAATCTCCAAACACCCCCCCACCCACCCAAAAAATTCCCCACCCTTAAACCACCCAAACATCCACACAGCAGACCAAGCAGTGCTGTCCAATAGCTCACTGATGGTGGCCCTTTAGTTCATTGTTGAGTGCAATTATAGCTTTGGGATAAAAGCTATTCAGGAGACGTGTGGTTCTAGTTTTAACTGCTCTGTATCTTCTGCCAGAAGGCAACAGTCCAAAAAGATTGTAAGCAGGATGGGAAGAGTCTCTGAGAATGTTAATGCGACATGATAAATAGGTACCATTTCACTGGGAAGGTATCAGCGTTCCATGCACCTCGGTGTTTAGACCACGGAAGCATCTTTGGACAATGCTGCCTCCCTCAACTAAAAAATGGAGATAAACACTGGCCCTTAGAGCCAGACATAATTGCACAGAGGAAACCTTTAGCATTTTGACTTATATGCCCACTTCACAGGGCTCTAGAGTCCTCTCTAAGCAGTTTACAGAGTCACCATCTTGCCGGCAACAATCTGGATCCTCATTTTACCCACTTTGGAAAGGTGGACGGCAGAGTTAATCTTGAGCCTGTGAGACTAGAACTGCTGGCAGTGGGCAGAGTTCACCTGTAATACTGCATTCTAACCATTGCGCCACCACAGCTCTTTACCTTTATGTTTCCCCCGTTTTGGGCTCAACAGAAGGCAAGGTCTTGTGGTTCGGTTTGGGATGGTTTTGGAGACATTGGGGGAAGGAAATCGTGATTGTGTTAAGAAGAACTAATCCCTGATTTATGCAGTGTAGGTGCAGGTGGAAAACAGAGGATGTTCTTCAAGGCAAGGCAAGAAGCAACGTATTCAGTCATACCTTTATTTATTCCACATGGTAAGGCATCAAAATGATTACATGTAACAGTTAGCAATCATGTATATTTGCTTTAAAAACATGGAACTTTTAGGTCCCCCCCACCTCTGGGAAAGAGGAACAAGGTTGATGGCTCTCCTATAGCTTCCTTGCAGACTGATCTTCCCAATTTCCCACAAGTTAAGGAGGAGATGCTTTCTTCCTGCCATGGTTTTGGGAAGCGGATGCATCGGACCCTCTTTGGGCGGGGGGGAAATAAGTTTCCATAGGGCACAGCCTGAAGGGGCAAGAGAAGGCAATGTTCCCCTCTTCCAACGTTCAGAAGTGGGTTTAGGATTGTTGGAGTTTTTGGTAGGATCTGGGTCTCCTCCCAACCCCAGGTTGCAAATGCTACATGTGTGGAAGACAAAACTGTGGGAAGAGAGGAGAATTACAATTCAAAATGAAGGTCTCCCCAACTAGGACAGGGTAATGGTGCAGGCTCTCATCTTTTAAATATTATTAACATATTTTTAAAGATATTAATCATTGAAATTAGCTCTAGTACAGCAAAAGGAAGGAAGGGAAGACAAATGCTCTAATTTTTCCTTGTGTTAAACACAATCTATCTACATCCTGTAAAGCTTTTCTCCCCTCCCCTCCCAATCAATTGCCATTCTGTTTAAAATTAGAAAACCAAAAGCTATTTCCACACACAAAAATTCTAAGCAGATTTAGGAACTGGGATCCTTCAACAAAACAATATTTTAAAAAAGATTTATATTATTTTAACAAATAAAGACCCGAAAGTAGTTTGTTTTTTTTAGTTAAATACTCCGTGAGCCAAAGAATCTTTTGTACAAGCTATTGTGCATCTTTTTCTTTTTTCTTTGGAAAAAAAAAGCATACGATAGTGCAAAGCAACAACAATAACACCAACAAAGAAATCTGGGCCAAATATTGGGCCAGTTGCATAAAAGAGATACATGTGTTTTTCACATCTGGGGACAACAGTCTGTCATAAACCTGAACCTTCGGCTGCGGTTTGCAAGTTACAAATAGCAAGAAATTGTAATCGGTGCACAGTCTCTTTCACATCTCTCTGCCTCTTTCAATATCCTATAAATACATCTTCGGAGAACAGAATAAGGTACTCTGCTCATTTGAGAACAGGTTCACTACCATGTTTCTGTCCTTCACTGCCCGCAGCGCTTTAACTAAGATCTGGGGTTTCTACAAAGGCTAAATGCATCCCTGAGTAAAGACAGGCCACTGTGCCCCCTTTGCTCCAATCAGAATTTGAAACCAAGCCCAGTTTTGCTGGTTGGAAAACATGGGTTCACTAAGTGCAGAGCGTACCCCTAGGTCTTAGATCAGTGTTTCTCAAACATGGCAACTTTAAGACATGTGGACTTCGATTCCCAGAATTCCCCAGCAAAGATAAACTTCAACTCCCAAATTTCCCAAGTCAGGAAAGATGGGCCAACTCCCAGAATTCTCTAGCCAGCATGAATGAATTTCAACTCCCAGAATTCCCCAGTCAGCCAAGATGGACTTCAACTGCCACAATTCCCCAGTCAGCGATCTGTTGCTAAAGTTGAGAAAGGCTGTCTTAGATAAACCATGGATCTCAGTTAAAGCAAAGGAGAGGACCAGATGTAGGAGAATCTTTCTCTGTTTCCTAGGTGTTCCAAACAAGCTCTCAGATATGGATGTGAAGGAATGATCCCAAATGATTTTGAAAGATCCAGTCACGGTTGTTTCAAGGCTAAAACAGGGGAAAGTCAGATGTGACACACTTGCTAATTTTTGTCACAGGTCTGCTCTCTGCAGATCCCATAGGATCACCTTGACCACCTGGCACCCTGTAGATCTGCTAGACTCGATCCTTGTGATTTTTACCCGAAGGGATTCTGGCTCAGAATTTTGGTAGTTTACCAATTACACACTTGGAGGGCTCCAGATTGCAAAATCCAGAGGAAGCTTAGCTTAATAAAGGTTATTTGGTGTCATGCAGGTTTAAGGTTACACCTAAGGACAAATATGTAATACCTGATTCTCCCCTCTCCTCCTTTTTAAAAAAAAAATACAATCTAGTTGTTACTCAGATTCTGACTCCAACCTTAGGCAAAATACACCGGTTTTTTTTTTTAGACTGCAAACAACAGTAAGGAAGAACAGAGCATGTTTATTTAAATCATGACCAAAGCTAGAGATTAATTTTGGATGGCGTGCTAGGATTAAAAAAAACAGCCAAGTATTTCCTGTCTTCCTCTCCCACCAAAGAACGCCGTGCTCTGTGTGTGTGTGTGTGTGTAAGCGATATTTCCTTTTTGAGCTGTGTAAGATGTGGTGATGGGATGAATTATAGATATTGCACTGGCTAAACAGTAGCAAAAGCTCTATGAACGCCCTTTAAGGATCTATAACTAGATGCCTCTTTTAAAAAGAGAACGAGCCAGTGGTGGGGTTCAAATAATTTAACAACCGGTTCTCTGCCCTAATGACTAGCTGGGTAGCCGTGGCTCAGTGGTCATGTGACTGGGTGGGCATGGCCAACTCCATGTCACTCACGTCGATGGGCCTTAACTTGTTACAATGTACTAAGGGTTAACCGGAGAGGCAGTTTCTATAAGCAGGGCTACAAAGATTAGGCTAGAAACAACACCAGAATGTTTCCTTCCTGCCTTCCTTACAGGATTAGCCCTGGAAAGTGGGGGAAAAAAACAAAAGGAGATTTCTTCCAACAACCGGTTCTCCCGAATAGGTGCGAACTGGCTGAATCCCACCACTGGAACGAGCCAAATATTCACACAACTCATATAGCCGGGGTGCCAAGAACAGCCTTCTGCAGAAAATGCCGTCCCTGCCTTAGTCTCTGGGCAAGATGCTGAACTTGGGGTCTTTAGATCAAAGAATGGTCTAATTCACGAAAGGACTAGATTTGGATCTGAGTTGCAGTGTGCAAATGTCAGCAGAAGGCCAAAAGGGGCATTTCGCCCGGCATGAGTAAGAGCATCTAAGCAAGGTTACCAAGTGTTACCTTTTCCTTTGGTCGCACAAGGTTTCCTGAATGTCTGTGAGACTGTGCCATTGGAAGCTCCTAGGGTTTGTAAGTTATCTCTTTAAGTTAGCTGTGTGAACCCACGACTGAGTGAGTAGAAGATTTGTTTTTTCCTCCTTAAGAGCAGCTTTTGGGCAGATCTTCGCTACCAAGGTCTTTCGTGGAAGAGGCTGACATTTGGAGTCCTCCCAATACTTATCTCAGCTGGATGAGATTTACTTTCTCAGCAAGAAGGCAGATTTATGGCTGTGGTTGGAGAAGTAGCTATCAATGGGTTACAAATCCATAAGTAGCTAGAAAGAGAAGGAAAGAATGGATCCAGAGGTGGGTTTCACATAATTTTACCACTGGTTCACCCTGCACCAAAAAATGTCAGTGCATGTGCGTGCATGCTCGCTTCACTTGCATACATGCCTTCCGTGCATGCACTTTACATGTGCGCGGCTTGAAAAAGGTAGCTAAATAGGATCGCATAGCACCAGGTCGCCACTACCAGGTCACCCAAACCAGTCTGAACCGGCTGAATACGACCACTGAATGGATCCACTCTCTGTCTCTGGGACGGATGGCCATTATCTTACCCTTCAATGATGCCTTTGCAAGCCTCTGCAACACTCCAGCTGCTCGGCAGAGCATCGTGCAGGCGCTGTACGTGCTGTGCGCGGAAGCTCCAAAGAGTTTAAAGACAGGTAAGGAGCACAGGTGTGGGGGGGTGGACCCTCCGGAGCACCATACCGGAATGGTGCCCGGTGCTCCGGGCAGGCACATGCACGCCTGTATCGGGGCGTAACACCTGCAACCCACCACTGATGACTTCTCACCTGGCCATCTTTACCTGGGGATATCGGAATGAGGGTTTAAAAAGCCACCTCAACCTCTTAATGGGAAAAAGTGGGACATCCCAAATGCTTCAGCTGAAATTCAGAAAGAGAATTCTGACCCAAGTGAATCCCAGGGAAAGAAATCACAGTTGTATATTTTTTTTCACGGGACTGAAATAGCAGAATCTTTTCACATGTTCTATGGATAGGATCCGTTGGATTCCCATTCTGTCACCAAACTTTTGTCTCCTGCCCTGACCTTTTTGCTCTTATGTCCTCTTAGAGAGGAGAAAGTGTGTGCAGTGCAAAATGGGGAAACATTCTGATCCTAACTCCAGCCTGACCTGGATTCATAGACCTCTGCCAGCAGCTCCATTATTTGAGACCCTTTGATCCATCATGTGTCCATCCATCCATCCATCCACCCATCCATTCATTTGAAACACTGATTGGCCTTTGAGATGATTGCTAAGGATAACCTTCTCTAACCAGGTGCTCTCTGGATGTGCTTGGATTACACTTCCCATAATCTCCAAGCTGGCTGGGGATACTGGAAGGTATTATCTGTGGGAGACACCAAGTTGGAAAGGCTGATCCAGAGCTTTTTGTGTTTGGCCGTTTTGCTACAACCAAGTAGAGTTTCTACCCATTCTATTGGACGCAACAGACAGTCTTTCGTGGCCGACAGCTGCCAAGGTGTTTTCAGGTAACAACTCCAAGTAGTCCCAATCCATCTGGATGTCCCAAGTTGGGGAAAGGCTGCCGAAGACCATTGGTCAAGAAGAGCCTATGAAGATTGGTTGTAAAATGTATCCAAATTCATGCTCTCTCTAGCCTTCCTGTGCTTGTTTCATTTCTTATTATCATAGGTTTTGGACAAGAGCGATCTCATTGGGGATGCCAAGGCCACTTTGGGGGTGGAGAGGACAGGATCGCCAGTTGCAGCTCTTTTTTGGTTCTTTTCTCCTTTGAACCACCAATTTGTGAAGAACAGGGCTTGGGCCTTCAGTGCGTTTTCAATATGGCCTCCAGACAGCTTCGTCCAACCTCCCAGTGGTTGTCATGGTTGTCGGTGAGTTACTATGGCTACCGTCTGCTTCCACGCCATCAGCCTGACTGGCGAGACTGGGATTGATCAAGTTGTTTCCTGCCGTGGCAGGACAAGATGGCAGCATCCGGGTTGGAGAGCGCTCTCCCCCTGCCACCATGGAGAACTGGTATGACCCAGAGGAGGCACCATAGTACAAGTGGTAAGGGGAAGGATTGGTCTGGAAGGGTCCACTCTGGTTTTGGGTGGAGCTGGGGTATGGTGGGGGAAGGTAGGTGTGGTGGAACCGAGTGGCCGTTGGCATGCTGGTCATACTGAGGCCGCCAATTCCTGTGGCTGATGGTGTCGCTGTGTAAGGGAAGGCCGCAGGCATGGCACCAGGATAATGCATTCTGGGGTCTGGAAACCGGGTTTCGGTGAGGCCTGGTAGAGCAGAGAAGGACCGGTCAAACTGCCGTGGATCAGAGAATGGGCTGAGTTCAGAGGTACCTAATTTTGGAAGGAGAGAAAGGGGGAGGGGAGAAAAGAAGAAGCTGTTATTTTGGATTTCTTTGGCAGCAAATGGCATCTGTTTCAGGGAACACAGAACAACACTATTGGCATTCTGACCTAGGCTTCAGCAGACTCCTCATCCAGATAAAACCTCTTTTATTTAGGTTAAAGGGAATTCCTCTCCATCAAAGTCCCAGCAAACAGTCTTTCATGAGGTTTCACAACTACAGAACTTTATCAGGCTTGGAGAGCTGCCAGGCCGATATCTTCTAAATGCCACGCTGTAGTAGCAATTACTTGGCAAGAAGTCAGGAACAGATTTTCACCCTAATGAATTGAACTAATTGTCTCCTGCAAACTCCCCTCCCCTTTTGCTACTCTTTATTCCCTATGGGAGGGGCCATTCACCGTCAACAACCTGTGTCTTTACTTTAGCTGTTCCCTTCTCCTGGCAGCTCTGCTCATGCGCACATCGGGAACAGGCTCCAGTTGTTCTTCTGCCCCACTGATCTCCCACTCCGAAGGCAGACGGCCCTGGCCTCTGCCTCCAATGCATAGCACCCATCAGATCTTTCCCCAGACTCCAGGACTGGCCCATGTTCCTCCCCATCCTCCTCACTGTCTGAGTCTCCCACCAGCTCCACTGGCCGCTGGTGGGCCACAACAGTGGGGTGGAGGATTTGCTGCAGTGGGTTAACATCTCCCCTAGATTTCTGCCAGTCCAATTATAAACCTGGAACAAAAGTGTTTAGCAGTTATCCAAGGCTGCCCACAGACAACACAGCAGTGAGTCCTATAGCTCTGCTTTGGCACACTCAAAGGGGGCCACGACATGGAGGAAGTCTGGAGACCCCGCCGGGTCTGGGTGGTCTGTACTGAGAAAAGCTTGAGGGATGGAGTGGATAAACACCCAGCTGAAAGCTTGCTTAGTCTAGGTCATGTTATTTCTAGGGCAGTGTTTCTCAACCTTGGCAACTTTTAAGTCCAGCTGGCTAGGGGATTCTGGGAGTTGAAGTCCACAGGACTTAAAGTCGCCAAGGTTGAGAAACACTGTTCTAGGGTAAGGGTTGTTGTTGTTTTTTGACTCAGAGAAAAAGGAAAAACGAATGAGGAAAATGAAGGTTTTTTTCCTGGACAATTGCTGTTTCCTTGGCAAGAAAGGAAAAACAGCTGGACTAATTTTGGCCTTTCTTCACAAATCTGCAGGAGTGCCAGAAGTGCTGGCATCTTAAGCATGGGTGGGCCAAAACTACCAAGATGGTGGATGGAGCATCATCTGGAAAAAAAACCCAGTGGGTTTAATCCTTTCTGAGGACACAACCATGTTTTATCTACTTCAGCCAAGAAGATGGCGAGATCCTCTTTAATTCCAATTAAAGCTAAGTCTCAATTTACAGTTGGAACCAGCATTTCCATTACTAAGCAAGATGGTTGCGAAGTGAATCACATCTGATTTTATGACCTGTTTTCGTCACGGTGGTTAAGCGAATTATTGCAATAGTTAAGTGACGTGTATTGTTGTTAACCAAATCCAGATTTCCCCCCATTGATTTTGCTTGTTGAAGCCAACTAGGACGGTTGCAAATAATGATCATGTGACCCCAGGATGCTGCAGCCATGGTGAAACACATGCGGTTGCCAAGCAACTCAATTCTGATCATGTGACCATGGAAACGCTGTAATACTGTAGTTGTAAGTGCAAGGACCAGCTGTAGGTCACTATTTTCAGTGCTGTTGTAATTTTGAATAGTCATTAAATGAATGGTTGTAAGTGGAGAACTACAGGTAGTCCTTGACTTACAAGAGTTCACTTAGTGACCATTCAAAGTTACAACATCACTGAAAAAAGTGACTTACAATCTTTTTCACAGTTACGACCATTACAGCATCCCCTTGGTTATGTAATCAAAATTCAGATGCTTGGCAAGTGATTCATACTTATGACAGTTGCAGTATCTAGGGATCATGTGATCATTTTTAGCGATCTTCTGTCAAGCAAAGTCAATAGGGAATCCAGATCCACTTAACAACTGTGTTACTAATTTAACAACTGTTGTGATTCGCTTAACAACCATGGCAAGAAAGTTCATAAAATGGGGCAAAACTCACTTAACAAATGTCTCACTCAGCAACATAAATTTTGGGCTCAATTGTGGCGGTAAACGGAGGACTACCTGTGCTTGTAATAATGAATCCCATAGGGCTTTTCAGGTTTTAAAAAATCCTTTTGTGGATGGGGATAAATGGGTGGCTGGTTTATCCAAATTGATCCAAATAAATTCTGAAAATCCTTTCCATTTAGGCTGAAGGTTGAATCACTCAAAGGGCCTGTAAAATGCAACTGAAATTGTTTTCTTCTCTTGATTTTGCTTTTTCTCTAGTTCCACCATTGTCATTGCAATTTTTCAACCCAATCTATGATCTGGAGTGGTTTTATACATTGCGCTAGGAGTTTCAACACTGTTCCTCACTTTACGTCGTTAATCCCAGGCACTTCCAAATAGATATTCAAGTCAACAGACCAATTCTCTGACTAGACACAAGGAATGTCCCAATATTTCCATGTAAAAGAAATATCTTAAGTAAGCTAGGAAATAAATCACCCAGAGCCAAGATGTTTTGTTTTGTTATTTTGTCTGCCATTGGAGATGCTTGGCACCAAATCAAAGATTTTCTACCCATTCTTCCATTCCATTACAGACTCTTCCTTAAACCATAACCCCATTCTCCCCCCCCCCCCCGGCCTTTCTTCTTTCTCTTCTACAGTAGGCAGCAAATGAGATGTAACCAATTATTTGGAGACATTTGGAAATCCAACTATGGAATTACTTCTTGTTTGGCCCTTGGGTCTTTTAAAACAATTTCCAAAGCAAAAATGAAACGAAAATTAGCTCTCAAATGGAGGCTTGGGAAGAAAGTCTTCATGTGTTGCGTCCAACACGTTCCAACAATTATTTTCCTCAGAGGCAAAAAAAAAAGAAGAAGCATTGCTTCTTATCTCAGGTACACGGGCAACCCTTCACCTGGATCCCAGCCGACGGGGTAATTTATCGTTTTCTGTCTCCCCTGCAAACATCCCTTCCCTGTAGTAGCAGGAGCAGTTTCAGATTGAGCTTCCCAACTGCTAGTGACCAACTCTGCTCTCTCTCCGTCTCTTTTGTCCTGCTCCAGCCCAAAGCGTGCCTGAGAGTTTGCGCTGATTCATTCATGTTTTTGCTGGATCGTGCCAATGTATTCTAGGCTGACACTGGCTGTGAGACCGTCAGAAGATGAATATCTTGAGATAAACGGCAGGCAGGCGCCATGCGCTACCCAGCCAGTTCGAATGGAGCGGAGGGAGGACTCCCCTTTCCTTCCTTATGTTTCACATGGCCATAAATAATAGTCCACAAAGAGCAAATTCAAACGAAAAGCTCAGCGCTTAGGGCACATTCCCCCTTTTCTCATCTTCTCTAATGCCTTCCCAAAAAAAAGTTTCTGGAGAGGCCAGATTTTATGGGTTGGAGCTTGCCAGGCTTGGCAAAGGGCTGCCCATTGAGAATATAAAAGCAACAGTGGAAATGCGCTAATTACTAGCAGCTTGTGATGCATAACAAAACAAAGAGAGGCGCGTTATGCCAAATGCCAAAAGTATACCCCTCTCCTCTAGGGGTTTAAAAAAAATAGAAAAGGGAAACGGGGCTCCAAGCAGCTCTCCTTCTGAGAATTGCCAAAGTCATTTACAAGTTAGACCAGGGTCCCCAAACCTTTGGGTCTCAGGGACCACTATATTCATAATTTTAAATCCCACGGACCACTAATACGATCTGCCTAATGACTGGCTGGGTGGACGTGGCTAGGTGGTCATGTGACTGGGTGGGCGTGGCCAATTTGATGTCGAGGGGTGCTTTGCCAGCCTCTATTCGCCACTCCTCCCCTCCCCTCCCGGGCTCCTTAGGGCCCCAACAGGAAGCAGATGTTGGAGCTAAGCAGCCACCATGAGAAAGAGTTGGCAAAACAGCTGGCTCAGTTCAAATTGGATCTGACTGAGAAGGAGGCTCAGCAGAAGCACCTCACTGAGGACTACGAGCATAGGCTATCCAAACAGAGGGAAGACCTGTGGGAGTGCAAGGCCAGGTACAGGCGCCTGGAGGCTCAGAGGGCTGAGATGGTCAGCCAGTTCCAGGCCATGATACAGTCCCACTGGAACAAGGCCCTCCGGCTCTTTGTCACCAGCGGTGCTTCCCTCTAGCCTTCGCCCAAAGCCCCCCACCAGGAGGCTGAAGCAGACCCCAAGTCAGAATTTCTGCTCCCCTCCAACCCCCACAAAAAGACCCCGAAGGGGGAGACTCTCTGCAGCAACACACGTCTTCATTGCACGTATCCATCCCAGGGGCCGTAGTTTGAGAACCTCTGATTTAGTGCAATATAAAAAATGCAAATAATTTTTCTGCAGGCTACCAAAATTTTCTTGTGGACCCCCAGTTGGTGACTGCTGGGTTAGAGCGCAGCCTTGTTTGTTTCATTTTGCTGCTTGTGAAAAATGTTGACCCAACCCCCCGAGGTTCTCCCTTTTGATATCACTGCAGGCCTGTCAAGCCAGGAAAGCCGAAGGAAGATGGTACAATCTGGACATCTCACTTGATGGAATGATCAGCTTGCTAGTGTGTATTGTGGTGACTCAGCACTAACTAAACTTGTGTTGCTGCTGTTGGACTGGTCACACAACATGCTGGGTTTCTTACCACATACATCGTGCGGTCAACAAATGTGGACTTTGCCAACTTCTACAGTGGCTTCTATGATGTAATTGCAGTTGTCGTCTTTTTTTAAAAAAGATTTTTATTTATTTTTTATTCTCTTACATACTATTTTAAGTATATATTCACATAATTGTTATTCTTTACATTTGTCATTCTTATACATTTATTATTTCATTTAATAGGTTATAATATATACGTAGTTTGGGTTGCTTTATTTACAATCCCTTCCGCATGTTGTAGCACCACCTTATTTTCCCTTTCTTTTCTCCCTCCCTCCCTTCTCTATTTTCTTCCTTCCTCCTCCTCCCTTCTTCCCTTACCTTTCTCCTACTCCTGCTCTTCCTCTTCCCCTTCCTACCCTCTCTCCTCCTCTTCCTCTCCCTTCCATCCTCCTCTCCTTGCTTCTTTCTTCTTTCCCCTATCTTCCTTTCCTCCTCTCCTCCTCTCTCCCTTTTCTCCCTCCCTCCCTTCTCTCTTCCTTCCTCCTCTCCGTCCCCTCCCTTCTTCCCTTCCCTTTCTTCTACTCCTACTCTTCCTCTTCCCCTTCCTACCCTTCTCTCCTTCTCTTCCTCTCCCTTCCATCCTCCTCTCCTTACTTCTTTCCCCTATCTTCCTTTCTTTCTCTCCTCCTCCTCTCTCTCTTTCTTTTCTATTATTGTAGGTGTCTCTTTCAGGTCTCAGTTTATGTTTCCTTGGGATGGTATTTCCACAAACCCAAATATAATCTCAGTTGTCATCTTGACTATTTGGATATTCAAGTAGTCCTCGACTTATAACATTTGATTTAGTGACAGTTCAAAGTTACAACGGCACTGAGAAAAAGTGGTTTACGACCGTTTTTCACAGTTACGACCTTGGCAGTAGCCCCATGATCATGTGATCAACATTGAGATGCTTGGCAACTGGTTCATACTTATGACCGCTGTTGTGTTCCAAGGTCACATGATCCCTTTTTGCGACATTCTGCCAAGCAAAGTCAATGGAGAAGCCAGATTCACTTAACAACTGGGTTGCTAACTTAAGAACTGCACCGATTTGCTTAACAACTGGGACAAGAAAGTTCGTAAAAAGGGGCAAAATTCACTTAGCAACTGACTCATTTAGCCACAGAAATTTTGGGCTCAGTTGTGGTTGTAAGTCAAGGACTACCTGGATTGCTGTCTAAAACTCTGCCCACAGTCAGGAGATTGATTCTGACCATGTTTGGTTCAGCTTTAAATCCTTCCAAGGCCAGTAAAATGAGGTCTCAGATTGTTGAGGGCAATAAATATACTGACATGGTGGGCTGTAAAGCTTTATGGGGCAACATATAGTAAGTAAGTAAAATCTTTATTACGGTCAAAGACCAGCAATGCACATTAGTTTTTACACTATATTAAAAAATATAGTGGGGCAGCATATACTGTACGTCTTAAGTGCTATTGCTATTGTTATCACAATTTTGTTTGGTTTAATTTTTAAGATGATTTTAAGGGAAAGAGGAGGGGGAGAAGGGAAAGGGAGGGAGAGGGGCGGGAGAGAATGACGCAGAGAGAGTACATATGCTGTAAAAGGAGAATGCAACAGGGCCCAAAGTCTGTCACAAATGGAAAAAAATGCTTGGTTTTGTCATGTCTGCCAACATTTCAGAATTAGAAATGAGGGTCGTGAATATTTTAATATGCTTTGTCCAGCATGACACGCACATGCTTCAGTTCCTCTTTCCCCAGCTCCTCCACATGCAGACCCCCCTCCCCAATATATGTAAAAAAGGAGATTTGAATCCACATTTGTAACCACCATCACCCCCCCCCTCTGATTTTGTTCACATTCCTGCCTCCTTCCCTCTATAGATACCATATTTTTTGGACTATAAGACGCACCGATGTATTAGAAGCACCAAGATTTCGAAGAGGTAAGTAAGGAAAAAAGGTCTTATCCTCCCTGGCCCCAAGGAGCACTCTGCAGGCTTCAGCAGGACTGGGAGAAGACAAAAACGCCTCCCCCCCCCTCTTTTTTTTTTTTTTTTGCAAAAATCAGGTGGAAAACGGGCCATTTTTCGCAAAAACAGGGGCATTTTTACCTTCCCCCAGCCCTGCTGAAGCTTGCAGAGTGCTTCTGGGGGCTGGGGGAAGGCAAAAACGCCTCTATTTTTGTGAAAAACAGCTCATTTTTTTTTGCAAAAATGGGATGCTTGGGCGAGGCTTGGGAGGCCAAAAATGGCTGTATTTGGTGTATAAGACGCACCAATATTTCCACATTCGTTTTTGGGGGTGGGGAAGGTTTGTCTTATACTCCGAAAAATACAGTAACTCTTTCCTAAAAGAGATGGTTCCATAGGCCTCATTAAAGAAGAAATCTAAATACGGTTGGTTAATGTTTATGCCATTATGTTTATAAAAGGGATAACCACCCTTAAGAGCCCAGTTCTTTGACTGTGTCTGCAACTTCTTTAGAAAGACCAACCCCTCCCCCCACCACCACCACGCCATGATCTCATCATCATCTGACCATGGGCTAATAATATATAAACAAGATATTATCCGGAAGAAAACATAATCTGTTCCTCGTGTTGCGTGCATCGGAACTTAAAAAAAAAAAAAAAAGAGGACTCAGCTCATTCATAAGTGCTTTTGGCCGATGCTCAGCCAAGCAAAAATGCTCCTGGAAGCCAAGAAGAGCATAGACAATCCTCTGTTGCAATTGGCAAACGTTCTTTAATTTACCCTAACAGGTTGCCTCTGCCTCGATTGGCTACGGAACGATACCATCATGCTTCCAGCCACCCAAGGAAGATAAGGATTCCATTGATTAAAATTAAAATATGGCATCAAACCAGCAAACCCCCCAAAAAAGCCCATGGAAGAGAAACAAGTGGAGAGAAAAGAAGCAAGCGAAATCTAAAAAGGACGGCTTGAAGTTATTCCATCCATGTTTACAGAATCCAGATGTTTTGGGACTGGAGATTTTACCAGGTTTGGCTGTGGGATTGCACACTGAAGTGGGGGGGGGGAGTGGAAATCGTGGGTGAGCGATGGTGGAGATACAGACAGTCCTCAACTTACAACAGTTCGTTTAACGATGGTTCGAAGTTACGACAGGACTGAAAAAAAGTGACTTCTGACCATTTTTCACACTTATGACTGTTGCAGCATCCCCATGGTCATGTGATTTACATTCGGAAAACAGAATAACAGAAGAAGGGACCTTGGAGGTCTTCTAGTCCTACGGCCCCTGGTTCAGGCAGAAAACCATATACCGTTTCAAACAAATGGCCACTCAATCTCTTCTTAAAGACTTCCAGTGTTGGGGCATTCACAACTTCTGGATGCAAATGGATCCACTCATCAATTGTTCTAATTATCGGGAAATTTCCCCTTAGTTCTAGGTTTCTTCTCTCCTTGATGCTTGGCAACTGGTTCATATTTAGTCACGCGGTCACCCTTAGCAGCCCAGTGGTGGGTTCCAGGTCCCATTGCAACCGATACAGGGCAACGGGGCTGGGCGTCCACCACATGAATGCACACAGCATGCACATGCATACTTACCGCCCGTGACACTCCAGCTGCTCGGCGGAGTGTTGCGCAGGCACCGTATGCTCCATGTGCAGAAGCCTCAAAAACCTCAAATACCGGTAAGGAGCATGGGCGGACGGGCCCTCCAGAGCACCGTACCAGAATGGTACCCAGTGTTCCCGGCAGGCACCGGTATGCCCATAACGGAGCGTACCGGTCATAACCCACCACTCTAGCAGCCTTGCGACAAGCAAAGTCAATGGGGAAGCCAGTTTCACTTAACAAGCAGTATGTTACTAACTTAGCTGCAGGGATTCACTTAACCAATGTGGCAAGAAAAGTGGTCAAGCTCACTTAAACTCACTTACATTTCCCACTTAGCAACATGAATTTTGGGCAAAATTGTGGCCATATGTCGAGGACTACTTGTACTGCAGTCATTTCCATTCTGGTGACTTAAAGGCGTCTTCTAGAGTTATCCAACCGTTCTTATGTAAGAATAACAGGAACGAGGACATATTTATATCATTTCCACAATGGTTGGGTGATGTTATGAAGGAGTTATAAGCCATTAATGGGGAAATGGGTCTCTCTCCCTCTCTCTCTCTCTCTCTCTCTCTCTCTCTCTCTCTCTCTCTCTCTCTCTCTCTCTCTCTCTCTCTCTCTCCCTCCCTCCCTCCCTCCCTCCCTCCCTCCCTCTCTCTCCACTATAATTATGGCAGGAGACATCCTTTCTATATTGAAATGGGCTTTGGTTTAGCAGAGGTTTACTAACTATAGTACAGGTAGTCCTGGAATTACGACCACAAAAGAACCCAATGCTTCTGTTGCTAAGCGAGACACTTGTTGAGTGAGTTTTGCCGTATTTTATTACCTTTCTTGCCCCAGTTGTTAAGTGAATCATTGCAGTTGTTAAATTAGTAACACGGTTGTTAAGTGAATCTGGCTTCCTCATTGACTTTGCTGGTCAGAAGGTGGTCAAAGTTGATTGCCTGGCTCCAGGACACTGGAACGAATGGTCATAAATATGAGCCAGTTGCCAAGGTGCAGGAGTCATATGTGTGGAAAACAGTCATAAGTCACTAAATGAATGGTTGTAAGTCAAGGTGTCAGACCTGGGAGCCAACTTTTGCATTGGGCCTTCAGGCCTGCCACATTTTTCTACTGTGGGAAAATGGGAGGGGGGATTATATGGAGTATGGGTAACGTATACTCAAAATAACATTATTCTCAGAGATTCAAGGATGTCTTGCCCTGCAGCTGCAATGGTGTGGCTGGGAGGCATCTCCAGTTTGGACAGTGCATTGATTAGATTGTGTGATGGACATGTGGGTGCTGAGCAGGACTTGGACTTTCATTTGGGTGGGGAAAACCCGAATCTGAAAGCTTCCAGAATATGTCATCTCTAATAAAATGGAACTTTGAGGAACCTCAAGGCTCGGGGTCTTCTTTCGGTGGGGTTGTCACTTGGAGCCCTGAGATTAGGACTGCCTGTATGGAAAGTTGCAAAAAGAGACTCTGGCCTAGGCTTAATGCTTTCATCGGAAGGATTTCATCTTTCAGGGATGAAGTTATTCCAGACTTTGAAAGGAGGACTAGAAGTGAGCTTGACCAAAAGTGGGCAAAACTGGAAGTCTGAACAGAGCAGAACTACAAAAAGCTGGGTTTTATTTTCATTTGACTATAACTTACATTGAATTCAGTTAATGTATTTCCTCTGCATTTTAATAGCTTTCCTCTATGGTTACATCAAAAAAGAAGAGTTTGACAGAAACTGAAGTTTTCCAGCACCTGATAAACTGGACCACAATTTGGGGGTAGAGTTATGTGTGAGTGGACTCCCATCTGTTTTCAAGCCAATGATTTAGTATGGAACAACGATCAGATCACACTATGGGATTGATTTGATTTTGTCAATCGAATTTCAAATCAATTTCCCGCTTGAGCCAAACCTCTTCCCAGTTCTCTGACCGACTCAGAGACGTCTATAGTACAATTTGTTCTCAAGGGTTGGTCCAAATGGAAAAGCTGGTTTGATCTAGAGAGAGTTGAATGGATTGCTTTAGAGCGTGAAATCTCCAAATCAAATATTTTCATAGCTGTTCTCCACGATGGTCGCCACGATGTAAAAAAGATGTGGAGACTCTAGAAAGAGTTCAGAGAAGAACAACAAAGAGGATTAGGGGACTGGAGGCTAAAACATATGAGGAACAGTTGCAGAAACTGGGTATGTCTAGTTTAAGAGAAAGAAGGACTAGGGGAGACATGATAGCAGTGTTCCAATATCTCAGGAGTTGCCACAAAGAAGAGGGAGTCAAACTATTCCCCAAGGCACCTGAGAGCAATACAAGAAGCAATGGATGGAGTCTAATCAAGGAGAAAAGCAGAAACTAAGGAGAAATTCACTGACAGAACAATTAAGTGGAACAACTTGCTTCCAGTAGTTGTGAATGCTCCAACACTGGAAATTTTAAAGAAGATATTGGATAACCATCTGTCTGTCTGTCTGTCTGTCTGTCTGTCTGTCTTGTCCTGTCCTGTCCTGTCCTGTCCTGTCCTGTCCTGTCCTGTCCTGTCCTGCCCTGCCCTGCCCTGTCCTGTCTAGTTCATTGTCTCCCTGTGGCCAACCAGATACCTCTGAGAAGGCCAAAGCAAGGCAGGAAAGAAGCAATCCATTTCAGGGACGACATCCAGATTGACATGGACTCTTTCAGAGGGTGGCTTAAATCTTAAAAACTTACAAAGAACGGTTGCAGCAACTGGGCATGGCCATAGTGAAAAGAAGAATAAGGGGTGACATGATAGCAGGGTTCTAACATTTCAGGGGCTGCCAGAAAGCAGAGGGGGGGTCAACCTATTTTCCAAAGCACCAGGAGGCAAGTCAAGAAGCAATGATGGAAATTAATTCAGGACAGACGCAATCTAGAACTAAGGAGAAATTTCTTGACAGTGAGAACAATTAACCAGTGGAACAACTTGCCTCCAGAAGTTGTGGGTGCTCCAACACTGGAGGCTTTTAAGAAGAGATTGGACAACGATTTGTCTAAAATTGTACCGAGTTTCCTGCTTGAGCGGGGAGTTGGACTAGAAGACCTCCAAGACCCCTTCCCACTCTGTTATGATCTGTTATGATCTATTGCCTGATGCCGCTTTTTCATTCTTCAGGGTGGGTCTTCCCTGAAGAGGTAAAACCTCTTGGCAGCTACTATTTTTCTGGTTTTTCATTCCATTTGCAGCTGGAGATGACTATCTCTCTTCTGTTCTGCCCCATCCTCCTAGCCCAACCTAAACCATGAGCAAAATCTACCAGTTCAATCATAACAGGTTTTTTTATTTTTAGAAAAGCCACAGACGTTTATTGCTTCCTTCTGAAAAATTTACTATGGCCCGATTTATATTTCTGGATTTTGCACATTCCTGTATTTCTTTCTTGGCAATTTGGAGGGCAAGTATTTGGCTTGTCTTGCTGCCAATCAAAATATTTGAAGGAAATGTTTATTTTCTTCTGGAAATCGCACCAGCTGCTGCCTTAACTGAATACACTCATTTAGAAGTAAGAATTTAGCCATTGTGAGAGCAAGTATGGCACCGGCACATGCTGCGTTTTGGACCCAATCTATCAACGGAAATGGCAACACTTTGGATCAGGGAGCTGGGAAGTGAAGAATGTGTGTTGAATCAGAGGTCACTGCCCTGGTTAATATCATCCAATGCTTTGGGGGCTCCCCATTCTCAGCAGCACCGAACAGGAATTCCGCACTGCACAGCTTTCCAAACTGCTTCCCCCCTTTAAGATAAAAGGCTGCCATTTTTTTATTTCATAAAAAGCACTAGCAGCCCTAGGCTGGATTGGATCATGTCCAGTCTAGCAGTCTATTCTTACAGTGGCCAACTGACTGGACAACTAGTCTCCCAAACCGATGGCCTTCAGAAGAATTCCCACTGCCATCAAGGCTAACAGCCCTTTTCTTTGGAGAAAATCTAGATCATGTGTTGACCTCATTTTGGGCTGGTGAGAAGGTCTGGAAATTGGGGTGTCATGAGCTGTGGGCTTTCCCATTCATAAAATAGTTGTCACAGTGGGTGAGGACACTTTCAAAACATGTATACATCAAAAGATAAGCAGGTGAGTTTACTCCCCCACCAACTGTAGAGATGCTCTATCAACCCATGAGATTTCATGATGGTGCTTCCAAAATAATTATGGGAATTGCTAAATTGGGTATGTTAAGGGGTCCTTGGCGCTCTCTGAGCTCGGTGGTTTCCTTGCAGACATTTCATTACCTGAACTAGGTAACTTCATCAGTGCCCTGATGATGTTGCCTAGTTTGGTAATGAAATGTTTGCAAGGAAAGCACTAAGCTCAGAGAGCACCAAGGACTCGATAATTCAAGCCTGAGCTACAAATTTTCCATGGTTATACCATCACTGCAATTTCCATGATTTATTATATCATAGGCTCTTGATATGTTTTAGTATTGGAGCTCAATATATTCAAACATACATATTTGGGCAATGCATAATTGATCACCTGGAAATACCACAGCAGAGGGGCTACCTGGGCAATGGACCTCCATGTTTTGCAGTTCTAGATCAAAGCCTGCACTATGAGCAATCTGAAGCAACCTCACTGGCATCAAGGAACAAAGGCAATATTTTAGCAGAGCCCTTTGGTTCCCAGAGGGAAATCACCTGCATTCCTTATAAGCTTCCATCACTCCTTTCTCAGATAGAAATAGAATAGAATAGAATAGAATAGAATAGAATAGCAGAGTTGGAAGGCACCTTGGAGGTCTTCTAGTCCAACCCCCTGCTTAGGCAGGAAACCCTACCCCACTTCAGACAAATGGTTATCCAACATCTTCTTAAAAACTTCCAGTGTTGGATCATTCACAACTTCTGGAGGCAACTCGTTCCACTGATTAATTATAGTAACTGTCAGGAAATTTCTTCTTAGTTCTCGGTTGCTTCTCTCCTTGATTAGCCTCCACCCAAATATTCGTGCAAGCCCTCAAATATTCATCCATGAGACAATGAGGCAGATCAGCGCCATCCATTCATACATTCCTAAAACAGCTGTCTGCTTTTCTGGACTAAGTTACATTGACTGACAGGATAAACAGGAGGGGGATTTAACACCCATGCGTAAATGTTTATGCTGACTTCCCCTCTTCTTTTCCCTCTGTATTTTCCCTCCCAAACCCCTTTTCTGCTCTCTTTTTTTTCCTATAATGTTCCTCCAGGATAAAATCTGACTTCCCAGCCCAGATGCAATCTTCAATTGATTAAATACAATCATTTAAAAAGATTTCACCTGATTAATGAGCTTGTTGTATAAATAAAGATTGCTCTTAATCAGAATGTTTACAAAAATTACAGACACCACTTTGTATAGGATAAAGTTCTTTCAGAGGTGAGTTGCTACCAGTTCACACAGGTTCGGATGAACCGATAGTGGAAATGGCGACTGGGTCACCGAACTGATAGGGACGGCAGGCTGGCCACGCCCCCAAACCAGTTCCCCGGTTGCTGCAACATGTTTTTTTTACATTTTTAACGTTCTGTGCCTGCACAGACCTATTAATAGGCAACTGCGCATGCATGCAATGCGCACGCAAATCACACCCACACTGAACTGGCAGTAATGCCAGTAGAAAC
Organism: Thamnophis sirtalis; assembly: GCF_051295495.1. Taxonomy (NCBI): domain Eukaryota; kingdom Metazoa; phylum Chordata; class Lepidosauria; order Squamata; family Natricidae; genus Thamnophis; species Thamnophis sirtalis. The sequence continues at coordinate 20,290,523 of NW_028261393.1, read as the reverse complement.
CCACTTCTGGGTTCTTTCCTGTCCTTCTCTAAAGCAGAGGTCTTCAAACTTGGCAACTTTAAGACTTGTGGACTTCAATTCCTAGAATTCTCCAGCCAGTTGGCTCCAGTTGGCCAACTCTGCTCCAGTTGGCTGGAGAATTCTGGGAGTTGAAGTCCACAAAAAGTTGCCAAGTTTGGGGACCTCTGTTCTAAAGCAACAAGTTTTTCAAGACCTTTTCTTTTTCTGCTTCTTTCCATTTTTGTTTTGTGCCTACTATATTGTCAGCCTGTGGGCAGGGATTAGCTTAATCTTTTAATATCCATGCAGCAGCACTCAGAATGTTGAAGAGACTTTATAAATAATCTCAGCAGCAACATCACATCTGAAAAATACTCTAAATTTGAGTTAATATCCCGAAATTGCATTTGATTGCCTTTGACTCATAAGCTGCCCATTTGAAATAATTAAAATAATGCCTGCTCGCTTTAGAACACCCATTCCCCCTATATGTAAACATGTATAGTCATCAAGAATTGTTGTGATCAGGATGGACATGTATATATCATTCATAAATGAGAGGAAGGAAGGCCAAAAGAGAGGTGGAAACTGCCGATTTGCACAAATTGTAGGCATACCAGGGTTCCAAAATCTAAAGGTTATCACAAATTGGGAATTCACCAGCGTTCCAAAATATAAGGGCTGCCACAAAGAAGAGGGAGTCAACCAGAGGTGGGTTCCTACCAGTACATATGGGTTGCAGAACAGGCAGTGATCCAGGCTGGCCATGCCCCCGAACTGGTTCTCTGGTCTCTGCTACCATTGCTGGCATGGTTTTTAGTACTTTTTTTTGTTCTTTGAGCATGTGCAGAAAAATTTATAGTGAACTGCACATGCTCACATGAAGCGAACCAGTAGCAATGCTGATGGAAACCCACCCCTGGAGTCAACCTATTCTCCAAAGCACCTGAAAGCAGGACAAGAAGCAATGAATGGAAAGTAATCATGGAGAGAACGAACCTAGCACTAAGCAGAAATTTCCTGACAGTGAGAACAATTCACCAGTGGAACAACTTGCTCCCAGAAGTTGTGAATGCTCCAAAACTGGAGGTTTTAAAGAAGAGATTGGACAGCCATTCATCTGAAATAGTATAGGGTTTCCTATTTGTGCAATGGGTTGTACTAGAAGACCTCTAAGGTCACTTTGAAGTCTGTTGTTCTGTTACCTACACAGACCAACCTTTGTCAAGTATTTAAAATCGAAAGTAAAGTGACCTGCATAATTTGTGCACCTGAAATCAAATGACCTATGCACCTGTGATCAGCTGACCTATGTCTACCTGCCTGCACAATCTGTTGGCCAGATGTGAAGTCTAGGTTCTCAACTAGTGCCATGGGTATCAAAGGGCCTTTTTAAAAAATTTCTGAGCATTTATGCCTCCATGGCCCTTTTGCAAATGAACAGACCCTGATCACCACAGCTCTCCAAACATGCATTCAATATTCCAGATGTGCTTATAAGTCTGAAAATTGGAGAGGAATTCTTGAAAGGCCAATAGCTCTCCTGGTTTTATGCTTGGAGTGGGACTACACTAGACCAGGGGTTTCCAAACTTGACAACTTTAAGACTCGTGGACTTCAACTCCCAGTATTACCCAGCCAGCCATGCTGGGGATTCTGGGAGTTGAAATCCAGGACAAAGGTGGTATTCAGCAGGTTCTGACCAGTTCTGGAGAACTGGTAGCGGAAATTTTGAGTAGTTTGGAGAACCGGTAAATACCATCTCTGGTTGGCCCCAGCCCATCTATTCTCTGCCTCCCATGTCCCAGCCGATTGGGAGGGAATGGGGATTTTGCAGTATCCTACTCCTGCCACATCCACCAAGCCACATCCACAGAACCAGTAGGTAAAAAATTTTTGAATCCCATCACTAGTCCAAAAGTCTTAAAGTTGCCACGTTTGGAGACCCCTACATTCGAACATCTAATTGATGCTTTCAGCGAGAGAATGGGATGGGGAAAAAAGGAGGCGCAGCCATTAAAGGGAAGCTTTGCCGATTTTCAAGAAGGCAACTTTTGAAATCTGTTTTACCAGCAGGGCTCCCCAACTAGAATAAAGCTTCCTTTGCAGCTGGAGGGAAGAGGGAAATGGACATCGAGAATCAGCACTCTTACAATAACTTGCAAATTCCTCAGTAACCCAGTGGAGATTTCCAATGAATGGCCCAGCAGTTAAAGCTATCTATCTGTCACTTTAGCTCCCAGGGTTGGGTTGCAATCCCAACTCCGCTAGCGGAAGGCGAGGGAAGGAAACCCGTTGAACCGAAATATGTTAAAGCTAGTTCTGACTTTCTGTTTATTTATCTGTGTGCTGCCCGTGCTGAGGAATACCCTTAGCAAACACAATTCTCCGAGTGTCACGCCTGCTGTAGTTAAACAGCACACAACCCAATGTAAAAGGGGGAAGGAATCTGTTTAAGAAAACCTCAAGGACTGCAGAAACACAGAAATACATAACGACTTTAGAGGGAATGAAAAACCAGAGACAGGAAAAATAAAAAATTGCCGGTTGAGGCTTCAGGCTATTCATTGGCTGAAGAATGCCATTTTTTAAAGAATAACAGAGTTGGAAGGGACTCTGGAGGTCTTCTAGCCCAACCCCCTGCTTAGGCAGGAAATCTTACACCACTTCAGACAAATGGTTGTCCAACATCTTCTTAAAAACTTCCAGTGTTTGAGCATTTAATTAATTAATTAAGTTCCACTGATTAATTGTTCTCACTGTCAGGAAATTTCTCTTTAGTTCTAAGTTGCTTCTCTCCTTGATTACCCCCCCCCCCAATTGCTTCTTGTCCTGCCTTCAGGTGCGTTGGGGAATAGCTTGACTCCCTCTTCTTTGTGGCAGCTCCTGAGATATTGGAGCACTGCTATCACGTCTCCCCTAGTCCTTCTTTTCATTAAACTAGACATACCCAGTTCCTGCAACCGTTCTTCATATGTTTTAGCCTCCAGTCCCCACATCACCTTTGTTGATCTTTTTGCAACAAAAATGCTCCCCCTGTTTGATGTGGAGAAGAACAATGAAACTTGCAAATTAATAGAAGGTTGGAAAATGGACTGAATATTTTAGTCCAAGTAACAGAACAGTAGAGCAAAGTGGTTTAAGGTCCTGGATTAACACCGGGAAGGTCTACATTCAAATATATCCTCAGCAGAGTTTCAACACATGGGTGAGTCAGTTGAACCACCCTTGCAAAGTTCTTGTAGGAAAAAACAAATTAGTGCTAAGAATGCCATTTAAGTTCTTAGAGGAAAGATAGGATATGAATCCATCAAGCAAAACAGAACAGTTGGACTCTTGTTGTTCTCATTGGCTCTTAAGCTAAATGCTGTCCCTGCCTCTTCTCACAATACAGGTAGCCCTCCTTAAAATTCCTAGTTGGGACCGAAACTCCATTGCTAAGCAAAGCGAACATGAAGAAAAACATCACAGAGAGCTGAGGTGGCGCAGTGGTTAAATGCAGCACTGCAGGCTACTTCGGCTGACTGCAGTTCTGCAGTTTGGCTATTCAAATCTCACCGGCTCAGGGTTGACTCAGCCTTCCATCCTTCCGAGGTGGGTAAAATGAGGACCTGGATTGTTGTTGGGGGCAATATGCTGACTCTGTAAACTGCTTAGAGAGGGCTGAAAGCCCTATGAAGCGGCATATAAGTCTAACTGCTATTGCTATTGCTATCACGTGACCACCCCACTTAGTGACAGCAGTTTTGGCAGTCTTGGTTGTCACTGTTCAGAGACTCTCCCACAGTTGTAAAACAAGACACCCTGCAATTGCACCTTGAGACCTCCTGCTGCCTTCCCCAGTGACTTTGTTGGAAACCAGCTGGGAAGACCACAATTGGCAATCAGATTAGTATGAGATGATGCGACTATCTTAAATTTATGATAGTTGCCAAACACCCGAATCGTGATCATGTGATCATGTGATCATGTGATCATGGGGATGCTGTAATGGTTCTAAGTGCAAGGACCAGTCATAAGGCACTTTTTCCAGTACTGTTGCAACTTTGGATAGTTAAGTGCTAAATGAACGATTGTTAACCAAAAACTACCTTCATTGCTTTCCCCACAACAGAAGGCTCTGTCTTAATACCACCATTTGCTCAGGAACTTCAAGAACTGATTTAAATTTTCTCTCAGTTATCCTTCTGAACTGACTTTGCTATTGGAGGAGGTGGACGGTGGTACTGCTGGGGCTTCCTATTCTACATTCTAATAGCAACATTCAGTACAGGTAGTCCTCAATTTACAACAGTTCATTTAGTGACTGTTCAAAGTTATAATGGCACTGAAAAAAGTGACTTACTACCATTCTTCAGACCTAGACCATTGCAGCATCCCCATGGTCACATGATCAAAATGCAAACACTTGGCAACTGACTCATATTTATGACAGTTGCAAATTCAAGTGGTCCTCGACTTACAACAGTCCATTTAGTGACTGTTCAAACTTACAACATTACTGAAAAAAAAGTGACGTATGACTGTTTTTCACACAACCACTGCAGCATCCTCATGGTTATGTGATTAAAATTTGGATTCTCAGCAATATTTATGACAGTTGCAGTGACTGGTGGTCCTTTGATCCCCTTTTACAACCTTCTAACAAGCGACATCAATGGGCAAACCAGATTCACTTAACAACCGGATAACTAATTTATCAATTGCAGTGATTCACTTAACAACTGAGGCAGGAAAGGTCATAAAATGTGGCAAATCTCACTTAGACAATGTCTCACTTAACAACAGGAAATTTTGGCTCAATTGTGGTCGGAATTCGAGGACTACCTGTGTTGTTTCTCAATCCGAAAGAACTCACATCACCTCTTGATGCAAGTTGGAATACAAGTATGGGAAGCCAAGGAGGCTGCCAATGACTCAAGAGATGAGCATGCGATGAAATGAGATCTCCGCGTGCATTCTTGGCCATCTTAGCATTACATCAGGGCAATGCAATACATTCTGCCCTTGAGAAGTTCACTGAAATTTGGAAGAAATTTCATTGCAAATTCTTGTGCATCAACATGAAATGAGAAATGGGAGGATGGGATGGGACTAAAGCAGAAGAGTTTTAATCTACTGTTGTGCTTTAAAGTAGGCTCCCGTTTTATCTCTTTGGCCAACAACAGGTTTTATGTGATTACCCAACTGGGCAAAATAGCATTTGAAGATGTTACCTGGTTGGGTAATGAAATGCCCGCAAGAAATCAACCAAGCTCAGAGAGCACCAAAGCTTCCTATGGTCTTATTTTTAAAACAAAATTTCAGATAGTAATAAGACTGCTTTCAAAATCTTGTGCGTAGTAATGGGCTACTGAAGAAGAAATACAAAGGAGAGGAAAAATAAAAGCCAGGAGATCATCTTGGCTCCATCCATTCTCTGGACAGGGGAAACTCTGAACCTCAAAGAAAAGTCATTTTCCCTTCATTAATACTCAGCTTCCTTTGGAAAACTCGTTTGCAGCTGCCAAATTAAGCAGACGGGGGTGGGGGAACCCTTTTAGAGGCTGAAGGGAGAATTTTTCAAAAGCCAGACCCAGGCTGTGACTTTTGGCAGAAAGGAATGCACGATGACCACCTATCCACTTCCAAACAAGAGAGGGAATGCAATACCACAAAAGAAGAGAACAGAATCACATGTTTCCTTTGGCCGTTCGATGCACCAATATAATTCTTGGTGTATTTTTGGTGCTTCTCATTTTTGGATGAGAAGCAAAACGCCTTCAAAGAAAAATGGTAAAAGTCCAGTTGCCTCTTGAAAAAAGCACCTTTGGGACAGTGTGGCACTGCAGATTTTCCTGGTTTTATTAAAAGACTTGTTCTCTTTTCATGGTTTCTCTCGTGTTTAACTCTCACCTTTCCTCCAGGAAGGATAAAAATGCATACAGTGTGTGTGTGTGTGTGTGTGTGTGTGTGTGTGTGTGTGTGTGTATGTATGTATGTATGTATATATATGTGTGTGTGTGTGTGTGTGTGTGTGTGTGTTTTATTTGTGCTGATAAATAAGAAGTTAGTTAGAAGTTAGCGTCCTCCCATAATTGGGGCTTACCAGGGGTTGTGACACTAAATATATACCTTCTTCCCTGGCTTCAGCTGATAAGGAGGATACCTGTGGCATAATGGCTAAGACGTTTGCCTAAGATGCAATACAGCACAGGTTCAAATCCCAGTAAGGGTATGGCTAGCTGATGAGAGCTAAATAGCTTGAAATAGATCTATACTAGTCTCCCTTTATTTATTTATCAGCACAAATAAAAAACACAAATATAACAAAGGCAACAATAAAAATATTGGGTTTCTGTCGAGCATCAAGGCAAAGCTACCAAGATTGTTGTGTGGTCTTCCCAGACTGAAACCAACATGACTGAATTAATTGTTTAAAGAAATTGTCATCGTGGCTTTTGAAACCTGTTGCTGATTATTGTATAAATGTTGCTAGTATTTTTCCATAGCAGAACTGCTTTCTTCAAAATGGAAGAAGACATTTCTGCTACATCTGAGAGCGCCCAGCTCATTCTGCTGAGAGGATCCTGGATGCTGAGGTCCCCTTCATTGCACAAATCTTGACAGAGGTCACCACTCTGTTTCCTTCCCCACCACACACACACACAAATGACCCACAAAAATCCAACAATGGATCTGGTTGGGCTTTTTATGTATTGCAGCTTCGATATATCCTTGCATCTGGCAACGTTTGCTACCCACATAGGCAACTGTGGGTGGAGACGGAAGGAGACCCAGTAAAGGAGAAGGAAAATGCATAGTAAGGGAGAATATTTAGATCCATGCTAGCATAAACTTTTCAAACTTTCACTTAAAACATAGCTTTCATAACTGGGGGTGGGTGGGTTTGGTGCTCTCTGAGCTTTTCTTGCAGACGTTTCATTACAAAAGTAGGTAACGTCTGATGCACTGATGATGTTACCTAGTTTGGTAATGAAATGTCTCCAAGAACACCAACCAAGCTCAGAGAGCCACAAAGACCCCCAGAATCAAAATGGTGACACCCCCCCCCCCCAGGGATGTGACTGAAACTCAACCTATTTTTTTTTTTACATAATGCAAATGAAAAATAGGCAGAGTTCTGATCACACTGTCACAGCCATGTTTTGACTTTTTGAGCCATGCTCTGCGGACACCTCACAAGTAACCAAAGCTCTTACCTTGAATCTGGCTCTGAGCTTGTGTACCAAAGTGCCCTGGGGCACCCAGGGACCCCCGAGAATTGGCCGTCGTTGGAGTGACTCTCATAGAGTGCCGAAGCCTTTCCAGGTCTCCGTAACGATCTTGGAATTTTGTTTGTTCTTCCAACTTCTGCCTGTGCCCTGAAAAAAGCAGGGGAGTGGGGAATAAATCAGCCAAGGTGTTCACTGTCAACTCAGAGGAGCCCCCTGACCCCAGAAAAGGCACATGCAAGTAGTCCTCAACTAAGGATCACAAGGGAGCCCAAAATCTATGTTGCTGAGCAAGGCAGTTGTTAAGTGAGTTTTGCCCCATTTTACGACTTATTTTTGTCACAGTTGTTAAGCAAACCATCAAAGTTGTTAAGTAATCATGCAGTTGTTAAGTATAGGGACTGGCCATAAGTCAATTTTTCAGTGCTGGTACAACTTTGGACAGTTTTTTTAAAATCAATTATCAATTAGAATAGCGCTGGAAGGGTCCCTGGAGGTCTTCTAGTCCAACCCCCTTCTCAAGTAGGAGACCCCATATCATTCCAGACAGGTGGCTGTCCAGTCTTTTCTTAAAAACCTCCAGTGATGAAGCACCTACAGCTTCTGAAGGCAAAGCTGTTCCACTGGTTAATTGTCCTCACTGTTAGGAAGTTTTTCTTTAATTCCAAGTTGCTTCTTCCCTTAATTAGTTTCCATCCATTGTTTCTTGTCTTGCCTTCTGGTGCTTTGGAGAATAAGTTGACTCCCCTCTTCTTTGTGTGGCAGCCCCTCAAATATTGAAATACTGCTATCATGTCACTCCTACTCCCATAGACCGGCCATCCCCAATTCTTGCAACCGTTCCTCATATGTTTTTGTCTCCAGGCCTTTAATCATCTTACTTGCTCTTCTTTGCACTTTTTCCAAAGTCTCAACCTCTTTTTTGTACTGTGGGGATCAAAATTGCTAAGTGAATGGTTGTAAATCAAGGATTACCTGCACTCTCTAGCACAGTCCCCATCTGAGAGTTTTAATGAGGTAGGCATGGATTTGAACTCAGGTCTTTGCAGTCTGCTTCCAACCCTCTAACCATGATACCAGACTGTGGGCCTTCATAAGGTGCAACAAATGGAGGGCCTGAGCTCCTGGAGGCATCTTGTGGGTTCAACGCTATTGAGTTGCTTTTTGAATGACTTTATGTATAATCTTTATTGTCATTCTACTTAAATACAACAAAATTGGTTTTAACCCCACTGGTGCAAAATTATAGCAGAAACGAAAAAAGAAAGAAAAAGGGGGAAAAAAACCTAGTGTGTGCATGGAGTGATTGTGGTTGTATTTAAACTAACTTCAGGCAAAGGTAAAGGTTCCCCTTGCACATATGTGCTAGTCATTCCCGACTCTAGGGGGCGGTGCTCATCTCCGTTTCAAAGCCAAAGAGCCAGCACTGTCCGAAGACGTCTCTGTGGTCATGTGGTCATGACTCAACGGTGAAGGTGCATGGAACGCTGTTACCTTCCCACGAAGGTGGTCCCTATTTTTCCACTTGTTTTACATGCTTTCAAACTGCTAGGTTGGCAGAAGCTGGGACAAGTAGCAAGAGCTCACTCCATTACACGGCACTAGGGATTCGAGCTGCTGAACTGCCCACCTTTCTAATTGACAAGCTCACGTCTTAGCCACTGAGCCACAGCTTCCCTCTCCTAACTTCAACCAAGTTCTATTTTTGCCTCCCTCGTTGCGTGCAACACCTGTATGCGTGTGAAAACTGTGTCCCTGGAAGTGCCCCAAACCAAAGAAATGTGTCCAAAAAGTCCCATTTTGCCCTTGGCCATGAATCTGTGGTCAGGGGAATTCCCTCCCAGAGAAATCCTTGCAAAACAGCCGCTGCAGTCTTGGCAGCTCAATCAACACTGTGTAACAGAATCAAACTCCAGGCCCTTTCTGATATTGTGGTTAAGGCTTTAGACTGGGGACATCCATGCCGAAGCCCACCTCGTTTGTGGAAGTTTACTGGGAGACCCTGGGCCAGTCGTTCTTTCTCTGCTGGTGGGGGGGGGGGCGTTTACAGCTTCTTGCTCCTGCAAGACGTATAAGGTGTGTGGCTCACAATGAATAAATAAAAGCATTTATTCTCTTCAGTTAATTTTTTGGTTTTTATTTTTTTTGTACAGTGTTTGCAGGCTACTTACAACATTCGTTTAAAGGTAAAGGTTCCCCTCGCACATATATGCTAGTCATTCCCGACTCTAGGGGGGAGATGTTCATCTCTGTTTCAAAGCCGAAGAGCCAGCACTATCCGAAGATGTCTCCATGGACATGTGGCCGGCATGACTAGACACTGAAGGCACATGGAACACTGTTACCTTCCCACCAAAGCTGGTGTCTATTTTTGTACTTGCATTTTTAAGTGCTTTCGAACTGCTAGGTTGGCAGAAGCTGGGACAAGTAATGGGAGCTCACTCTATTATGCGGTGCTAGGTATTTGAACCGCCGAAGTGCCAACTTTGGTTTTGGCCTGAAAAACGGCCTGAAAACAACACGAAAAATAGCCTGGAAAACAGCCCCAAAAACGGCCTGTTTTTTGGTTGTTTGGGGGGCCGTTTTCCAATGCTCCAGCGCCCGCAAAGACCAGCTGTGCATGTGCCCACTGGAAACCAGGAGAGCAGCTGGCGACAGCTTATGTGCCCACAGAGGGAGCTCTGCATGCCACCTCTGGCACGCCATCATAAGTTCGCCATCACGGGTAAAAGCTATTTTACTTCCCATCTTGTTCACAGAAGGCAGAATAAGATAGCAAAGAAACTCTGTTGGCTAAAACAGCCAAGAAGCTACTGAATTTTTTCCCTTGGCAGCCACCAGTGCAGCTTCAAATGAAGACAGCCCGTATTTTCAGATACTTCCACCCCACCCCACCCCCAACACACACACACAAAACACAAGGCGAGCATGTTGCCTCCCCTTGCCCTGACGTCCCCTTAAGAAGATCCGTATCACTACAACATCAAATGGCTGAAATGTTTTCCATCTGGAAGGATGGATATGAATCTGATATGGCAAGCCGTAATAAAAAACATCCTGGTCCTTTGGGGCAATGTGGAGACATGGGGAATGCAACCTCTGATGCTCGAAAGATACCTTTCAACAGGAGGAGGGGAGGAAACAGATCTGCATCTACTGTATTTTCTTCAATCTGCTGGAGATCTAACCTAGATTAGAGGTCCAGGAGCCTAATGAAAGCAATGACGAATCGACCCCAATTCTATTTCCCCCACCATGCTTGCTCCATAAGGTGAGCAAAGATTAAGGAGACCTCCTTAAGCCAACATGATAATTTATAATTTCCAAAAACTCCACCTTCCCTCTTTTTTTCTCTCTTTTCTACCTAAGTGGAATTATAAAACAAAATCTCCCGCAATGTAATGATGGTGTATTATGGGGGTGTGCTCTTCCTCTGTTTTTAAAGAAAATCCCAGAATGAGTCGCCAACCCACTGCAGCCATTTCTTATAGGAATGTGCAAAGTTTTGGATCGGATGCCCCAAAAATATCCAGAGCACAAAGGGGGTGTGAAAATCGCCCTGGTCTGCATCTTGGCTGCAGGCTGGAGGTACGTTTGTGTTCCTCTCTTCTTTGAAGCTGCTTCTTTGCACAGAATCCAAAGTGCTGCGTCATTTATTCTAATGTCATTTCTCTTTTCTTAATTTTTCTCCCTGACCCCGGGCTGGGTCGTATAAGCAGTGTTTCCTAACCTTGGCAATCTGAAGATGTCCGGACTTCAACTCCCAGAATTCCCCAGCCAGCATTCGCTGGCTGGGGAATTCTGGGAGTTAAAGTCCGGATATCTTCAGGTTGCCAAGGTTGGGAAACACTGGTATATGGAATATTGGTTTGTCATAAATTTATTACTGCCTGCACATTTTCAGTGAGGCTGATAAGTCTGGCCTACTGGTACAAGTAATCCTGGACTTACGACCACAATTGAGCCTAACATTTCTGTTGCTAAGCGAGATATTGGCGAAGTGAAGTGCCCCATTTTACAACCTCGCTTGCCACAGCTGTTCAGTGAATCCCTGCAGTTGCTGAGTTGGTAGCGTGGGTCTTAAACGGATCTGGCTTCCCACATTGACTTTGTTTGTCAGGAGGCCGCAAAAGCGGATCACATCAGCCCGGGACACAGCCACCGTCATAAGTGTGAGTCAGTTGCCAGGCATCCTGAATTTCGATCATGTGACCGTGGGGATGCTGCAACGGTCATGAGCGTGAAAGATGGTCATAAGTCACTTTTTTCAGTGCCATTGTAACTTCAAACAATCACTAAGCAAACTGTTGTAAGTTGAGGAGAGAGAAAGTGTGTGTGTATATACACACATACATACATACACACACACACACACACTGGTACAGTATGTGTATGTGCATGTGTATGTATATCAGAGGTGGGTTGCTCCCAGTTCGGCTCAGATCGGGTGAACAGATAGTGGTGGTGGTGGGAGGCTCCACCCACCCACCCGGACGCTTCTGCGCATGAGCAAACCGGTAGTAAAAAAAATGGAAACCCACCACGGATGTGTATGTATGTGAATGTGTGTGTGTGTGTGTGTACAGGCACTGTCCTTGACTTACAATCATCCATTTAGTGACCATTCAAAGTCATCGGTCTTATGACCGATCCTCACATTTACGACCTTCACAGCATCCTCACAGTCACATGGTCAAAATTCAGGTGCTTGAAAACGGGCATGGATTGACAATGGTGGCATCGTCCCAGGGTCGTGTGGCCAACATTTGCACTCTTCCCAACTGGTTTCTGACAAGCAAAATCAAGGTGATGGTGGTGGGGGCGAGAAGCAGGATTTGCTTAATGACGTCATGATTTAATTAACCACTGCAGCAATTTGCTTAACAACCAGGGTGGGAAAAGGGACATCAAATTGGGTGCGACTCGCTTAACAACCTTCCATTGTCCCAACTATGGCAATAGGTCCAGGATACATGTATAATTTCCCATGGGATATCTGGCCTGTGATCCTGAGGCCTGACAAGTGGTTTTTATTGATCAAAAATAATTTGAGAAGAAGCATTCAGGAAGCCTCCCCCAGATAAATAGTCTGCACTGAGAAGAAGGGAAGGGAAGGAGGAGGAGGAGGAAAAAATGCCTAAGGAATTTCACAAGGAAAAAAATGATCAAAAGACTGAGCTATCAACATCATAGATGCTGGAGGGAGGGAGGGAGGGAGGGGAGGGAGGGTAAATTCTGTAAAGTTTCCTCAAAAGAGAGAGTCTGTAGGTGAATCTGCTTCTTGTTACCACAATCAGCTTATCCAGATTCATTAATATGGTAAATGAAGGAAGGAAATTAATTTCTTTAGCTGCATCTGTATTTAATCTATAGCAAACATCTTGTGCCTCTAATATATTATTTGCTTCTCCGGTGGTTGTTTTAGGACTGGCTGAAGGATCCTTCCTTTCTTCCTTCCTTCCTTCCTTCCTTCCTTCCTTCCTTCCTTCCTTCCTTCCTTCCTTCCTCCCTCCCTCCCTCCTTCCCTCCCTCCCTCCCCTTCCTCCCTTGCCTTCCCCTTCCCTTTTCCTTCCTTTCATCCCCCTCTCTTTCTTTTCCTTCCTTCTTTCTCCTCCTTTTCTTTTCCTTCCTTCATTACCTTCCCCTTCCCTCCCTTTCTTTTCCTCCTTCCGTCCCTTCCTTCCAGTTCCCTTCCTTTTCCCTCTCACCCTCCCTCCTTTTGTTCCTTCCTTTCTTCCTCATTTTCTTTTCCCTCCTTCCAGTTAAAGCAAGGAAGGAATATGATGACGGAGAACTTCATCAACTTATCTCTTCCTACAATTTTTAGCTGCTTTTAGAAAAAGTGCAGAGCCATCAGAAAGAGTCGTCCGCCTCATCAATAAGAGGGTATTCTTTTATTTTCGTGCCAGTTCTCAAGCGGTCTGATTTTCTTGGCTATACTGATGCCTTCAAATACTACATGCGTGCCTCTATTTAAACTCTGATTGTAGCGCACAAAATGTTTGGAGGCCCCGAACAGACACCCTCCCACGATGCCCCTCCCCCTAGGCTTTCTTGTTCACCCAAATCATGTGGGATGCCTAAAATTTGTTTGGTTTGGGAAGGATTGAGAGAAAGGAGAACTTCACTGCAATTGTAAACTGAGCAGCTGATCCGCTCTGCAGAGTTTGGCTCTGGCTTCTGGAAAGAGATGGCTCTTTAGCGAGGAGGGCATTTATGTGCGGTTCCAAAGGAATGTAAATTGCAGAAGATACCCTGTCTCCTCCTAGGGAACATGTCCACCACAGGGATCTCATTTTCCACATGTTTAATGTGGGCCTATTCATACCGTTTGAAAATGGAAATTGGTTTCTGTGCACCAAATCATTTCTTTAAGATCTGTCTGCTTTCTGGGATGGATGGATGGATGGATGGATGGATGGATGGATAGAAGGAAGGATAAAGAAGATAACATTCACTGTAACAGCATTGCTATAAAGCACAAAAAGTTGTGAATTTAATTCTATGGAAAGTGGAGGCCAGAGGAGAGGAGAGGAGAGGAGAGGAGAGGAGAGGAGAGGAGAGGAAGGAAGGAAGGAAGGAAGGAAGGAAGGAAGGAAGGAAGGAAGGAAGGAAGGAAGGAAGGTAACAACTTCTCTAGACTTACAAATGTTGTCCAAAGGTTCATATTTACTCTTCAAACAAAAAGGAAGCAATAATATTTAATAATGCGGGTGGGTGGGAGAGGGAAAAGTGGTTTTTCTCATGTGATGATTGGGCCAAGCATAAAGAAATTAACACCATTATCCTCTGTTAGTGTTTTGTAATGGGTTGGCTGGAGTTCAGGAAAGGAGATGCGTCAACAAGCCTTTTATGGAGGGCTGTTCCCACGATGCCAGCTCTTTCCCCCCAAGTCATGGGACAACTCCCCCAGTGTGATCGGATATCCAAGGGCCAAGGGCAATGGCTGTTTGGTTGCTGGAATGCAGGGAGCTGCCTTCTCTTGCGCCAGAGAGCCTCTCCTTTGGCAGGATTTGCCCTGATTGGCAGTGAACCTGCCAGGAAGAGGCAGAATTTGCCTCAATCTCCTCTGAAAATGCCCGAGGTGCATGCTTCTAAAGAGCCCTGCCATCAATACCTCTTTTTTGGGAGGAGGGGGTAGAATTCTTCATTTTTTGCAAATGGCAAGATCAGAGGTGGTATTCAGCAGGTTCTGACTGGTTCTGGAGAACAGGTAGTAGAAATTTTAAGTAGTTCGGAGAACCGGCAAATATCACCTCTGGCTGGCCCTGCCCCATCTGTTCTCTGCCTCCCGAGTCCCAGATGATCAGGGGGGAATAGGGATTTTGCAGTATCCTTCCCCTGCCACGCCCACCAAGCACACTCACCAAGCACGCCCACCACGCCATGCCCACAGAATTGGAAGTAAAAAAATTTGAATCCCACCACTGGCCAAGATCTAATTTGTCCTCATTGCCATGTCTATTCAAATAGTGGGATATCTGCATATGTTGCTGAAAATATAACAGGGAGTCCTCAACTTGCTGCCACAATTGAACCCAAAATTTCTGTTGTGAAGTGAGACATTTTTAAATGAATTTTGCCCCCATTTTACAACCTTCCTTGCCACAGTTGTTAGGTGAATCGCTGCCATTTATAAGTTAGTAACACAGTTGTTAAGTGAATTTGGCCTCCTCGTTGACTTTGCTCATTGGAAGTTTGCAAAAAGGGATCACATGACCTTAGGACTTAGCAACTGTCATAAGTCATGTGTCTGTTGCAAAGCATCTGAGTGCTGATCACATGATTGTGGGGTTGCTATAAAGGCATAAGTGTGAAAAAGTGTGAAAAACGGTCATAAGTCACTTTTTTAGTGCCGTTGTAACTTGGAACAGTCACTAAATGAACTGTTGTAAGTTGAGGACTATCTGTATAACATAAGTTTGCAAGCTAATGTAAGTGAACTAAGTTCTCCCCCAGCTGTTTCACGCAGTGGTATGTCCTCCATAAATAATCTCATGTCTGTCAAAGTGTGTAATAATTTCTTCTCCAACAGAAGGGAATATTTCTAGTTCAAGGTTGAAATGGGGGTCACTGGTACTCTCCAAAATTGGTGGCTTTCTTGCAGATGTTTTATTACCCAACTAGGTAACACCATCAGTGAGGCACTGATGATGTTCACCCAAGTGGGGAATAAAACGAGTGCAAGAAAACAACCAAGCTCAGTGAGCGCCAAGGACCTCACAATGTATTCCCCTTATGGCACATATAGAGGATGCGGTAGCTCAGTGGCTAAGACGTTGAACTTGTTGATCAGAAAGGTCAGTGGTTTGTATCCCTAGCGGCACGTAACGGAGTGAGCTCCCGTTATTTGTCCCAGCTTCTGCAAATCTAGCAGTTCGAAAGCACGTAAAAATGCAAGTGGAAAAATAGGGAGCAGTGTTGAGTCATGCTGGCCACATGCGATGTCTTCGGACAGTGCTGGCTCTTCGGCTTTGAAACGGAGATGAGCACCGCCCCCTAGAGTCAGGAACGACTAGCTCATATGTGCAAAGGGAACCTTTACCTTTATAGCACATGGATGTTTGCCATCCATTATGCCATTTTCACTGCCCAGGAAAAAGCATAGCTATTTTAATTCATTTCTTTTCTTTTCTGGCATAGTTTCTCATTAAGGCTTGCTTGTGTCTTAGCAAGAAATAAATAGTATAACAAAATGCAGACGGAAGCTGACAGTCGGTTCTTTCTGTTCCAAGGAAAAGAAAAATAATCCCAGGGCTTTTGGAATTGACTAATTTATGGCTCCCTGGAGGAAATTGTCTGGACTGGTGTTTGAGTGCAGATTACATGGTGCAAGTGCTCAGTCTAAGATAAGGCTTAAAAGAGTTGGGCTGACTTTATTACCTGAAATATATGTATCAGCCACCACCTTCCATTGCCTTAGTACAGATGTAATTGTACAGATGTGATGCAAATGGGAAAATAGCAGCATGCCTAGTCTTACTGGGAGGATCACAAATAAGTATGCAACGAGAAAAGATAATATCAAATTGAAGCACTGTGGCATGTATGTGGATTTAGTAGATATGGCCAATAGTTCTTGGAATACTGGTTAGCCAACCGTGTGCAGCAGCTGCCAAAAAAGGCAATACAGTTCTAGGCTGCATAAACAGAGGGATAGAATCAAGATCACATGAAGTGTTAATACCACTTTATAAGGCCTTGGTAAGGCCACACTTGGAATACTGCATTCAGTTTTGGTCACCATGATGTAAAAAAGATGTGGAGACTCTAAAAAGAGTGCAGAGAAGAGCAACAAAGAGGATTAGGGGACTGGAGGCTAAAACATATGAAGAACATATGCAGGAACTAGGCATGGCTAGTTTGATGAAAAGAAGGACTAGGGGTGACATGATAGCAGTGTTCCAATATCTTAGGGGCTGCCACAAAGAAGAGAGAGTCAAGCTATTCTCCAAAGCACCTGCGGGTAGCACAAGAAGGAATGGGTCAAGGAGAGAAGCAACTTAATCAAGGAGAGAAGCAACTTAGAAATTTCTTGACAGTGACAACAATTAATCAGTTGAACAAGTTGCCTCCAGAAGTTGTGAATGCTCCAACACTGGAAGTTTTGAAGAAGATGTTGGATTTGTCTGAAGTGGTGGTGGGTTTCGTGCCTAAGCAGGAGGTTGGACTAAAAGACCTCCAAGGTCCCTTCCAACTCTGTTATTCTATTCTTTTTTTCTTTCACTTCTGCAGATTATTCCTGATTTTACACAGGGATAATGCAAGCTTCCTAGTGCTGCAAGACACTGAGGCCTGAAGTGGTTTGGAATGGGTTGTACAGGTAGTCCTTGAATTACGACCACAATTCAGTCCAAAATTTATGTCGTTAAGTGAGACATTTGCTAATTTTGGTCCCCCCATTTTATGACATTTGGTGCCATGGTTGTTAAGTGAATAACTGTAATTGTTAAGTTGGTAACACGATTGTTTGGTGAATATCGCTTCCCCATTGGACCATGCCAGAAGGTCAGAGAAGAGACTGGACTGCCATCTGTCAGAAATCGTGTAGGGGGCTGGATTAGATGACCTACAAGGTCCCTTCCAAGTCTGTTATTCTGTTATTCTATTATAAGGTCACAAAAGGTGATCACTTGACCCTACGACACTGCAATGGTCATCAATATCACTCAGTTGCCAAACATCTGAATTTTGATCACATAATTATGGGGATGCTGCAATGATCATAAGTGTGAAAAACAGTCATAAGTCACTTTTTCAGTGCCATTGTAACTTGGAACGGTCATTAAATGAACTGTTGTAAGTGGAGGACTATCTGTATAATATAACTTTGCAAGTAAATGTAAGTGAACTAAGTTCTCCCCCAGCTGTTTCACGCAGTGGTATGTCCTCCATAAATAATCTCATGTCTGTCAAAGTGTGTAATAATTTCTTCTCCAACAGAAGGGAATATTTCTAGCTCAAGATTGAAATGGAGGTCCCTGGTACTCTCCAAAATTGGCGGTTTTCTTGCAGATGTTTTATTACCCAACTAGGTAACACCATCAGTGAGGCACTGATGATGTTCACCCAAGTGGGGTATAAAACGAGTGCAAGAAAACAACCAAGCTCAGTGAGCACCAAGGACCTCAGAATGTATTCCCCCTTATGGCACATATAGAGGATGCTGTAGCTCAGTGGCTAAGAGGTTGAACTTGTCGATCAGAAAGGTCAGTGGTTTGAATCCCTAGCAGCGCATAACAGAGTGAGCTCCCGTTACTTGTCCCAGCTTCTGCAAATCTAGCAGTTAGAAAGCAGGTAAAAATACAAGTGGAAAAATAGGGAGCACCTTTGGTGGGAAGGTAACAGCGTTCCATGCGCCTTCGACGTTTAGTCATGCAGCCACATGATCACGTAGACGCCACTAAATGAACTGTTGTAAGTCAAGGACAACCTCCATTGGTCTTGTTAGTCATTCCTGACTTGCAGAAAAAAGGAAAAGTGGCCACTTGCTGGAAACAACCAAATGTTCAACCGGCTTATATTTGTGCATTGAACAGTGGCTGGACCTGTGGATACGATCAGGCTTTCATGTGGAACTGTGCACCGTGACAGCCTGCAGTTGTCATCTCATGCACACTGAGCACAGTTGCTGAAGCCACAAGGGTAGGCCCAGTCACAATCATTTGGCATCTCAGCTTGGTACCAGCTGCAGCTTAAAGAAACTGGATTCTCTCAGCTGTGAGTGACCTATCTAAATGTTAGACAGATGTACCCAGTTTTACATCTTGAAAGCCAACAAGCAAACTGGAATGCATCTGTGCACAGAAATCTGCACTTTTTCTAAGTTTGCAGTACTTTTGCCATGCAGAAAATATGCATGTATTAAGCAAGCAAGCAGACAGATGGATAGATAGATAGGGGAAAGAATGCGCAAACATGAATACATTAGAGTTAAGTTTATAAATAAATTACAGAAAACCCTGAAGTTTGAAGACGTGTGATTCCCTATTTAGGAGGGGTGTGTGTGTGTGTGTGTGAGAGAGAGAGAGAGAGAGAGAGAGGGAGGGAGGGAGGGAGGGAGGGAGGGAGGGAAGGAAGGAAGGAAGGAAGGAAGGAAGGAAGGAAGGAAGGAAGGAAGGAAGGAAGGAAGGAAGGGGACCAGAAAATAACCTAAAGAGGGCAAAGTATTTCAAAAAGCACTGAAAACTAGCTGAGGGACCCAGCCGAAAAAGGGAGAGGGAGAGAGGGAGAGAGAGAGGGAGAGAGAGAAAGAGAAAGAAAGAAAGAAAGAAAGAAAGAAAGAAAGAAAGAAAGAAAGAAAGAAAGAAAGAAAGAAAGAAAGAAAGAACATTCTGGCTGGAGATTTCTGGGAGATGAAGTCCACACATTTTAAAATTGCTAAGTTTGAAAAACACTTAAAAACATATGGTTAACTGGCTATTTAGAACAGGGGTCTCCAACCCCCAGGCCACCAACTGGCACAGTTCCACTGCCCACCAGGAATTGGGCCATGGAAGTGAGAGAAGCCCCATTTGCGCATGCACAAGATGCAGGCAGTGTGCGAAACCATGCCCTTCCGGTCCATCGAAAAACTGCCCACATGGAACTGGTCCCTGGCGCCCAAAAGATTGGGTGTTCTGCTGATCTGGAACATCTGCAC
Organism: Thamnophis sirtalis; assembly: GCF_051295495.1. Classification (NCBI taxonomy): domain Eukaryota; kingdom Metazoa; phylum Chordata; class Lepidosauria; order Squamata; family Natricidae; genus Thamnophis; species Thamnophis sirtalis. The sequence continues at coordinate 20,271,167 of NW_028261393.1, read as the reverse complement.
TGCAGCATTTTATTTTCCCCATATAGAGACTAAACGTTCGGGTTAGATTAGAATTTCTCTTGGTTATCGTAACATCTCCATTCTGTGTTCATTTCTGGGAAAGATTACTAGGGAAAGTGGAAGAGCTTTCCCAGAAAGAAAGTTGAAGGAACTTCTCAGGTGCAATCATGGAAGAGGGCCAGATTAGATAAAGACATCAAGCAAGACTTTGAAAGATAGCGGGGAGAAGCAAATAATAATAATATCTGCATTTGTTTACTAGAGATTAATCTTCTAGCTCTAAACAGTTTTCAGCCTCTTTTCAGGGAGCTAAGGAAATATTCAGTTTGCATCAAGCCTGACAACAGCCATTTTGCTACACAAATTGGAAACACAATTTTGATCAAAGGGTACGGTGAGAACATTTCAGCTAATTTCTTCACCTCCAAATGTCCAAAAGAGGACAAGCCTTCAGAGCAGGGTTTTTCAAACATGCTGGCTGGGGAATTGTGGGAGTTGAAGTTCACACTTCTTAAAACTGCCAAGTTTGAAACCTTCCTCAATCAGATGCTATTTAGCCATTATTAGCCCATTGAGATTGTTGGAAGCAATGTCCTTCTGTGTTCAGTTCCAAGTGGGGGAAAAGATACTGGAGACATGGAGGCTGTTTGGAAAGATGGTTTAATGGTAGACAGGATCACATGGCTTGAGCTCCTGAACAGAAAAGGGGGATCACATCAGTGGTGAAATTCAATTTTTTTTACTACCAGTTCTGTGGGCGTGGCTTGGTGGGTGTGGCAGGGGAAGGATTCTGCAAAATCCCCATTCCCTCCCACTCTGGGGCCAGCCAAAGGTGGTATTTGCCGGGTCTCCAAACTACTCAAAATTTCCACTACCGGTTCTCCAGAACCTGTCAGAACCTGCTCAATTTCACTCCTGGATCACATGCTTTAAGATGCTGGGTGAAGATGAAAAAGGGGTTGAGATGCTGAGAATGCCCTGGTTTTATGCTCTCTGTTGGATCCCACCCCAGAGCTTCCTGTTCCTGTATAAGAAATGCATCCTGATTGGTGATGAGACTCCCAGGGGGGGCAGTGCAGGGGCAACCCCTGTAGACTGTGCTGAGAGCCAAGCCTGTTTGCCCTGCTGGCTGATGCCATGTGATGAGATGGGTGGAAGGCTAATCCTACCTTTGTTATGCAGAATAGACTGACCCAGGCCTTAATGGCTCATTGACAAAGTGGGGAGGGGGGGAAGCTGAGTTTCTGCTTCCCTTTTAGAGGAAATATTCTGCCCTTTTGATATTTCCCAAAATATTTCATTTTCTAGTAGAGGGGTAGGTTTTAACTTTCTACAAGGTAATCCAGACCAGAACCCACCCAGGAGTTCTAAGGTCTATCTAAGGTTGCATTAACAGAATCTCGCAAGTCTGAAAGTATGCCACCCCCCTTCACCTTTACAGTCTAAGAAACTAGAGAGAGTCCCTTCTGAGATGGTTTCTGTGGTACCATTCCTTCTGCAACCTCAGTTGTCCCTTATCTAACTCTTGGTTAGTCTGTGGCTCTTCCTCCTTTCTCCCAAGGTTGTTCCCACATGCCATTACACCATGTTGACACAGTCTTCCACCGTTGATTCTTCCACACCTTCCCTCCAGCAGAACTTAATTAAGTTCTGAACGTTATAACTAGAGGATTATTTGACCCACTTAAACGCCTTCCATGTGTGCTGGGATGACAAGTCCAAGAACACTGGCTGGGCATTCTGGGGTATATAGTCACATCACATCGGGAGAGGTCCAAACTAAAAAAGACTGGCCTGCAGCAGGCCATTTGACAGAGGTTGCACCATGGAAGCCTTAACCGGAAGCCTGTTGATGTTGCTTTCATTGTGGGGGATAAATTTGGAACAACACAAATAGATCTGTGTGTGTGTTTAAAGGCCTGGAAAGTAACAGGGATGGAGGCCTTGCTCAGGGCCGACATACCCCTGCGGACACTGAAGCTGAGAAATGGAGTGGCAGGAAGCCTGCAGATGGCACTGTAAGACTAATTATAACATCTGCATTCTATGGAAGATGTGACAGACAAAGGTAAGTTTTGATCCAAGGAGATAAGTTTTCCCACAGGGAGCGACAAGCTACTCACTGGAGCAGCTGATCTGCTAAGAGCTTCTTCTATGTTATGCGTTTCTTCCCCCCCCCCCTTGCATGGTAGACTCTTGATGGTGAAGATGAGTGATGCGTGTGAAACAGATGTGGGGAACTAAGAGCCATCCAGATAGGACTGGGTTCCCAATCTTCCAATATCCCAGCCATCATGGTTGATAGTGAAGGCTGTTGTGTTGACCAGCGCACAGATAACCACAGGGCAATCACTCTTGACAAGGTTTCCGCCAAGCCATTTTTCCAAACAGACCTCTGAATTAGACGGATCCCAAAGTGATACTACTTATCTATACTGAAATTATATTTGATCTAGGCCTGCTTCATTGGATGGATGGATGGATGGATGGATGGATGGATGGATGGATGGATGGATGGATATGAGGAAGGGAGAAAGTTAGGGAGAGAAGGAGGAAGCGAGGGAGGGAGGGAAGGAGGGAGGGAGGGAGGGAAGGAGGGAGGGAGGAAGGAAGATTCATTTGTGAGTCTGCCAATTTTTTATCTGCTGATTGTAACTAGCTTTTAAGTAAGGCTACATTATCTGGGCTGCAAAAGTCTGAAGGACCACTAGATAGCAGCCCAAAATTATCTATATCTTTCTGCTGCCATCTGCGGGTCTTTTACATTTTTCCAGCCAAGATCCGGGAGGGCTATTAGGAGCAGCAGCTCCCTATGCCAATCTGTCAAAAAAGACTGGGGTTCAGCTCCTTGTCAGAAAAAAAAAACCCCTCTGGCAGTTAGCTTTGCTAGTCAAGCTATTCATAGAGACAACAAGGCTTATGCTCGCGGCCCAGAACTGGTTCCCATCAATTATATGAGATTTTAGAATTTCCTTTGATTTTTTAAATGCCACAAGGGACATTCTTGGCTAGCACTGCTGAGGCTTTGCTGCCACTTCACACCATGTTCTGATTATGCTGCATCATTTTGGGTTTATTCTAAACTAGCCAGAAATTAAGGAATAAAGAGATTTGTATAAATAGAAAGCTAAATTTATAAATCAATTAGGATCTTAATTTTTCCCCAAGCCCTTAGTACTATTCTGGGAAAAAAGCATTGTCTGTACCTCCGTGGGTGGAGTAGAATAATAAAAGGAGACAGAAGAAAATGCAATTCAGGAGGTGCAGACAGCGATAATGGTTTCCAGCTAGCACTGAAGTCTGTGAGACCTCATGCCATGATAAATTTGCTCTTGTTTAAAACAGCTTTCCCAGGACTGGGTGCCCTACAGATGCTGCCATTACTTTTCCAGAATTTTTAGCTAAGGCCATCCTAGCTGCGGGATTCTGAGGGCGCCTCAGTTGAAGATGAGTTGGTTGGCAGTGTCACAAGATCACTAATAATTTAAGCTGTTCCAGGGGTTCTTTGTTGTTTTTGCAAAAGCAAATTAACACAGCTACTTCCTTTGAAACAAAAAAGCATTAAAGAGGCCTAAGTATTCATGATTACATTTGTTCATTAAGCTGTAAATGGCTTCACTCCCTCAAACAAACAAACAAACAAACAAAAAAGTGCAAGGAACTTTTGAAATAGCTTCGCCAACCTGATTGTTGGGATTCAGTCCCCAGAATTCTCTAGCCAGCACAGTTGGGGGATTCTGGGAATTCTTGACACCTATGTCTCACGGGCATGAAATGAATAAGGTACACATTTATGTTCTATGGATTTGTTCCACAATGATGGATTAATTAATTAAAATGCTTCAAAAGGCACTAACTAAGCCAATGAAAAAGAAATAAAACACGAAGGGGAAATCAATGTGGATTTTAAACATTTATTGTTAAGCATTTATTGCAGTTCATGTTCCCTTCCCTATTTTAAATAGAATAGTTCCCTACTTCTGACCTGCTGTTTTTGGCTTTTTCTCACTTCTCTTCTTCTTGGGGAAATTGCTTATCTACCTGTATATCACTCCCCTTTCTCCCAACTATTTATTTATTTATTTGGTCATTTTATATGCCACCCATCTCATTGTCAAGTGACAGTGGGCAGTTAGCTAGTATGGATAATGAAACATCTGCAAGAAAATGACCCCACAGTTCAATTCTGAACTACAAATATTCTGTTCAACTGCAAATTCTAATGGGAAGCAGAAGGAGAGCAGACACTATGCATGACTATGTTCATATTAACAATATTTAATTTTTGTAACATATTTTAAACCAAACTGCATTTTGTTTTTGGCCTCCAAATTCTGGTTTAACCCTCAAACTAAATGTGAGCCTTGGCCAGAAAAAAAAGGCCACAGACCCTGATCTTAAGTCAGTTCTGACCTTTTTAGAAGTTGGACAATTGTTTCAAAACTCAATTAAATTTCAAAGAAAGAACAGCCTTATCCAGATGCTCAAGGCGTTCTACAGTTATGCTGGAACACACACACACACACACACACACACACACACACACACACACACACAAACACACACAAACACATACACACAGCCATTTTTACATATATAGAAAATGCAACGCATATTCTTACAATAATTGCTTGAGGTGGATTGGGCTAAGAGTGAGTGACTGCACCAAAGTCACCCAGGTGGATATTGCACTTAAAAGAGGACTAGAACTCATGGTCTCAAGGTCTTAACCAATACACCAAAACTATAAGCACAACAGATTTGAAGAGCGCCAGGTTAGAGAATGGTGTTGGAGAAAACTCCTGTGGATAACATGGACTGCCAGGAAAACAAACAAATGGATCATCAAACCAACCAACCAACCAACCAACCAGAGTTCTGACTCAAAGCCCAAAACGAGCAGGCTCAAATTATCCTCCTTTGAACACATTACATGAAGAGCTAGTTCTCCAGAGAAAGCTCCCTACTGTTGAGAAAGATGGAGAGGGGAAGAAGAGGACAACCAGCAACCAAGGTGGATGGACCCAGTTTCAGTGTGCGATGAGTGTCCCCTTGGAACCCAAATGACCAGCTTAGAACAGATTGTCATGGGAAAAAATCTATTTATGTGGTCACTCAGAGTCAACAATATCTTGATGACACCTAATCAACCGATTAGTTAGAAAAAAACTAACACGGGAAAACTTTGAGGTAGGATTGTAAACGCTTTGTGTACAGAAGCTCCTGTTTCAATCTCTTTTTCATTTTAGAAGAAAATGGAGGACATAGGAAGGAAGGAATTCCTGGCAAGACTGGGAAGAGATGTTGACAATAACTGTACAAGGGGTCTGAGTTGGTACAAGTTCAAAACCCCTTTCTTCTTTTCCCAAAGTGGATTCTACGGCACATAAGAGTTATAAATAAATTGAGCGTGTCCAGAAGTACTTCACAAGAAGAGTCCTCCATTCCTCTGCTCACAATATAATCCCTTACACCACCAGCCTCGAAATTTTGGGCTTGGACAACCTAGAACTATGCCGCCTATGGTCTGCCCTAAGCATAGTTCACAAAATTGTCTGCTACAAGGTCCTACATGTCAACAACTACTTCAGCTTCAACCTCAATAATACACGAGGCAAACAATTGATACAAACTCAAGGTAAACAGTTCCAAACTCGATTGCAGAAAATACGACTTCAGCAACAGAGGGGTCAATGCCTGGAATCCACTACCCGACTCTGACATCCTCAAACCCCCATAACTTTAACCTTAAACTGTCTAGTGTGGACCTCACCCCATTCCTAAGGTCCGTAAAGGGGGCGTGCATAAGCGCACTACCGTGCCTAGCGTCCCTGTCCTACTGTCCCCATTTATTTGTACCCATTTCCTCTGTTCATGTCCATGTTTATATGTATACCTGTTATCTCGTACATGTTTGACAAAATGAATGAATGAATGAATGAATGAATGAATGAATGGTGAGTTCAGTTGGTCACCAAAGCTGCCTGTTATCTTCCTGAATGATCCTAGTCCTTTTGGTCTTGCTTTGCATTGAATCCTAGTCCTTTTGGTCTTGCTTTGCATTGCTTTGCATAACTGGGACATCCCAATTATGTTTGGATGAAGGAAAAAAGTTCTCGAGAAGAAGAGGCGTCTTCCTATGTACACTGATGAGCAATTGCTTTAGACTTCCATTCAAAGCTATGGCTCGGCATAATATATTTGGCAGCTAATTGTAATGACTAAAAGGCAATTAAAATAATAAAACCAGATGATCCAAGCAATTTATATATTTAAAAAATCCATAAAGCAGGCAGCTGTGGAAAGAGAATAAAAAACGAGGGCAAAATAGCGATGAAAGCTGAAGTTTATAACCTTTGACTGAGAGCTTAGGAGGATGAAAACATCACCTGCTTCTCACTCAGATTTAGAGGGTATCCCTGAAGTGGGAATTCCAGAGGTGGGAATGGGGAATTTCCCAAAAAAAAACACCTAAAGGCTCGGATTGTGCATAGACACACACAAGTAGAAAATCCTTGGGGCTGCTTCCTCCTTTTTTCACCCCCACCCACCCACCCACCCAGCCACCCACCCATGCTCTATCCTCTCTGAATCATGTGCTTCAACCCAGGAAGAGGTCATATCAGAGATATTGTTAGTTCTGCAAGGCAGTCTGAACAAAAAGCACAACTAGGAGAACTAAGGTCTATTTTTACAGTGAGGTTACATTAATAGAATCTTGCAAGACTGAAAGTTATTAAGAGCTGTGGTGGCGCAGTGGTTAGAATGTAGTATTGCAGGCTAATGCTACGGACTGCCAGCAGTTCGATTCAAAGTTAACTCAGCCTTCCATCTTTCCGAGGTGAGTAATTGATGACCCAGATTGTTGGTGGGCAATATGCTGACCCTAAAACGCTTAGAGAGGGCTGTAAAAGCACTGTGAGTCTAAGTGCTATTGCTACTTCTCCCCTCCTTTCGTTGGTCCTGGTGGCGCAATGGTTAGAATGCAATGTTGCAGGCAAACTTTGGCCACAGCCTGGAGTTCGATCCTGACTGACTCAAGGTTGACTCAGCCTTCCATCTTTTTGGAGGTTGGTAAAATGAAAACCCAGATTGTTGGGGGCAATATGGTGTCTTTGTAAACTGTTTGGAGAGGGCTGTAAAGCAATATGAAGCAATATGTCTAAGTGCTATTGCTGTTGCTATTTTCTTCTCTTCCACATCCTTCCTTTTTTTGTGGGGGGAGACATCTTTTACATGCCGATAGTGGCTCTCCCTCCTGTGTCCCCCAAGGCCATTTACAGATATATTGCAATGAGCCTCCCAAAAATCTAAGCATCAAGGTTGATCCCTGTATGATGGTTTTAAAGGAAGGACATTCTAGGCTCATTCTTGCTAAGGTACGATAGCATGATTACCTTTTTGGTAATTCCTATTCATTAAAATTAATTTGGTGATGCCATTGAACCTTCTGTGTTCTTTCTTTTGAATCTTCAAAATCCATTTCAAAGACGAACCTCAGGTATATTTCCCCGATGGCATCACCAATGTTGCTTGGGAACACCAAGATACCTCGATCAGGACCCAAATTACATTGGAAGTTCTCCTACTGACATCCCAGCCTCCCTCCCTTATCGCCACCTCCCAAAAGTTCATAGTATGATTGTTTGTAGATTCTAGCATTCCAATATTTGAAGGGCTGCCACAGAGAAGAGGGAGTCAAACTATTCTCCAAAGCACCAGAAGGCAAGATGAGAAACAATGGGTGGAAATTGAACAAAGGGAGAAACGATCTAGTACTAAGGAGAAATTTCCTGAATGTTAGAACAACCAACCAGTGGAATAGCTTTGACTTCAGAAATAGTGGATGCTCCAACACTGGAGGCTTTTAAGAAGAGACTGGACAGCCATTTGTCCAGAAAGATATAGGGTGTCCTGCTTGTGGAGGGAGTTAGACTAGAAGACCTCAAAGGTCCCTTCCAGCTCTATTCTATTCTAATTCATTCATTTGTTTGCTGTTGCATAAGGAGTCAACAAAACAGGCACTTGGTTCAAATTCACTTTTACCAAACAAGAGAAACCTTTAGATTTCCAGAAATTTGAGAAACACAGGGGGAAAAAATGGTTTTGATCGGTCCATGATCAAAATAAAATTGATCTGGATAAATGGAGGCATGCAGGCATCCACGTGTCTCTTAGTTTGCTTTCTCTTCTTCTCACATTCACACATCCTCCAAGCATGACGCCATTCTCCTCTGTGCATTAATCCCATCTACCACACCTTTATCTCAACATGCAGCAAGCTGGAAGCAAGAGCTTAGTGATGGCTTAGGGCAATGCTAGGTGTACAATAACACCTTGAGGGCACCGATGGGGGCCCACATAACATTCCTGGTTATGAAAGAGGATGATACTCTTAACAACGCCCTGAAAGGGGAACAAGGTCTGACGTACACTGAAAGATCAATCATCTACTTTCAGTTAGGACAGAGAAGACAATTCGTCTTTCGAGGATCAGAGAAGGAGCAGGGCTGTTGTTGAAACAGACAAGTCGTATGGGGAAAGGCTGATGTGAAGCGGGCTGTCTCAGGCCGCAAGAGAGGGGGAAGATGGTGACAAGGTGTTTGAGAACAGAACTGTGGGCCCCATGGGGCCTGGTGCCCTGTGCAGGAAGCAGGCTGGCATTGGTATGGAGAGAGGTTCAACTGCCCCTGGCGTCCTCAACCAACTTCAGGATAGAGAACACCAGTAGAAACTAGTGCCTAGCTATAGTGGCCAGACAGATGGCTTGTGACTTTTGGAAGTTAGGACAGAAGCCACAAGTGGCAACTTCTATTATCTACAAATTACAGCTAGAAGGTTTTTGAGGGTTGTGAAGGAGAATGTTAGGGGTATATAATAAGGGAGGAAGGGAGGGGTTATCATGGAAGAAAGAGGGGGAGTAACATGGAAGCAATCCACATTTGGAAGATAGGTTTTTTTAAAGGAGAGTAATCAAGATGGTGGCTTTGATCACATGGTTGTGGCCACCATCTTGATTTTTTTTTACAACATCCCCATGCCAAGACACCCCTGCCAACAAAGGATATGCAAATTCCTTATGGGCATGGAATAGGAAGAAGGAGAATGGGGTGGCAAAAAATGTCACTCATTCTTGGAAGACGATGCAGCTGGTTCTAATCCTGAATGCAATGCTATATTTCATGGCGGGTCCTGTTTATACTGTTTTGCTGTTTTCCTATTTTATAAAGGGGATGACAGCCGCAAAACTCCTGTGCATGCTCTGTCTTCTTGTAAAGAACTGTGAAACTTTGTGGTCTCTTTTGTGAAGAGAAGAGAAGAAATGACTGCAGTAGGAAGGATATGATGATAGTTGATGAAATGGGCCACAATGGTTAGGCCTTGCCCACAGTCTGGGTAGGAGAGAAAGGAATTTAGGTATGTCTAATGTCAAACTGTAAGAGCCAAGAAGCAAACTCAATGGGGAAAGCTGGGCTCACTTAATGACTGCATAATTCCCTTAACAACTGCAGTGATGCACTTAACAACTGTGGCAAAAAGGTCATAAAATTGGTGAGATCTGCTTAACAACCCCTTTGCTTAGCAATGGAACTTATGGCTGTATGTTGAGGACGACCTATAATCGGTGCTTGCTAATCTCTACCGTATTCTCGTTCTGTCTGAATATAGTTTTAAAACTAAGAATTTATTTTCCTAGTCTGGGCATGCCGTAATTGAGTTAAAGCACCAGAGGCTGCAAATGGGGTTACGGAATAATAATCCTTTAAAAAAAAGCAACCTTGTCTTTCTTCCACCTTTCTTCAATTTACCTTGAGACGCTTGACAATTTGCTCCCTGACTTTATGGATGGGGAAAATAATGAATGAATGCATGGATCGTTTAACTTAATTGTTTGACCCTGATATAATAATATTTCTTCAAGCTAATTGAAACATGTTATTTCCCCCCCCCCCCAACTTTCTTTTTAAATAACAGAATATTAAGAAAGCCCTAAAGAGCTGCTGCTTGTTCCTAGCAATTACCAAGGAGTCAGAAAATTGCACAGACTTGATAATTATTTTTTCTGGAGGGAGGGAGAAATTTCCCAAGCCAGCAAGGAAACCACCTGATTTTACACTTTATTAAACGAGAAAAAAAGTTGTCTTTCAGAAGTTGAAGCAATGAATGCCTGGAAGAAGAAGTTGGTGAAGAGTCTCTTCTGATTAGCCTATCATGAATGGGGCCTTGACGCACCCAAGTTAGATGTCTTTTGAAAACGTGAGATCTGTAGATTTCTTTTTCTATTTCTTTCTACATTACCTGCCACTCCTTACCACTCATTCAGGCTGACTTAAATCAAAGTTAAGCAATAGCTAAAACACTTAAGACTTACATGCCATTCCGCAGTGCTTGGCAGCACTTGGTGAGCTGTTTACAGAGTCAGCATCTTGCCCCCCAACAATCTGGGTCCCTCGGAAGGATGGAAGGCTGAGTCAACCTTGTGCCGGTGAGAATTGAACTCCTGGCTGTGGGCAGAGTTTGCCTGCAATACTGCATTTTAACCACTGCGCCACCATGGCTCTTGTACTACCTTGTGCTCCTGAATGGAGATCAAATTATCACATAAAGTGACGGTCAGCAACAGAGGTTTTTTTTTTTTTAGTGAATTCTCCACCTCTGGAGGTTTTTGAAAAGAGTGGCTCTCAAGGATGTTGAAATGGTTTCCCGGCATGTTGCAGGACTCAACTGGATGGTCTTTGGGATGGTTTCTAATTATGTACTTCTCAGATTCTGGGAATCTTTGATGGAGGTGAGCTACCTTTGCAATTCTATGTAGCACACCTTGAAGAACAACAGTGGAAGAGGTTGTCTTCTACCCTTGCTTGTTAGCTTCCTACTTGATCTCTGGGCCACGATCCAGATTATCATACTAAATGTACCTTCAGATACGGCGGGGACTCTAGGGCAGGCCATTACCGGGGAAGGAGGGTTCGCTACATCACAGAGATCCCTCCTTCCGGCCCTGTGAGTCCCACTCCGAGACCAGATGGCGCAAGTAATCAGGACCCTGGACTCAGGCTGCTGTCGCTAAATGCCAGGTCTGTGGTACATAAAGCTCCTCTCGTCCGGGACTTAATTTTAGACGAGAGGGCAGACCTGGCATGTATTACTGAAACCTGGCTGGGCCCAGAGGGAGGAGTCCCCCTTGTAGAACTGTGCCCAGAAGGATTTCAGGTGCTGCACCAGCCGAGAGCCCAGGGAAGGGGTGGCGGTGTGGCCGTTGTTATCCGGGAGTCGTTAGTTCCTCGTAGGGTCCCTGCTCCGGAGCTTGTCGGGTGTGAGTCTCTGCTGATAAAGTTGGACCTCAAGGGTCAAGTGGGTTTGCTGTTAACGTACCTGCCTCCCAACAGCGTTGCAGCAGCCCTCCCCTCGCTCCTCGAGTCGGTAGCCGAGCTGGCAATTGAGTTCCCTAGGTTGATGGTCCTGGGGGACTTCAATTTGCCTTCGCTCGGTGAAAACTCTGATGGGGCGCAGGAGTTCATGGCTTCCATGACAGCCATGGGCTTGACCCAAGTAATTCGGGGCCCAACCCATTCGGCGGGTCACATGCTCGACCTCGTATTCCTCTCGGAGCAGTGGATTTGTGATCTTGGTCTGAGGGGTAACGACATCATACCCCTGTCGTGGTCAGACCACTGCCTACTGCGGCTCGACTTCCAGAGACCAAACCCCCACTGTAGGGAGGAGGAACCGACCAGGTGGTTCCGCCCCAGGCGACTCATGGAACCGTTAAGGTTCCAGACGGAGCTTGGGGTCATTCCTGATACTTTCGCCCACAGTCCGGTAGAGACTTTGGTTGCTGCTTGGCATTCGGCAGCATCAGAGGCCCTCGACCGGATTGCGCCACTACGGCCCCTCCGAGGCGGCGGATCCCGGAGACCCCCTTGGTTCACCGAGGAACTCCGGGAGATGAAGCGCCGGAGGAGATGCCTAGAGCACCGATGGAGGTCCAATAAGTCCGAATCGAACCGAGCAATGGTAACCACCTGCACCAAGGAATACACCAGAGCACTTAGGGCAGCGAAAAGATCCCATATAGCCACCTTGGTTGCGTCCGCTGAGTCCCGCCCAGCCGCCCTGTTTAAGATAACCCGCTCCCTATTAAATAAAAGGGAAGCGGGGGAACCCTTGCAGGGCAGAGCTGAGGAGTATGCCCAATTCTTAGCGGACAAAATTGCTCGGTTTCGGTCGGACTTGGACTCCATCCCTGCAGTTCCAGCCGAGGCACAAGAGGATCAGACGGAACATCTCTGGGTTGAGTTTCAGGATGTTACCCCCGGGGATGTGGACAAGGCCATGAGGGCTGTGAGTGCCTCCACCTGCGTACTGGACCCGTGTCCCTCATGGCTGGTTACCAGCAGCAGTGAGGTGACACGAGGCTGGATCCAGGCGGTCGTGACCGCCTCTCTTCGGGAGGGGAACTTCCCCGCCGCACTGAAAGCGGCGGTGGTGAGACCCCTCCTAAAGAAGCCATCTTTGGATCCAGCTGTCCTTAATAACTATCGTCCAGTCTCCAACCTTCCCTTCCTTGGGAAGGTTGTTGAGAAGGTGGTGGCCTTTCAGCTCCAGCGGTCCTTGGAGGAAGCAAACTATCTCGACCCCTTCCAGTCAGGCTTCAGACCCGGTTACAGCACAGAAACCGCTTTGGTCGCATTGACCGATGATCTCTGGAGAGCCAGAGATGGAGGATTTTCCTCCATCCTGGTTCTCCTTGACCTCTCAGCGGCTTTCGATACCATCGACCATGGTATCCTTCTGCGACGACTGCGGGAGGTGGGAGTGGGAGGCACCGTGCTGCGGTGGTTCTCTTCCTACCTCTCGGACAGGTCGCAGTCGGTGTTAGTGGGGGGGCAGAGATCGTCCCCTAGGCCCCTAACATATGGGGTGCCTCAGGGCTCGGTCTTATCCCCCCTACTATTTAACATCTACATGAAACCGCTGGGAGAGATCATCCGCAGGCACGGGATCAGATACCATCAATATGCGGACGATACTCAATTGTATCTGTCCACCCCGTGCCAACTCAATGAAGCAGCAGACGTGATGAACCGAGGCCTGGAGGCTGTTATGGACTGGATGAGGGTTAACAAGCTTGTGCTCAACCCAGAAAAGACCGAGTGGCTGTTGTGTTTCCCTCCCAAAGATTCCACCAATATTCCATCTCTCAGGCTGGGGGGTCAAATTATATACCCCTCAGAGAGGGTTCGCAACTTGGGAGTCCTCCTGGATCCACAGCTATCGTTTGACCACCACCTGACGGCTGTGGCTAGGGGGGCATTCGCCCAGGTTCGCCTGGTGCGCCAGTTGCGACCCTACCTGAATCGGGAGGCACTCACAACAGTCACTCGGGCCCTTGTGACCTCTAGGCTGGAATACTGCAATGTGCTCTACATGGGGCTGCCCTTGAAGAGCATCCGGCGTCTTCAGCTGGTACAGAACGCGGCCGCGCGAGTGATTGTGGGTGCACCGCGGTTCACCCACATAACACCTGTCCTCCGCGAGCTGCGCTGGCTACCTGTCGATTTCCGGATGCGCTTCAAGGTGCTATTAGTCACCCATAAAGCCCTGCATGGTAGTGGATCTGGATACTTGAGAGACCGCCTTCTGCCAATCACCTCCCTGCGACCAATTAGATCACACAGATTAGGCCTCCTCCGTATTCCATCGGCCAGCCAGTGTCGGCTGGCAACTACAAGGAGGAGGGCCTTCTCAGTAGTAGCCCCGACCCTTTGGAACGAACTCCCCGTGGAGATTCGTACCCTCACCACCGTCCAGGCCTTCCGCACAGCCTTGAAGAACTGGCTAGCCCGTCAGGCCTGGGGACAAGGATAGTGCCCCTCCCGAATGATGAATGTATGTTGCTTATTGTTTTTATTATATGTGTCTATGTTACTGTTTGCATTCCCCTCTCCCTGATTTTATGTGAGCCGCCCTGAGTCCCCTCAGGGAAAAGGGCGGCCTACAAATGTCAATAAAATCAAAATCAAATCAAATCAAATGCAACCTCAGGATTCTTCATAGGTTATTTTCTCCAGTAAAAAAAAATGGATGGAAAGAACCATCAGATGAAGATGGAAGGGTACCAAATGAAAGATGTTCAAGATGGGCAGTTGGATGAGCAAAGTCTTGCTTGGGAGCATTTGCTGCTCTTGAATCATGGCATGGCACTCTTTGTATGGCTGGCATTCTTTAGGCCATGTGGATAAGAGCCGAGGTAGCACGGTGGTTAGAGTGCAGCACTGCAGCCTATTTCAGCTGACCGCTAGCTGCAGTTTGGAAGTTCAAATCCCACCTGGCTCAAGGTTGACTCAGCCTTCCATCCTTCCAAGGTGGGTATAATGAGGAGCCGGATGCTAGCTCTGTAAATTGCTTAGAGAGGGCTGTAAAAGCACTGTGAAGCGGTATATAAGTCTAAGTGCTATGGCTATCTACATGGGCCTATGAATCTCAAGCGCTATTGTGGAGAAAGTCACCAATATTGCAGCGTACATCTGTTTGCTTGTGAGTTAATAAAAAGGAAAAAAAAGAAGAGTTGCAGGCAATCCTCATCTTACAACCGTTCATTTAGGGACTGTTTGAAGTTACTACGGCACTGAAAAAGTGACTTATGACCGTTTGCCACCCTAAGGATGATTGCAGCATCTCCATGGCCACGTGATCCAAATTCGGACACTTGGCAAATGGCATCTGTTCATGACAGTTGCAGTGATCCCCTTTTGTGATCTTCTGACGAGCAAAATCAATGGGGAAGCCAGATTCACTTAACAACCATGTTAGTAACTTAACCACTGCAGTGACTCACTTAACAGTTGAAACAACAGGAAAGGTTGCAAAATGGGGGCAAGGTTCACTGAACAACTGTTGTCTTGTTCAGCAATGGAAAATTTGGGCTCCGTTGCGGGTCGTAAGTCAAGGATTACCTGTATCCTTTCAGAAAGTGCTCTAACATTATTCCTAAAGAGAATCTCAGAGCAATCCATATTTCCTTGGGTGGCCTCCAGTTCAGGCTGCCAAATCATCCTCATTAAAAAGCAGATGTCGATAAGAGATTTATCTCCTCATCGTGTTGAAAGATGGATGTGAATCCTGAAATCTAAACAGAACCAGGGGCTAAGTTTGCAAAGATGGTTTTTTGGTTTTTGATGGATGCTTGGAACCGCAAGCAGAGCCGGTCGCTATGGTGAAAACAGTGGCTGCGGGTATCTAATGTGGAACATTGGGATGATCAGAAATAAACTCAGAGGAACAGAACTGGGCTGAAAGAACACAGCAAGCCAGGGAAGGAGAATTTTGGTGGGGTAAGGAGAGCCACTTTGGATTGCAAGTGGTACTTCGGTCAGCCAAATTAGGCTATGTTAATAAACCGAAACAAAATAAACAAATCTTGCACAACATTGCAATCATGGTAACTTGGGAAATGCTATTGCTGCAGGATCCAATCTGGGTCGGTCACTGGGACCAGAGGTTTACTCTTCCTAGATTTCAGGCTTGTGCTTGAGCCCATCTTCAAGGAACCTCTCTCTACCGGAATGTGTGCTTTGGGCTATTCTATGTGTCGTATTTACGTGGCACCTTCCTGTTGGTTGATTGGAGCCAAGGACTTGGCAGCACAAGCAAACGACTGCCAATAGCTGACCACCAACACACCAAACCATCAGTAGGAAAGCACCACATAAATATTACACATAGAACAGCCCAAAGCACACATTACGGCGGAGAGAAGGATGGGCTCCTGCATGAGTTCGAAAGCTCGTAAGACTAAACCTCTGGTCCTGGTGACCAACCCTGATTGGATGCTGCAACATTATCCTGGGACACATATATTTGCCTTCTTCCATCGAGGACCTGTATACTGCACGAGTCAAAAAGAGGGCTGTGAAAATATCTACAGACCCCTCGCATCCTAGACATAAATTGTTTCAACTTCTACCCTCAAAACGACACTATAGGGCACTGCACACCAGAACAACTAGACACAAGGACATTTTTCCCCCAAATGCCTTCACTCTGCTTAACAACTAATTCCCACAACACCGTCCAATAATTTACTAAGGCTGTATTACTTTCTTCTTCTCATCCTTCCTATCTCCTCCCACTTATGACTATAACCATGTTGCTTGTATCTTTATGATTTATATTGTTTTATTTGTTTCCTAGTATGATTTGATTGCTTATTAGTAACCTGCGACTGTCACTAAATGTTGTATCTTATGATTCTTGATGAATGTATTTTTTTTCTTTTTATGTACACTGAGAGCATCTGCACCAAAGACAATTTCCTTGTGTGTCCAATCACACTTGGCCAATAAAGAATTCTATTCTATTTGTGAAAATTTATTCTGTCAATCCAAAATAGCAGTAGACTTATATACCGCTTCATAGGGCTTTCAGGCCTCTCTAAGCGGTTTACAGAGAGTCAGCATATTGCCCCCAACAATCTGGGTCCTCATTTTACCCACCTCGGAAGGATGGAAGGCTGAGTCAACCCTGAGCCGGTGAGATTTGAACCGCTGAACTGCTGATCTAGCAGTAGCCTGCAGTGCTGCATTTAACCACTGCGCCACCACTGCGTCACCTCCCTCCAGAAACAAAAATTGTGCACAGCAGTAAAATTCAGCTTGGAGATTAGCAAAAGAATGCAGTTGGCACTTGAAGGAAATGACTATTCATGAAACAAAGGGTGCACAGGAATATTGGGGTAAAGACCTCGTGCCCCAACTGAAATTTTTGCCCCAATTTTAATTCCTGAGCAACCACAAGGGGATGGTTGGGCCCAAAACGTGTGCATGGCAGCATCCTAAAGCAAATGCCATACCTTACAACCTTACATGAAAGTGGGGCACAAGGACACAATAGCAACATGTGCAGGCTCATGTCATCTTATGCTTGGCGTCATTCAGCGTCATCACCACAGTTTTCGATGGATGTGGCTGCCTGAAGACTTCCTGTGTGAAGTCAAGCCCTGAACTAATTACTTACAATGTGGTTTTTGTTGGGGATTTGTCTTATTTTTTTTACATATCTTCTTAAGCCCTGAAGGGACTTCTCCAGCTGGCATATGAGTTGTTCCACTTAATGGCTTTTACACATGCTGAAAATTAACATTGAGAATCAATGGTTTTGGCCACCCTCCAAGGCGCTTGATAGCTTTGTCTTGCAATCTAATCGCAACTGCTCCCTTGGGGGCACGGATGCTTGGGAATCAGGCCAAGTTCGTTCCAGGACTGCTAATATCTCCATCTCCTCTTTCTCAGGTATTCCCCCTTATTTTCCAGGCAGCTAAAGTCATTGTGGGCAAGCTGTGAGATAACCAGTGGAGTTGGTGGAAAGTTGACTCCTGCCTTGGATACGGGGTTGGACTAGAAGACTTCCAAGGTCCCATCCAGCCTTATGATTCTAGAGTTCTATGACTATGTGATCTCAGCCATCAGGACATAGGGTTGTAGACTAGATTGGGAAGTAAATATATGTATATGTTGGAAGAAGTCCATTACAAACTTCTTCTCCATTGGTGCCAAGAAATGATGGACTGAAGTGTCCATAAAGCAGCCAGGAGCCCAAAGTAACTCCAAGGACTTTCTTTTCTTTGCAATTGATCAAGGTATCTCTATAAGTGTATGTGCTTGTAACCCATTATAACCAGGGGTGGGCTTTAAATTTTTTAGCAAGGGGTTCTCTGCACAATGGTTGGGTGGGCATGGCCTTGTTGGCCTCCTGCACCACAGCAGGTGGGGCATTTTTGCCCTCCCTGGGTTCCGGAGGCTTTACTTGAGCCTCCAGGAGGGTGAAAATGGTCTCCCCAGGCTCTGGATGCCCTCTGGAGGCTAGAAATGGGTTTCCAGCCTTCCCAAACTTTCAGTAGCCCCATTTTTTGCTGTCCCTGAGTCTTTATGCACGCCCTGCACTTACCTGTATCCAAAACGGGCCGTGTGGGGACTCCTGGGAGGGGAGGAGTGGGGTGGGCGGGGCCAGCCAGGAGTGGGAATTTGGGGTTCTCGGAACTGCACAGAATGTTACCTAGAGGTTCTCCTGAACCCCTGCGAACCCCACAGCAGCCCAACACACAAAAGTGTAATTTGTTGAGAAAATCCCATTTCAGGGCGGTGTCAAAGGAGTGATCAACCAGGAGGAGTCTGATAACTCTTTTTCCAGCTAAGCCATTTCAAAAGGTTTTATTTAAAAAAAAGTATATTATTTTCTTAGAAGCTTTTCGCGAGCTGCAACATCATTCTCCACTTCAAAGCGTTGCTATCTTGCAGGACATTTTGCCTTCCTCCCTCAAAAGCAACCTAGACACACAGTCCATTTGAATGTACAAGAATGGGCAAAGAAAGAGAGGCTTCCAACCGCAAGGCAGCTCTCTGATCTCTTGACAATGGGGTGTGGTATGAGAACTTAGATAGACATGCTAAGATACCAAGGGTGTGGACAGCTGGAATTGAGGTGTGCCTGTCCTGTCAGACAACCAACCTAAATTAAGCATTGGTTGCTTTGCTAGCCAAGTTGTTTTGTCCAGTAACAGGGGACTTATACTTCATACAGAAGGTCCAGGAACTGATTTTTGTGGTCTCCAGATTCAAAACATCTTGGAGTTAATAGGACTGGGATGGGATCCATTGCCAGCTAGAGAATACCATATTTTTCAGAGTATAAGATAAATCCCCCCCCCAAAAAAGAGGGTGAAAAATTGGGTGCATCTTCTACACCAAATATAACCCTGCCCACCCACCAGCCCTCACCCTTCAGCCTCCGCATGTCACATTTTAGACCTGTTCCAAACTGCAGGGTTAGCCACAGATTCCCCCCCCCCCATGTGCCTTGCATTTTTGGCCTCTGCACCTCGTGTTTTCAACCTCCAAACACTCCATTTCAGACCCATTCAAGGCTGTGGGGATTGCCGAGGTGGCAATGGAGCCGAGGTGGCGCAGTGGTTAAATGCAGCACTGCAGGCTACTGCTAGATCAGCAGTTCAGCGGTTCAAATCTCACCGGCTCAGGGTTGACTCAGCCTTCCATCCTTCCGAGGTGGGTAAAATGAGGACCCAGATTGTTGGGGGCAATATGCTGACTCTCTGTAAACCGCTTAGAGAGGGCTGAAAGCCCTATGAAGCGGTATATAAGTCTACTGCTATTGCTATTGCTATTGCTATTGCCAGAACAAATCACCACCAATAACACCATCTCCACACATCGTGTTTTTGGCCTCTGTGCATTGCATTTTCGGATGGTGTTTGGTGGCGATGTGCTTTGGCAATTCCCGCAGCCTTGAATAGATCTGAAATGGAGCATTCAGAGGCTTAAAATGCGAGGTGCAGAGGCCAAAAAGGCAGCTCAGAACTGCTGCTGCCTTGTCTGACCGGTTCCGCGTGGTGCCTGCTGCACTCAGTGAAGTGCCCTGCGAAGTTCAGCTGCATTTTTGACACTGTATTTGAGCCCCAATGAGGGCACGCGCTCACAACCAGCGAACCTGTTGCTAAAGTTCACCTCTGGGAACAGCTGATTGGGGGTATTCCGGGAGGCCAATCCACCCGCCAATCAGCTGTTCATGCTGAATCAGGCTAATGTGCTGAAACTGACCAGGCTGTTTGCTAAGGACACTAGCCAAATGAATACTGATGGATGCTGGTAGGCAGAGGCAGAATTTTTTTTCCTTATTTTCCTCCCCAAAAACTAATATGCATCTTATACTCGGGAGTATCTTATACTCTGAAAAATACGGCATATTAAATAACAAAGCCTTCTACAATGGCAGAACTTCTGCACTTGAAAAGTTCTCAAAACTTCTGGGAGATAATCAAAGAAGAATCTGCCTTGAAAATAGCCCACATTGAACGTACAGCACAGTTAAGCTAATTACATTCATTGAACCATTTCAACACATAGATTTGAGGATTCAGTGGGATCATCCCATCAAATAATCTTTCTATGAAAGCTT
Source organism: Thamnophis sirtalis (assembly GCF_051295495.1). Taxonomy (NCBI): domain Eukaryota; kingdom Metazoa; phylum Chordata; class Lepidosauria; order Squamata; family Natricidae; genus Thamnophis; species Thamnophis sirtalis. Next base: position 20,251,193 of record NW_028261393.1, on the reverse strand, counting down.
TGCTCAATCCTGGTTCACATGTTACCCGGCTCTGCAAACTCTGCCAAAGGAACGTTGCTCACACTTTATCACAACAAGGACTGTGTGATTGGCAATTTCCCAAGCTTTATGGAGTGAGCTGCAATGTGTAGCAAGAACCAATTCCAATTCATTCTATTATTGACAGAATCCAAGCAAACAGAAAAACTAGATGGAATGAGAACAACTCCCAGTAACCTCCAACTATGTTTGGCTGATGGTCAACATTGAAATGGGATTGATATCTAGAACAGGGGTGTCCAAACCTGGGAACTTTAAGACTTGTGGACTTCAACTCCCAGAATTCCCCAGCCAGCCAGGCTGCCTTGAGTGATTATAAAAATAATGGCAGGCTCACAATAGATTTGAAAGCAAATAAACTATGAACCGACGAGTTTACGAGATTCCTGCATTATCCTTGATCACGATGAATGTATGCAAAGCAGTTTCCATCTAATGGATTATAAAGGGAATGCGGTTTAATCTTGGACAATTAAGGTCTCTCGTGCCAGCAGAGCTGTGTAAGCAGGACCAACCTTTCTGTTTATTTGGCAGCGAGAAGCAGGAATACTATTATGGGATGGAGACTAGGCTGAAGCCATCGTAACTAAAGTTGAAGCAGGCAGAGAGGAGGAAAAAAACACAGAGAAGGGAAAAAAACCAGGAATTTGAATTTGTCTAAAAGATCCCTTTATGAAAGCACAGAAGAAGAAAACTAGTCCTTAAGGAAAGAACCCACAAGGCAAGAGTAGATGCTAGTCTTGTGAATCAACAAAGCCAGGGATTTTGGGGGAAATAAAAGAAGCCCACCCATTCTTGGAGTTGTCTTTGGATCCACACTTGGCATCTGCTGTCTCTCTACACCAGGGCTGTCCAAACTGGGCAACTTTAAGACTTGTGGACTTCAACTCCCAGAATTCCTTCAGCATGGCTAGCTGAGGAATTCTGGGAGTTGAAGTCTACAAGTGGAGATCTCTGTTCTAAGGGATCCCTGGAAACTGAGATTATGCTTGCAGGTTTTACAGAAAGTCCAAGAAAAGCAGTTCTCTAGCAAGACTATAGCAGCAGCTGTCCTTCTCCCTGAAATAAGTATAGTCCCAACTCTGCTCGCCTTCAGAAGTGGAAGAGTCACAAAGACTCAGCTTTCCCAGAAAGTCCAAAGGGTAGAGAGATTTGTAACCCTGTTTAATGGCAGCTCTTATGGCGTTCTTGTTCTCCAATATGGTCGGATCAACTTCCTAATTTATAATATTGCATTTCTTCTTCTTTTTTTATGTTTATGCTTTCATACACTCCCAAGCATCATTTTGGTGACTCTATTTTGGATAATAACAACAGTAATAAGAAATAATTATTTAAATTACTTGTATGGCTGCCTGTCTTCAAACCAGAACTTTGGGCGGCTCAAATCCATAATATACAAACAATATCATATTTTTAAAAAATGGACAACAAGAAAACAATGGAAATAAAAACAGGAAAACCTGGTGCCGTAATTCAACACCCTAGATACACAACCCACAAAACTCTTAAAACTCCAGCTTTGCCTTATTGCAATGCCTGAGGGGAAAGCCAGCTCTTCATGGTTTTCAGAAAGTTGGGAGAGAGACCTGCTGGATCTCAAGGGGAAGGAAGTTCCCTAGTAGGGGTCAGCAACCTTAAGAGCCATTTGGACCCGTTTCCCACAGAAAAGAAAACACCGGGAGCCACAAAACCCTTCCCGTGCCTGGCTATTTTCTAAGCGGCCACAAAACTAGTATATGTAGTTGAATTAAATGTTCTGTTTTCTTCTGAAATTTTTCTTTTCTTGGATTTAACCATGGTTGGCCTACTGGGAGTTGAAAAGCTCAAGAAATCATGTGCCAGCAGGTGTCGCACATTGGTGATTGTGACGCATATTTTGAGCAACAGGGAGCCGCATCAGAGAGATGAAAGAGCCACATGCAGCTTCAAATCCACGGGCTGCTGACCCTTGTTCCATTGGGTAGAGGCTGCTATGAAAAGGCACACTTCCTAGGTCCCTCAAACTGTCAACGTTTAAGGGAAGAGACTTGAAGTGTGCTTTCTCTATCCAATTTGGTGGGATGGACTGATACCCTCAGAGAGAGGTGATCCTGCATGTAACCTGACCTCACGCCACAAGGGGCTTTAAAGGTGATAACCAATTACTTGAATTGCACCTGGTAGACAAGAGAACTGCTTCCATGCCAGAGGTCAGTGGTGGGATTCAAATAATTTAACAACCGGTTCTCTGTCCTAATGACAATCTAGGTAGGTGGGGCTCGGTGGTCATGTGACTGGGTGGGCATGGCCAACTCAACGTTACTCATGTCGATGTGCGCTTCGCCTTAGCTGTTACAATGTAATAAGGGTTAACAGGAGAGGCAGTTTCTGTAAGCAGGGCAATAAAGATTAAGCTAGAAACACCACTAGAATGTTTCCTTCCTGCCTTACAGGATTAGCCTGGAAAGTAGAAAAAACAAAATGAGATTTCTTCCAACAACTGGTTCTCCGAACTGCTTAGAAAGTTAACAACCGGTTCTCCCGAATAGGTACGGGCTGGCTGAATCCTGCCACTGCCAGAGATGTAGCATGAACACACATAGTACCTAATCCCACCATCAATTCAGATGGCTAGAAAAGGGAATCAGTTCCACAAAGCCACCTGTCTTTCTGCTCAGCACAATTGCTCATGATTCTCTTCACCAGTCCTCAATCCAGGTATGTACAGGTAGTCCTTGACTGAACGACCAGTCGCTTAGTGATTGCACAAGGTTCGGATGGACCTACCTGAGAGGTAGGTGTTCAACCTTCACAACTTTAATACTTGTGGACTTGGTATGGCTGGCTAAGGAATTCTGGGAGTTGAAGTCCACAAGTCTTAAAGTTTGGAGACAAATTAAATAGATCAACAGAGTTGGAAGGGACCTTATAGGTCATCTAGTCCAACTCAAGCAGGAGACCCTACACCATTTCTGACAAATGGCAGTCCAATCTCCCCTTGAAAGTCTCAAGTAATGGAGCTCCCACAACTTCTGAAGGCAACTTGGTTGATTGTTCCCACTGTCAGAAAATTCTTCCTTATTTTTAGGTTGAATCTCTCCTTGGTCAGTTTCCATCCATTATTCCTTGTCTGGCCTTCAAGTGCTTTGCAAAATAGCTTGACCCCCTCCTCTCTGTGGCAGCCCCTCAAAAATTGGAAGACTGCTATCATGTCTCCTCTGGTCCTTCTCTTCACTAGACTAGCCATGCCCAGCTCCTGCAACCGTTCTTCCTATGTTTTAGTCTCCAGTCCCCTAATCATCCTGGTTGCTCTCCTCTGCACCACTAAGCTAGAAGACAACATTTCACTTTAATAAGCAATTAAATTTATCTGCATCCACTGACCCGAAACGAAAACCGGCTATGTATTTTAGGAGGACAATTATTAAATGCAAATGGATTTCATCAGCTTTCTCAAACTTTGGGGGAAGAAGCAACAAATAAAGACCGAAATAGAGCAGCTGAATTTTGTCCTACTAGCCTTCAAGATAGATTGTTTTCTTAAAGTATCGTTTTCTAACTGAAAACAGAAAGACCGACATCTGCCAAAGCTACCGAATTAGTATGGCATCCCTGCATACCTTTTTCCTTGGCTTCCAAAGCAGATTTTTTAAAAATAAATAAATAAATAAAGTGTAGGATGTTTTGCCAAGTAGTTGTAGAAAGAAACCCATAAAATAAATGGGATTTGAATATTGCTAACATGATAGATGGTTATCGTGAACTCTTCAGGCTCCAAACATTCATTTCAAAGATTTTATTGTCTGACAGGATTTCCACCTTTCTCTTTGCATCTGTAAGGAGTTTCATCTGTCTGTTCATAGGGATTAGCATCTTGCTTTTTTGTTTAGCCTCTTAAAATTTAACATTCTAACTCCCGATGATTACAGAGAAAACAATGAACACAGTCATTTTACAAGCTGGAAGCAGAAACAGGGAGAGAACAGCCTGGCCTAGCAAAACTCTTGAGGAAGCTTGGACCCTCTAACCACCTAATTATTCCATAAATTCCAGAATGGCTGTTTGTCTAATTCAGATATTTTAATAGAGCAAGTCATTTTGGAAGTTTTATGGCCATAGTTTATGGCTGGCTCAGGAATTCTGGGAATTGAAGTCCACAAGTCATAAAGGAGCCATAGTTCTCCGCCTCTGTTCTAGAGCAGTGACCCTCCACTTTTTTGGCACCTGGCACCGGTTGTATGGAGAGAGGTTTTTCCACGAACCGGAGGGGACGTGGTTTTGCATACTGTCTGCATCCCACCAATGGGACTTCACTTGCTTGCATGGCCCAGTTTCTGGCATGCCGAGCCTGGTGTCAATTCATGGATTAGGGTTTGGGGACTCCTGTTCTAGAGTAGGGGTCTCCCACCTTGGCAACTTTAAGTCTGGATAACTTCAACTCCCAGAAGTCCTCCAGGCTTAAAGTTGCAAAGGTTGGAGACCCCTATTCTAGAGCATTGGTCTCCCGTCTTAGCACTGTTGAATTCAGACCTGAATGTAGCAGAAGATGCCTTGAAATAAAAGATTACTATTAAGCAACTCTACGAATGGAACTGAAAGATGATCCAACCGGTCAGTCCTAGAGGAGATCAACCCTGATTGCTTTTTAGAAGGCCAGATCCTGAAGAGGAAACTCAAATACTTTGGCCACCTAATGAGAAGGAAGGACTCCCTGGAGAAGAGCCTAATGCTGGGAACAATGGAGGGCAAAAGAAGAAAGGGACAACAGAGAATGTGGTGGCTGGATGGAGTCACTGAAGCAGTTGGTGTGAGCTTAAATGGACTCCAGAGGATGGTAGAGGACAGGAAGACCTGGAGGAACATTGTCCATGGGATTGCAATAAGTTGGACATGACTTCGCAACTAATAACAATGAATGGAAACTGCCTTCTGAGAACATTGCCACATTCAGAATTGCTCCTGACAGCCATCTCATCAAAGGACACTTTTGAATAAGGGATGATCCAATAACAGCTGGGCAAGCAGAAACACCTACAAGCATCTGTAAAAACAATGATGAAGCGGAAGTCTCCTTTGGTTTGAACCCAACTCCTGATAATTTCTTGGGCATGTTCATCTCATTTTACTACAGATAGTCTTCGACTTACAACTGTGCATTTAATGACCAAAGTTGAGAAAAGTGACCTATGACTGGTCCTCGCACAACCATCGCAGCATCTCTGGGGATCACTTGATCAAAACTTGCGTGTTTGGCAACTGGATTTACAATCATTGCAGCATCCCAGGGTCATGTGATCACTCTTTTTGACTTTTCCAGGAGATTCTTCAGTTCTGAAGAACTAAAGAAGCTTCTTGGATGGGAAGAGAAACGTCTTCAAGGGAAAACAAAATCCAGTAGCCTTTTGAAAAAAACATATTTGGTCAATGGGAAAAGCCAGATTTGTTTAATGACCATGGCAAGAAAGATCATAAAATCAAACACAATTCACTTAACAATCACATCACTTAGCAACAGAAGTTCTGGTCCCAACTGTGGTCATAAGACTAACCGTATTGCTTTCTTCCAGAATGTCCTTTTTTTTCCAATTTCCCAATCCAACCTACAGCTATGCCATCCGTTTGGTAAACTTGCAAGATTCATTTTTCTCGCCATGTACATCCAAAGTAGACTGTGTTGTTTCTCTGTGTCATATAATATATGTGAGCATATGCATAATTTTGTATTTAGTTATTTGTTTGTTTGTTTTTTTAGCCATGTTTATGTACTCTATACAGGGACGAGGTGGTTCAGTGGCTAAGATGCTGAGCTAGTCGATTGGAAAGGTTGGCAGTTCGGCGGTTCGAATCCCTAGCGCCGCGTAATGGAGTGAGCTCCCGTTACTTGTCTCAGCTTCAGCCAACCTAGCAGTTTGAAAGCATGTAAAAATGCAAGTAGAAAAATAGGGACCATCTTTGGTGGGAAGGTAACAGCATTCCGGGCACCTTCGGCATTTAGTCATGCTGGCCACATGACCATGGAGATGTTACCTTTACATTGGAGGTGGTGACCCTTTAAGAGCTGTATGCAATGACATTTCATTTTAATGTATGCCAATTAGTGTAAAAGTGACAATAAAGATGGATATGTAGGGCAATGGTGGTGAAGCTATGTTGTTGTTACCACTGATATTTTCCATCCATGCTCTAACCAAGTCTGCCCTACTGAACCTACCAGCCTGCTGTGACTTAAGCGGAGGCCTTCAGATAAATGAGGGTTTCTCTCTAGGAGGCATAAATGCTCCATTCGCCACCTGTATCGACTCTCTGCCTTAAAAAATAATAATAATGATAATAATAAAAAAGAAACGAGATGGCATTTAAAGATTCCATGGAGGAGGAAACTGAAAACATGAATCAATTTTAATCTGTGTAATTAACAGATTAACAAACTGATTGCAGATCCAAGCCAAAAAGACAAAACCGCAAAGTGTTGTTAAAGCCGATGTGGCCACCTGGATCTTTCTACTTTCATCACTGAGCAGAAGCTGCTCACCTTCCTTCTTCTCCAACCCCACCTGTTTCCTCTCTATTGTGGAACCAGAAGTACTTGGGAGGATTACAATACCAAGGCTGGTTTTACAAGCCAGGCGCCCAGGTGAAAAAGAGTAGGATGGACAGGAGGAGGGCACCAGCTAGGAAATACAAGGAGCGTGGCTTTCTTGTTCCTCAAAGTTGTCCATCAAGGGACTTGTGAATGTATATCTTCCATATCCAGGTATTCAGGCCAGTATCTCTTATCACCTTCCATCCAACATTTTAGGGTCAACATGCGTGTCAAAATTCTCTGGGACAATTCAGATTAACCTCATCATTTCAGCACATGGCTCAGTACATTCGTTTCTTCTTCAACAGACTAAATGACCCTTTGGACAACTCACCAGTTTCCATGGAATGATTTACCATGGCCAACACGCTATGGGATAAGAGTTAGACCAATATCAAAGAAATAGTGAAATGGAATCATTCAAGATGCTAAAAGAAGGACAAGATGAACTGAGAATGACAAAAAAAAATTAATACAATTTTAAAAACTATTTTAAATAAAATGAATTGTTGAATTGTCCCATGGCAAGTTGTCTGCGGTGAGTTGCCCCTGGTGAGTTGGCCACGAGTTGGCCATGGAAAGATTGCCATGACAAGTTGGTCATGGTGAGTCAGCTGTCTCATTCCGCAACAGATTCCCATTTGAAAATATTTCATATGATTTGGAAGAGCACGGTAGACGCCTTAGTGTTCAACTAAAAGAATGGGCACATATGCACCCAAATCGAGGCACTTCATTCTACCCAACTGCTTGGATGTAGGACATCCAAAAGAAATAGAGAAAGAGATCACTAAAAGAAGATTTCCCAGCCTCTTCTGGAAATCTTCCACTTTTCATTGTCCCTTTTATTATTGATTTGACTGTACCATCAAAAAAGGTTATCCTAATTTCCACCCCAAATTGGCCATCTTGTAACATAGACATAAATTAGAATGACTCCTGTCCTAACAAGCACCAGAAAGGAAGCTTCTGTTCTTCTCTCATAAGAAGTTGCTTTCCATCCTACAAAACAAGGCACAGATTGCCCGTCCTTGGCATACCTAGAGGAAGAAGTCCTGGAAGTTCTAGATCACACATCACAAAGTTGCTGAGGTTGAGAAACACCATCCGAAATGGTCTTCTAAACCTGATATACTTTTAATGTGTTGGGCGTTGCCTAGTTTGCTAAGTTTAAGCAAAGGATTCTGGACATTCCAATCCCAAGTGGAACTTCTACAAATTCTAGAATTTCTGTAATAAGTTGGGAAATCATTAAAAACATCATCCAGCTAGGTAACTCCAACAGCTCATCGACCACAGAAACCACAGGTCTTTCATGCTCATACTGTTTGATGTCTCTCCATTAGCAGCTCTGGAAGGAAAATCCAGAAATATCACTGTTTGCAGAAAGAACCTGCTGCTGAGTCACTGGCTCATGTCATCCTCTGTTGTGACTTCTCTGGAGGCTTCAATAATATCCTCTAGACACCCGTTCTTGGCCTCTCCTGGTTGACCAATAAGTGTAAGCAATTAAGGTGTTATCAGGCAAAACCCTAGAATGACATTTAGCTAAATTCAGGGGTCAGCAACCTACGACTCTAGAGCTGCATGTGGCTCTTTCATCCCTCTGCTGCAGCTCCCTGTCACTCAAAATATGTATAACAAATGCCAATGTGCAACACCCATCGGCATGTGATTTATTGAGCTTTTCAACCCTGGTAGGCTAACCATGGATAAATCCAAGAAAATAAAACGTTCAGAAGAAAACAGAAGATTTAATTCAACTACATATACTAGTTTTGTGGCTGCTCAGGAAATAGTCAGGCAAGGGAAAGGTTTTTGTGGCTCCCGGTGTTTTCTTTTCTGTGGGAAATGGGTCCAAATGGCTCTTTGAATGTTTAAGATTGCCGACCCCTGCGCTAAATTCATCACTATGAACAACAGATCCAGCTATCATAGAACACTTTACTCAGCTGATCTAACATCAAACAGGAATAGCTTCAGTGAAATATGGTTGCCACAAGGTTCATTCTACAGTTATCTAACCTCTGATATATATTGAGGTGTTGAAATTAATATTGGTCAGTGACCACAGGAAAAGGTGATTGATTTTGTTCTTAACCCGGAGGCAGTGTGATAAATCATGAAGGGACATGATGGTGTGATCAATTTTTTTGCCTTCAGAAGTTGTGGGAGCTTCATCACTGGAGGCTTCATAAGGGGGAGATTGGACTGCCATTGTTGGGGGTGGCGTAGGGCAATGGTGGTGAAGCTATGTCATGTGTGACAGAGGTGGCACGCAGAGCCCTCTTTGTGGGCACATGTGCCATTGCCCCAGCTCTGTTTCAGGTCTCTGCCGCACATGCGCATATGCCTCCCACCAGCTAGCTGGTCTTCGGGCCATGCATGTGCATCCGTACTTGCCATTTGGGCACCCGTGCACACTTTGGGCACTCTGTGACTAATAGGTTCACCATCCCTGGTGTAGGGTCTCCTTGTTGTGGAGGGGGAGGGGTTGGACTAGATGACCTACAAGGTCCCTTCCAACTCTATCTATCTAATCTATCTATCTCTGCAAGGTGACACACTAAAAAAAAATGGAGATTTGATTGCACCATCCAAGAAGAAAAAGATTTCTTGAGTTTTTCAACCATACTCTGTGAGCACCCACCCCCCCCCCTGATCTGACAGAACATTCAGACAACCGGAATTTGCCTAACTTTTGCAAACAACCCATCCATCAGCCTTCAAGGAATCTTGACTGTTTTTGAGACTGACACAGGTGTGTTTACAGCTAGGGTTGAAAAAAATATCAAGATGGCAGCCATGATGGTGCAATCAAAATTCTGCAAGAGGACACGCTGAATAAAAATAAAAGATCAGTTGAACTTTGATTGTACCCTCCATGGCTGTCTTTTTGAATTTTTCAGCCATACCCTGTGAGTACCCACTCATCTGACAGTGCATTCAGACAACTGGGATGAGGATCAAGAAAGATACTGAGGAGATCCAAGGCTGGAAACAAAGAGGCCATTCCCACTAGTCATTTAGATCAACCTGATCTTAGCCATCTTGTGGTTGGGGAAGATTAGTGGCCCAGCACCACAATGTGGCTGGATGATACCAGGAACTCCCACCAAATCCTGCAAGAGAAATGAGAAGAAATGGATAGAGTGAAGGCAGGGCTGAAATACTAGCCTGACTAGGTGGTTCAGTGGCTAAGACACTGAGTTTGTCGATCAGAAAGGTCGGCAGTTCTACGGTTCAAAACCCTAGCACAGGTCTCCTGCGTGTGCAGGAGGTTGGGCTAGATGACCTCTAAGCTACCTTCCAACTCTGTTACTGTTGACTGCTACCGGTTTGGACCAGTTTGCCCGAACTGGTAGCAAAGATGCCAGCTCTTTGCCCAAACCGGTAGTAAAAAAAATGCTACTGGTTTGGGAGAACCAGTTTTATCGACGATCAGCTGTGCCGGGTGATTTATATTGCCTAGAAATCAGGGTTTCCTGGTAGCAAAGGTAAGTGGATTTTACCCCTGAGTGAAGAGGAGGGTTATGATGCCAATTTTTTTAAAAAATGTAAGGAATGAAGGTGATCTGTACAAGAATGTTTGACCTGCAAAATGGAGGACATTGATTTAAGTTATGGAAGACAAATTCTGATTGAAAGTTCGGGGGGAAAGTCCAAGTTCAACTGTAGAAGTGAGGATCAAAAGAGAGTGTGACCTTCTGTTCATTGGGCATGTGCAAGAGGAATCTGGACTGTGATCTATCAGGGGTCCTCGAATTTGGATTCCTGTGTAGGGAAGACAGATGAGCTAGATCAGAGGTCTTCAAACTTGACAACTTTAAGACTTGCGGACTCTCCAGGAGTTGAAGTCCACAAGTCTTAAAGTTGCCAAGTTTGGGGACCCCTGAGCTAGATGGTCCCAAGTGTCCCTCTCCATTACATATGATGTCATGAAAAATACACCCTTTTCAAATACCGAGTTTCGTTTGCCTGAAAACAGCAATTCGAGGAATCAAACAGAGGAACTTTGGGAGTGATTTACATGCATGTGTGGATCTGGCTCATTGCTGCAACCACAGAGGCTTCTCGGTTTCTTTTTTGTCTGGGTGTGGTTGCTGCTGCCTCCCAAAAGTCCTGTTCTAGAGCCAATTGCAAAATTTCAGTCTGTAGAGAGACATGAAAGGTGGGGGAGGAGGGGAAAAAACCTGGCATATAAAGATACAGATAATTCACCCACAAGTTTAAACTGTCAGAAACTTGTCAAATTAGAACTGGCAAATCTCACATCCAGCATCTAATCAGCCTATCACAGAAATCTTTAATTTCCGTCCTCTGTTGAAATGCAGAAGAGGAGTTGAGGATGATTCACTACATAAGCTGGGCCTTCGTTTATAATTATGCTAAATGCATTTACTCGGGGGCGGCGATGAACTCCAAATGCAGATGTAGGGTAGGTCAATGGCCTTTAAAAGATGCCCAAAACACACCTTCCCTGCCTTAGCTGAGTCCTGCATGGCAACCCTTGGTTGAGTTCACACTACATGCTAAATCCTTAACTTGGGAATGTACACCTCCCCACTCCATTTCCCAAGATAAGAATGGCCAAGGGAGGAGAAAGCGACAGTAATTTTACTCTGGAAGTGAAATGAACAGAGGAAAGGAAATGGAAAATGAAAGAAGGAAGGAAGGAAGGAAAGAAAGAAAGAAAGAAAGAAAGAAAGAAAGAAAGAAAGAAAGAAAGAGAAAGAGCAAATGAAAAAAGCTAATGAAAGAAAAGAAAGAAAATGAAAGAAAGAAAGAAAGAAAGAATAAGAAAAAGCAAATGAAAGCAAGAAAAAAGGGCAAATGAAAGCAAGAGAGAAAATAAAGTAAATGAAAGAAAGAGAGAGAAAACTGAAAGCAAGAGAGAAAGAAAGAAAGAAAGAAGAAAATGAAAGAAAGAAAATAAATGTGGTCTGAAAAGTAAAAAAGGTGGGCTAAACAATAATGTTTTCCTGATTTCTGAAGAGAGAGCTGGAAGAAGCCAATTTTCATTGTTTTAAGGGCTCCAGACAAATGTTTTGCACTACCAATCCCATCAACCGTCACCATGCTACCTGGGGTGATGGGATTCCTAGTCAGAACAATTGCATGTACTGAAGCTATCCTGCTTTTAGCTCTTTAACTTTGCAAACTTGGTTCATCTTGCAAGTTCTGGAGTCCTCATCTTCCTGGTGGCCACACACAACACCCCTGCCTCTGTGGCAGAACTCTGACCATGGAACTCTCTGCCTCATGACAATAATATCCTTGTGGGTGAATGTTATGTGCTGCAGGTAACTGAAAATATTATTTTTTTCAACAAGCTTTGCTTCCATGATTTCACTAAGCTTATTAAAGTTTGGGATTTTTCCTATGGATGGTTAGCTGATGCTCCTAGAGATTTTTTGTGATTCATGGCAATTATTTTTTGTTACTGTTCCACTGATTTGTGTAAGTAACCTGGTTAGCTGTTCTGACACTCTTTTTTGAAGGTAACAACAGAGTTTTTAATATATAAAAATCACATCAATATTGATAAGCAAACTCAACTTTTAGTGAAATTTCTCCAAAGCAAAACCAAACTTGGGTAAATATAACAACTTTATTGCTTAGAACAGGGCATTGAGCATTAAATACAATCAGGGGAACAAACACACTGCTTATGCTGAACATACCTTGGTGGATATCATAAATTTAGTTTTTGCTATTCCATCTTTCCTGCTCTAAAGTAATAGAATTCAGTTCTGGAGATTGAGCTCGGACTAAGTTTAACAGGGAACTGATGACTGTACCCACCCCTATGGTTTCATTCATTAATGTTTCAATCAAATTTGCATGGCTGCCCATCTCACCAAAGACAACTCTGGGTGGTATACAACAATCAATTTTCCTTGAATTCATAACACAGACGCTGCATTCACACAACACATTCAGCTTGGATTTACGTAGGAGAGCTCTGTTAGTCTAGGAGGGCAAAACAAATCAGGAGTTTGATAACATTTATCTGATTTATGAAAGCATATACTTTTTAATAACATTGTGAGTCAGAGAAGGTGCTACAGGACTGCTGTTTAGCCCAGTGTCAGATTTGTAGACTTAATAATTTGCTTAATCAAAATTTAATCAAAGGGTTATAGCACAGCTCTTTAAACTACAGGAAAACTAACCAAGATTCACTCTAGCCCATGTTTTATCTGCAGCTGCTATGTTTGTAACTGATCTAGTTAAACATGTTGGATGAACAGAGAATGAAAGAACATTTTAAAATACATTTTTGAAAAACAGAATATTCTTTTCTAACCCCAGAACAAGTTAATTAATACATTTTCAGCCTTCTTTCACAAAATGCTGCTTATTCGCAAGAAGAGCATTAGGAAACTTTTGAAAAAATTGCAAACATGAGAACTCAGTTTTAAATGTAAACCTTCACAGGCCCAAGAGTATTTAAGCGGGAGTCAAGCTATTCTCCAAAGCACCCGAACACAGGACAAGAAGCAAGGAGAAAAGCAACCAAGGAGCTAAGGAGAAATTTCCTGACAGTGAGAACAATTAATCGTTGGAACAGCTTGCCTCCAGAAGTTGTGGGTGCTCCAACACTGGAGGTTTTAAAGAACAGATCGGACAGCCATTTGTCTGAAATAGTATACTTTCCTGCCCGACTAGAAGACCTCCAAAGTCCCTTCCAACTCTGCTATTCTGTTGTTCTGTTGAGATGCAACATTCAAGAGTGAGCTGCCTTTTGGAAAAAGGTATGCAAGTCATGCTTTGGAGGAGACTACAAAACAGCAATACACAACATAGTCATGGCCAGAATGTCCTATTCCCCCCCCCCCCCCAGACAAGGGGCAGCTTTCTTGGGACCCACCTGCCTATCAAGCCAAGCTAAAATCATTTTAGGGCTCCCATGATCATTTCTGTGAGATTCACAATTCTGCACAGGTATTCTGGATAACAACGTTGTGCACTGATGGATAATGGGATTCAGAAGTCCATGCCGCCCAGAGTCCCGATGGGTGTGGGCGGCATACAAATTTTAATAAACCTTAAACCTTAAACCTTAAACCATGCATCTTAAGCCTTCATCCTGCCAAACCTGGTTTAAAACTACCTATCTGCATCAATATTTAAAGCATACCCCTAAGCCATCATAAAGGTAGTCCTCAACTTACAACCATTCATTTAGTGACCATTCAAATTTACAACAGCACTTAAAAATGTGACTGACGACCTGTCCTCACACTTATAACAATTGCAGCATCCCCACAATGATGCAATCAAAATTTGTGTGCTTGGGAACCAGCATATACTTAGGATAACTGCAGGATCCTGGGGTCATGTGATTGCTATTTGTGACCTTCCCAGTTGGCTTCCAATAAACAAAGTCAATGGGTGAAGACAGATTCACTTAAGTGATTGACTTAACAGGCAGGCCAAAAAAAAAGGTCATAAAATCGGGCATGACTCATTGAACAACCAACTTGCTTAGCAATGAAAATTCTGACCTTAGTTATGGTCATAAGTCCAGAACGACCTCCGCTTCTTTTCCTCTCCCATCCTACATTCTGCTGCATCCCAACCAAATCCCAACCACTGAATTGGGTACATCCCACCAAATTCATTGGTTCCGACTGGCCACCCTGGTTGCATTTCCTCCCCCAGCAGGACCCTCCATTGGAGATTATGATGGTGGTGGTCTCAGAAATACCCACAACAAGAAGCGCGTTTCAACATTTCAGCAATGACATCTGTCAAGCAACATCCACCTGATTCAATTTGGTGACCAAGAGGATAGACGCAGAGAGTGAACATATGAGAATAGACGCCAATTTCCTTTCTGAAAATAAAGAGTTCACTTACTTCTTGGTTCCCGGGGCCCATCGACGGTCACTTTAATGGCCCGGTGATATGTAGCGACCTGAGTAGGGTTGGTGAAGACTGTGATGGTCAGCGTAAAGCTTTTTCCTTTAAAAGAAATAGCAAAGAGAGGAAATCAGAGGGGAAAAAGGCTGCATGAATTCAGGAACTGATGGTATCCTCTTAAGTAAAGTACATAGTTCTATTTAAACACAAAAACAAAACCGTAACAAAATAGGATAGACTAACAAAATTCCTGTTCTTCATAGAGAAGTTACCCATCCATGTTGCATTTCCAAGCAGATCTGAAACTGAGACCTTCTTGTTGACAATTTTGATTCTCAAGCTGACATCTAGAAGGACACACTATCAATCACGTGTGTCCCTATAAATCTTACAATAAGCTCAACATTGAACAATGCTATTTCAACTGTATGTATTGAGGTATTTGCTAACCTTGTGTACACATGAACAGTCACACAACGTTCTTATTTTTTTGGGGGGTGGGCAGGAATGCCTTTGATCAGACTTGATGCCCGGTGACTTCCTGGACAAGTCCCTGCAGTTTTGTTGGCAGGACTTTTTAAAGTGGTTTTGCCTTACCTGTTCTTCCTAGGGCTGAGAGAGAAGGAATGGCCCAAGGTCACCTGGCTGACTTTGTGTCTAAGGAAGGACTAGAACTCACCATCTCCTGGTTATTAGTCTGGTACTTTTAATCACTACACCAAAGTGACTCTCAGCATTGTCAAATCCTGTACACATAGTCCTCAAATTACAACCACAATTTAAGCCCAACATTTCTGTTGCTAAGCAAGATGGTTGTTAGGTGAATTTCTCCCCATTTTACGACTTTTCTTACCACAGTTGTTAAGTGATTCATGGCAGTTGTTAAATTAGTAACATAGTCGTTAAGTGAATCTTGACTTGAGGTCCACCAAAAGTGATCATCTGACCCCAGGACACTGCAAATGTTATAAATATGAGTCAGTTGCCAAGCATCCAAATTCTGGTCAAGTGATCACGGGGGATGCTGCAAGAGCCATCACTGTGAAACTGATTTTTTTCAGGGCCGTTGTAACTTTGAATAGTCACTAAATGTTTTAAGTTGAGGACTACCAGTGTCTGCATTGAATCTGGTGCTGTTCCAAAGTATAATACTGTATAGAAAGTCCATTTTGTCAATGTATGATTAAGCTATGGCCATCTCTGGGTCTTACTGCAGTTTCTCATGTGCTGAGCTCTCAAAAATCATCACTGAGATGAGAGTTGCTTTGGTCTAGTGGTTAAGACGCCAGACTAGAAAGCAAGGTGGGCAAGGATAATTGACACGCAAAATATAGCCTCTCATTATCAAGACAACCCCTGCCTTCTCGAGGTGCCCACCGTTTTCCAACAGAAGGGGCTCTGTCGACTCTTGGGCCCGGCGAGCTCAAGTAGTACTCAGCCTAGAATCATGGATCCCATTGATTCGGGATGCATGCGACTCTACAGCGAACGGATTGGCGATGCCATACCGACGCTAAAGACTTAAGTCAAGAAGTAAGTCACTAGAAAGCAAGAGACCATGAGTTCAAGTCCTGCCTAAGCCATGAAAGTCAACTGAGAGAGTTAACTGCTCATTTTCTTTCTCAGCCCAACCCACCTCACAGGGTTGTTGTGGGGAAAATAGGAAGAGGAAGGTGTGTTGGATATGCTCATTGTCTTGAGTTATGTGTAAAAATAATAAAGCCAAGATTTAAAAAAAACATATTTCAATAGAGAAGAGGTAACATTTTCTCATTTGAACCACTCGATAAAAAGGTGCTGTAAATAGATAAATAGCCATCTCATTATCTTTTGATAAAAATATTACTTTTAACATAACCAATAACTCCAATACCCCCGGAAGTAATAACTCCATCAAATTTAGGGTTAATGTGCACCGCTTATCCTTTCAGTTTTACTGGTAATAATAATATTACAATCAGCATTTCTCTAATATTTGCTAACATGAAAAGTATCTTTCCCTCAAGGGTTATAATTTCAACATTTATTCTTTAGCCCCCAGATGTAATTCTGTCTGTCTATATGTCTATTTGTCCTTATAATTTGCTCCAATCCCACAAGGATTTGGATAATATTCAACAACAAATACAAGCAAAAATGAACAAATTCAAACCACATCACATTAAATCCAGCACCAGAAAGTAAAAACAGCCCCAAGCTAAGAGGCCATCCCCTGTGGTTTTCTACACAATACCACTAAATTTTATCACAAACTTTTTTAAAATAATAAAATTCTGTGATTTGTGCAATAAAAGTTTTCCAAATCTAAGTTAAAACTCTACGCAAACCCCAAAAATGTGTTGCCGTTTCATTTGTCAGGATATATTTTAGTGATTCTAAATTATCTATCAAATTGTAAAATTGACCCAGTTTTTACATCCATCCACGTTAGACTGTTTCAAAATTTGCGTCTTTCTTAGGTGAAACGTGTTTCCCTAAATATATATATGTTAGCTGAGTTTAATTTGAATCATGGTATAAAATAGATTGCCAATATCTCTTATCTCCAATTAATTCTGTTCAGATTTTTAATTTATTTTATTATTATTATTTATTTTATTATTTTATTTTATTATTATTTTATATTATTATTTTATTTTATTATTTTATTTTATTATTTTATTAGTTTATTTTATTTTATTTTATTATTATTTTATTATTATTTTATTATTTTATTTTGTATTATTATTTTATTAGTTTATTTTATTTTATTTTATTGTGTTATTGTATTATTGTGTTATTGTGCTATATTATTATTATTATTATTATATTTTATTTTATTTATTATTTTATTATTTTATTATTTTATTATTTTATTATTTTATTATTTTATTATTTTATTATTTTATTATTTTATTATTTTATTATTTTATTATTTTATTTTATTTTTTATTATTATTTTATTATTTTATTTTATTTTTTATTATTATTTTATTATTCTTTATTTTATTATTTTTTATTTTTTATTTTTTATTTTATTTTATTATTTTATTTATTTTTTTATTTATTTAATTTTTATTTTTAAATTTTATTATTTTATTTTATATTTTGTTGTTGTTGTTGTCGTTGTTGTTATTATTATTATTATCAAACCCCCTCTTTTCTGATCTTGATTTTTCATTTCTTGCTGTATATGACAGTTAGAGGAATTTGTTTTGGGTCAAAGAAAACATATTATTTCTTCATTTCCAAAATTAATGCTTGAGGATTTTATTTAACAAATATGAGCTGGTATTGAGGAATGTTTTTATTACATTAGAGGAGCCAGAGATTTTCCCAACTGAATAAAACATAATGCTCATAATACTCCTTTTTATGTATGGAAAACTTCCTGTTTTTATAGAATTGTCTAAAGTTTATCTGCAAATCTTTCTTTTTCTTCTACCCCACAAGAATGTGACTGTTTCTTTTGGCTCATTAATTATAATAATAGATGAGGATACCTTAAAATAAATGAGTAGGACATTCTTTGCAGTCGCTAGATCCTCATCTAGGAAATGTTTTGATTGAAAGGGCATTCATTCCGAATTTATGCTCTACCACAACGTTCCTTAACCTGGACCGGTTTCTGAGGTGTGGACTTCAACTCCTAGAATTCCCCAGCCAGTAGGCTGGCTGGGGAATTCTGGGAGTTGAAGTCCACACCCCGGAAACCAGTCCTGATTGAGAAATACTGCTCTATCGTTTTCCTGGACGACCCCCTCCATGTTTGACAGGGAGCTCAGCAAATTCCAGATGTCTGACTCATCTTCCAAGATGGTTTTCATTTCTGTGGCTTTGTGGTTTCCAGGTGTACACATAGGTCTTTCTTAAACGTTCAAACTGCAAATGTGAGGAAAGTGCCCCGGAGTCATCAGGAAACCTTCTCTACCTTCAGAACAAGGAGAGCTCTGATGAATCTGAAGGCAATTGAGTTCCTAAACCCTGTCTTCAAACCACATAATCGCGGCCTCTTTTGCTGAATAGATACTCAGCCACTGCCGGTTGGAGGTGGAATTAAAGCCAGACTGGCTGGCAAACAAGGGATTGTGGTCAAACAGAAGAAGTTGATAATGAGACTGGTTAGTTTTGAACTGCGGTGGCGCAGTGGTTAGAAAGTGGTACTGCAGGCTACTTCTCCTGACTGCTGGCTGCCTGTAATCTGGCAGTTCGAATCTCACCAAGCTCAAGGTTGACTCAGAGTTCGATCCTTATGAGGTGGGTAAAATGAGGACGTAGATTGTTGGGGGCAAGAGGCTGACTCTGTAAACTGCTTAGAGAGGGCTGTAAAAGCACTATGAAGCGGTATATAAGTCTAAGTGCTATTGCTATTGCTAAATGAATTGAGGACCAAAGTGTTAATATCTTGCTAGAGTTGGGTTTCATCCATGGCCACAGTTCTCAGCAGTGGTGGGTTCCGGGATAAAAAGATCATAACTAGAAGAAGAGAAGGTTTCAAATCTCAATCCAGAATCTGACTTCCAGCATTTTTCTTCTTGTGCCATATCCATCATTGGACGTTGGCAATCATGTTGGCAATCCTATTTTTGTCAACAGCCACATGAAAAAGTGCTGCTGAGTTTTCTCATAACCAGTCCCTTAGGTTTTGAAGCCATGATGTTCTTCTTCTGCCTGGACCTCATTTGCCTTCAATTTCTCCCTGACTTCCAGCATGGAAGGAGTTAATTAATGGAAGGAGGGATGCATTCAAATATGCAGCTCATGCAGTCCCATTTCCAATCTAAAATATTCCATACAGGAGGGTGGGACCCTAAATCATTACCAATTTTGCTAAAAAAAGAAAAGAAACTGTCCCATGTATGAAAATATTTTAATGAGCTTTATAGAGGTTTGATCAAAAGCTCGCCTGCAACAGAGGACAAAGATGTTTACCACACCTCCCCCAACCCCACTCTCTGCCGCCTTTTTTCTAAGCTTGGTGGAAGTCGAAGAGAGAAAAATTGAAATCAAAGGAGTCAAGACTACTGTAATTTCTCAGCCCAGACATGGAGACCCAAGTGGGGGCTTCTAATGAATTCAAGAGTCAAGTTCGGATGGAGCTGGGTTCATGCTTGGAACTCTGTGCAAAGAGAATTGGGGGGGGGGGGAGGAGGGGGAGGAGGAGGGAGGAGGAGGGAGGAGACTTAAGCAAATAATTGAGGACAGAAATGAAAGCTTAATTCATAAAAGCAAAACATTTTCCATTCATCAACCTGCAAGCAGTTAAATGCGGGTGGGGGCCGCCGTTTTTGAAAGAAAAAAGGCCGCCTGCAACTTGGGGAAAAGATCCAGCAGGAAAACGGAAATGCAGAAAAGAATGTAAACTAGATGGGTTTCACGGAGCACAACACATAAACAGTTATTACATGCAAATCATTTGTAAGATCATTTGCCGAAAAGCCCCAGAAATCTTTTTTTCATAATTCCTGTATGAGGGATTCGACATTTGGGGGAGAGGGGTGGAAGGCCAGCAGGCCACTGTGAGACCTGGAGCGCCTGTCACATTTGACAGAAAGAATGCATGCTAAAGACAGCAATTGGGTTGCAAAGAAGATTGAATTAAGACAATTTTTATCCAATGACTGTTGTTTTATTCACTGATCATTTTATAATGTCTACGTGTCAGGATTGACCCCGTGTGTGTGTGTGTGTGTGTGTGTGTGTGTGTGTGTGCGCGTGTGTGTACCAAAAGTCAAAAGTGGAATTGAAACTCCATGTTCAACTGTAAAACACGCATACACAAACACAACTGGTGAGTTAATTTAATCAGAAAAAAAATATGGATTGGATTGTGGCATCCTTGTTGGTCTCTGAGCTTGGAGGTTTTCTTGCAGACATTTCATTACCAAACTACATGACATCATCAGTGCCCTAGTTGTGCATCAATCAATGCACCACCGCAATGCACTGATAATGTTACCTAATTTGGTGATGATGGTTTGAAAGAAAACCATCAAGCTCAGGGATTATCAAGGACTCCAACAGGTGAGTTTCAATCACACCAATATGGCTATTATCATTCTTTTTTGGACCATACCTCATTCCTTGCTCAAACTGGTCTAAGGCTGTTTACTACAAATGCATAGAGGCATAACCATTGGTTTAGACTGCTAAAGATCCAGGAGACTGTTATGTAAACAGTCAGCTGCAATTTCCCCAGGATCCATGATGAAACCTTGCTGGATCATATGGTTACAATCTAAAGTCTCCTCTTTACAAGAATGAATGAACAATGTTGTACGGTATAGATTGGTTCTGAATAGGAAATAATTCTGTTGCTGGAATACATATAAACTCTTCTTAGTAAATCTAGCTGAAAGAAATGATGTAAGAATTATCCTTGGACAAGAATTCCTTTCATTTTCCAGCATTTATCCAAAGAAGAGAACATTCGTAGCTCAAGGTTGAACTGTGGGGTCTCTGAGCTTGATAGAATAACATAGAATAGAATTCTTTATTGGCCAAGTGTGATTGAACACACAAGGAATTTGGTGCAGATGCTCTCAGTGTGCATAAAAGGACAAGATAAATTCATCAAGAATCATAAGGTACTGCCCTTCATGATAGTCATAGGATACAAATAGGCAATCAAGAAACAATCAATATCAATATAAATCGTAAGGATACAAGCAACAAAGTTACAGTCATACAGCCATAAGTGGGAGGAGATGGGTGATAGGAATGATAAGAAGATGAATAGTAATGGTTTTCTTGCAGAAGTTTCATTACCAAAGTAGGCCACAACATCAGTACACCAGCAAGCTCAGAGAACACCAAGTACACCACTTTTATCCAAAGTGTGATAAAAGGCTGGGGAGATTAATGGTCTAAATCCCAGCACATCTTTCATGCACACTGCACCATGGACTGGGATACTTTCTATTTCATAGAAAACAAATATACTTAGCCCAGTGATTCTCCAAAGGAACAACTTTTAAGATGTGTGGATTTCAACTCTCAGAATTCCCCAGGCAGCATGGCTGGCTGGAGAATTCTGGGAACTGAAGTCCACAGATCTTAAAGTTGCCACCTTTGAAGGCAACACTGGCTTAGCCTCTAAGCCATGGGACAAGGGCCATACACCCAGCAGCGAACCGAAGCCAGAAAATGAAAGAGAGAGGGCCAAGCCAAGATGAAAGGTAATTTAGGGTTAATCAAAATGAAGCAATTAAACACAATGAAAGCGATTACTCCCTGTTATTTCGTAATTAAGCACTAAAGGTTACAATTCAGCAGAAATAGTTGGAGAAGCTTGAGAATCATCCACAAAGGATCGAGGGGGAGACGTACAAGTGTGGGACTCACAGTTGAAGTTTAGAGCTACCGATGTTTCTTGCCAGAACTTCATATGCACAAAGACTAAGCCCAGAGCACACTTCAAAAAATCTTACACAGGTAGTCCTCGACTTATTGCCATTTGATTAGTGACCGCTTGAAGTTGCAACAGCAATGAAAAAAGTGACCCTTTCCCACCCTTGCAGCCACTGCATGTTTGATCTCCACAGTCATGTGATCAAAATTCACATGCTTGGCAACTGGCATGTATTTATGACGGTTTGCAGTGTCCTGGGGGTCATGGGATCCCCTTTTGCAACCTTCTGACAAGCAAAGTGAAGCCAGATTCACTTCACAATCGTGTTAATAACCAAACAATACACTGATTCACTTAACAACCATGGTAAGAAACGGAGCAAAAGTCACAAAACAACACAGTGATTCACTTAACAACCATGGTTAAGAAAGGTCCTAAAATGGAGCAAAAGTCACTAAACAACACAGTGATTCACTTAACAACCATGGTTAAGAAAGGTTCTAAAATGGAGCAAAAGTCACTAAACAACTTGCTTAGCAATATAAATTTTGGGCTGCTTTTCGGTCAAGGACTACCTGTATCTCAGTTTTACAATAGAGAACACATTCTCCGTTGTCATAGAATATTCTCCTTTATTAAGAGAAAACATGTGGATGTGGGCACACACACACACACACACACACACACACACACACACACACAGAGGTAGAGATGCCTTCTTTCTGGCTTTAAATAGAGATCTGCCCCAGGAGAATGGAAATGCTAGGGAAAGAGTTAGAGTTTAGAAAAGGGGTGTGCATAAGTGCACCAGCATGCCTAACGTCCCTCTCCTCCTGTCCCCATTTATTTGTACCTATTTCCTGTGTTCTTATTCATGTTTACTCTTATTCCTGTTATCTTGTACACAAGTGACAAAACCAACCAACCAACCAACCAACAAACAAATAAATGGATAAATAAATAAACCGATAAATAAATAAACCAATAAATAAATAAACCAATAAATAAATAAATGGATAAATAAATAAATAAATGGATAAACCAACCAACCAACAAACAAACAAACAAATGGATAAATAAACCCTACACTCCATAAGCTTGAACTCCTTTAATGTCCTTACCTCGGCCACTCCGTCCGACAAAGCGAAGATCATTGAACCTGGCCACCTGATTCTTCATTACAGCCGAAGCATTCCGAAGCTCCGCCGAATAGTTCTCATCATTGCCAGCCATGACCGTTACCACTGTCCCATCGGGGACGTCCCCAAGGGATACCACCTAGAAGGAATCAAAGGTGGCATTTAGAATTATTCATTAATTAAAACTGTCCATTAATTGTAACCATTCAAGGGACATTTTTGGAGCCGGGGCTAAACACTATATAACCTGAGCAGGGTAGGTGTGAGTGTGGGTGGAGGGCACAGCCAGTACTCTCGCGCGAGTCCCAAATTGCAATCCTACAGATTAGAATCATTGAACCACAGGGACCTCTAGGGCCTTCTAGTCCAGGGGTTTCCAACCTTGGCAACTTTAAGACTTCACTGGCTGAGAAACTCTGGGAGTTGAAGTCCACAAGTCTTAAAGTTGCCAGGGTTGGAGACCCCTGGACTAGTCCAATCCCCAAGGCAGGAGCCTTACACCATCCCAGTCCAATGGGTGTTTGAAGAAAGAATAAACACACTTAAAGGCTGCAGTTCTAAACCTTGACTTTCCCAACATCGGGGATACATTGGCATTATAATTTGCAGGGCATCCTGTTCACATGACCACAGAAGTAAATCAACAGGATTTATTTCTGAGAAAATAAGATTGCATTGGATTGTTATTGGGGGAACTTAAAGATAGAAGAACTTGATTTGGGAAACTTTGACAAGGAATAGGTTGAAATGTAATATAAACTTGGAATGGACATGTCCATTGGTATTTACACTTTCCACCATTATTCTGGACATGTTTTCATTTATAGGATATGTTTTCATGTATTTATTTATGCATTATTTATTACTGCAATTTCTACACCACTTGGTTGCAAAAGGGAAAAAAATCAGAAAACAAACTTTGTGTTTACTTATTCTGATATTGAGAAAATATACATTTAGAAATGTCTTCCATTCTCTTTTCCTTTTTTGAAAAATTGTTTAGATAAACATTTTTAAAAAGCGATTAAATGCATTTAAATGTTCTCACGATCAGGATCAGGACAGACATAACAAAAAATTATTAAACTAATACAGTATACATTACTACCCACAACTCTGGGTGGAATTAGTTACGAATGAGTAAAAACAAACTGGGGCAGGAATGAAATTGTATTGTCTGTTGCTAATTTTAAGGACAACCTTCTCAGAGTGAACGCTTTTGAATACAGCATAGACAGAAGATCATCTCACGCAAAAGAATTGTTTTACGGTGGCTGCTAAGCCTCATCAGCTTTCGACATTAACAAAAAAAAATGTGTTATGTACTGACCATGTTTCTCTTTCTGCTCAGGCATTTTTTTATATCTATTCTTTATATGGTTTGTCGTTTTGTATGGCATTGTAAGAGCTTTCCTTTGGGATGACTTTGAATGAAAAACTGGGCTGACATTATACCAAGAAAATAAAATTAAAGAGCTACTCTGAATGAACTTTACATAAAGAATAATAGTTTTGGAAGGGACCTTGGAGGTCTTCTAATCCAACCCCATGCTCAAGCAGGAAACCCTGTACTGTTTCAGGCAAATGGCTATCCAATCTCTTATTAAAAATCTCCAGTGTTGGAGCACCCAGAACTTCTGGAGGCAAGCTGTTCCACTGATTAATTGTTCTAACTTTTAGGCACAGAATAAAATTATAATACAGTTCATTATTAGTAATATTTCCTAAGCTCTTGAAAAGGACAGTTATTATGTATCAGCCTAAAATACAGACATACAAATGCTTATACGAAGAGTTAAGCCTAGTGAAATTCTCTCTCTCTCACACACACACACACAAACACAAAATAAATGTGAAGTTATTGCATCAGTAAACACTTCAATTATTATTTGGCAAGTTGTATTAATTGAAATCTAAGCCACTTCAATCAATATTTTAATTAGCATTAAAAACAGTTTTTAAACCATTGATTTAATAGTAGTTCCCTATTATTACTTTTAAATCACTGTTAATGCAGGGTAATTTACAAAATAGCTCAAGCAAGATTTGTAGCGTTGCCTCATTCTTACAACTAAGTCATGCAACAGATTTATTTTGTTGTAAATTTTCTGCAGTGTTTAATTTCCCCAGTAGTTCTCAAAATGTTCCAAGATCACAGCTTTCCCATGGTAAGTTCCCTATGCTATGTAACTACTATTGTCTAAGAAACAAGTAATAAAAATACTTGTAGTTGAAATATCTGAGAGTCATTAGGTTAGAGAAGAAACAGGATAGATGCCATTTTTTAAAAAAAACTGGTAACCATAAAAGTTATACAGACTACAATAAAAGATTCATGGGACATTTTTATAAAGTTTAAAAAGTTATTGTGCGATGCGCAAACTGTTTATTTTTATCAGGATAAAATGAGATGCTTAAATTGGCTGGCTGGAACTGAAATATCCTTCCGATGAATGATTCCATTGATTTTTCAGAAAAACGTCCATTAAGACCAGGCAACTTTTAAAAGACAAAGCTTTTGACAAGTTGGGTATTATAAGAGTTAAAGTAGTAGAAGGAGAGATTCATTATAGAGATTAATTGCTGATTATTTCATTGTTTAATTAAAACTCCATAGCTTGTGGGCTTTTAGAGAGAGGATATTAGACCCCGATAATTTAAAAAATATTATATATCCTTTCAGGTCAATATTTTCCTTTAAAAAAAGCAAAACTGATAATGTCTTTACCAGGACCAAACCTTATACCTGGAAAAAAGGTATCCAGTTTTGATAGGTGGCACCTCTTCTCTCTCTAACTCTAAAGCATGCTGGGCTGGGGGATTCTGGGAGTTGAAGTCCATTCATTTTTAAGTTGCCAAGTTTGGAAATGATGCACTATGGGCATCTGTAGATGTCCTTTCTATCTCTATCCAAGAAATGAATGCATAGGGTTATACCAGTGGCATCTAACCTTAGCTAGATTAACAACAATATCATACAATCATTCTTCAAGGTGATGGAGGGACTATAGAAATAAGGGATCATTTTACCCTAGGTTATGGTCATGTGATAGAATAATATTTTGTTAGGGTTTTTTTTTTTTGAAAATATTATTATTACAAAAAAAATGGTTGAATACTCGTGTAATTTGGGGCTGGGATCTTGAGGGATAAGATCAGATGCTACATTGAAAAATAGGAATGCAATGGCTTTCTTGCTAATTATGTCTCAGTGTTGGGAATATCTGGAAACTCTATTTATAATTCATTAATATTAATAGCATTTTTCAACCACTTGATTAAAAATATTTTAGTAAAATTAGGATAATGAATCTACTGGGGCCAGAATCATAGTTTTGTCACATCTAGAGAGTTTATATTTATTATGTTAATGGGAAAATGAATTTTGTCAATTCTCATATTTGAAAATTATGAACAATTTTTGATTCGTTGTCTTTCTTCTTTTCTGCTCCTCATTACAACTTTCTATATTCTTCAGTTCTTGGTCCCCTGCACTCAGACCCCCTGTGGATTACTATTCAATAAAAGTATAATGGAAAAATTGTTGGGTTAACATTATTTTGATTCTTTATTTTTCTCTCTCTCCTAACAATGAGTCTTTTATTCAAATCCAGTTAAAATAAGAATATCCTAAAGGGGCTTTTTCCAAAAAGCCACTGGGGGTTTTGGTTTTTAAAAAACAACAACATTTGTGCTTCTCATCCAAGATGCATCTTCAATTCTTCAGAAAATGGAAGAAGCAAAACATTTCCAAAGAAAAATAACAAGAAAGTCCAGGTGCCTAGAAAAAGCACCTTAGAGACAACCATGATCTGGATGGGAGAATCTCCATAGACATTAAATAAAACATTAAATTAATTCATGTTTTATTTTTTACAAAATCCATTTTACCCACCTTATTTGGGCTTTGATTAATTAGGAGGTTTATTGATACATAGAGTGAATAATTTGATATACTTTCCCCTATTCTCAAGACTACCTGAGAGGTAACTTGGTAGCGATGTATTTTAAAAACTAGTTTTCTTGATAGCAATGTGTCCCATCAAAAGTGGGAAATAATGTTTAAAAGCTAAACTCTTTCAAAAGTGTTTCTCAAGCTTGCCAATTTGAAGATATGTGGACTTTGACTCCAAAATTCAGTCATTTAAAACTCAGCCCTCTTTCATTCTATATGACAAGGACTGCAAAGTGACCAAACCGGTCAGTTCTAGGGGAGATCAACCATGACTGCTCTTTGGAAGGCCAGGCCCTGAAGAGGAAACTCAAATACTTTGGCCACCTAATGAGAAGGAAGAAGGACTCGCTGGAGAAGAGCCTAATGCTGGGAACGATTGAGAGCAAAAGAAGAAGGGGACGGCAGAGAAGGAGGTGGCTGGATGGAGTCACCGAGGCGTGAGCTTAAATGGACTTCAGAGGATGGTAGAGAACAGGAAGGCCTGGAGGAACATTGTCCATGTGGTTGTGATGGGTTGGACACGACTTCACAACTGACAACAACAACAACAAGAATCTCTTTCATTTTCTACGACAAGGAGGAAATAGGACAACTGTGCTTTTAATTCAAAGGCCTGCCTGTAAACACAAGTTTTTGGGGGAAATAAATATGAATCTGAGACTAAGTAGGGACAGTTTACTTGCAAATTCAGTGGGAAATTAATTGCCTCTTTATAGGAACCTTGGAGGGGAAGAGCCGTGCTAGTGTGCGGTTGTCAAAAAATGCAGAGGAGTCTGGTAAAACATTTTATTAAAAGGTATCAGATTTTGTGAGCTACACCTACTACCTGCACTATCAAGGCAACAGCTAAGGGGCTTGACAAAGAAAAACAAGTGTTATCTCAGGATTAAACTCCTTTCATCTGTGACATGATGCAGTCGGTTTAGTGCATTGGATCAGGCCCTAACTGTACAGACCTGCCCAGTTTATGGAAATAAATCTTGTAGAGATCAGTAAGACTTGTTCTCAAGTAAGTGGCTGTAGGATTACAGCCTAAAAGTGTATAATTTGGCGGCATCACACCCAGTTCAACTTCACTTGTTAATTAGTTTAATGGATAGATTAAGACCTTGCTTTGCTAAATTATTATTTTTGTTTATGCAACACCCTCAGAGGTTCATAATCAGAAGAGGCTGCTTCCTGCCTCAGGAGCTCCTCGTCCTAATATTTTCTGGCAGAAGCCCTCTTGGATTTCTGCACATCAACAAACCACACGACAGCTTTGGGAGTTGGGTGACCCCAATTGGAGAGAGGTTTAGATCCTAAGCCATGGTTTATATGGGGTTTATTAATTAAGCCCCATATGCTGGTGTTCTGCAGCACACTCAGCTGCACAATAGCAGTTGGTTTCGTGGCTTTGAGAGATGGGTGATCGAACCCATAGAGAAAAGAGAAGCTGCTCTTACTAAGCCATAATTGATAGTAATCCATATTCTAATCCCCCCCCCAGAGAGGTTATTTTTAGAAGTGGAAGGGTTCCGGAACTTCAGGTTTATTTTTTGGAGGGGGTAGTTAGTTTGATTCATGAAATACTCCACACCAATAATAGGCAATTGTCTTTCTATCACCTCCTTCACAGAGAAGCCTGGGTGTTCGGTATGAGCAATTGCTCTAGCCCTAGCCCTAGCCCTAGCCCTAGCCCTAGCCCTAGCCCTAGCCCTAGCCCTAGCCCTAGCCCTAGCCCTAGCCCTAGCCCTAGCCCTACCCTACCCTACCCTACCCCTACCCTACCCCTACCCTAGTCCTACCCCTAGCCTAGCCCTAGCTCTAACCCTAGTCTTGCCCTAGCCCTAGCCCTACCCTAGCTCTAGCTCTAACCCTAGCCCTACCCTAGCCCTATCCTAACCTTAGCTCTAATCCTAGTCCTACCCTAGCCATAACCCTAACCCATAGATGCAGAGTTCAAGCCTTTTATTACAGGAATCTCCCCACTCCGGCAGCCTATGTCTGGGAATGAGTAGATGTTCCAAGGACCTTAGTGGGGGTCAGCCCCAGCCCTTTTGCGTTTATGTAGCGACTCCAGGCTGGTTTTATGCTTGACCCTCCTCCCTGCGAGGCTGGGAGCTTCCCAACATCAGGCAAAGACAGGGTAGGATTGGATTCATACTCATGTCAAGCTGTACAGGTAGTCCTTGATTTATGACCATAATTCAGCCCCAACATTCCATTATTAGGCAGTTGTTAAGTGAGTTTTGCTCCAATTTGTGATCTTTTTGTCACAGCTGTTCAGTGAATCATTGCCATTGTTAAGTTAGCAACACAGTTGGGTCCCAGAAGGGGATGACGTCACCCTGGGACACTGCAACCATCATAAATACCACAATTCAGACGCTTGCCAGTTGCAAATCACCTGAATTGTGCTCATGTGACCCTGGGGATGCTACAACAGCCACAACGTGTCAAAAAGGATAAAAAAGTCACTTTTTTTCCAGTGCCGTTGTAACTTCAAACAGTCATGAATGGTTGTAAGTCAAGAACTACCTGTCGTTTACTTTGTTTCATTGAATAAACCAGAATTGCGAGGCACATTCAACCCACTAAGCGCAGGGCAAAGAGACCGCAGCGTGGCTGAGATGGGAGAGCCAGCCCACACCTGAGGCTACAAAGCTGACTGGAACCAGGCGAGGAGGAGGAGAAGGAGGAGGAGGAAGAGGAGGGGAGGAGGAGGAGGAGAGAGGGGGAGGAGGAGGAGGAAGAGGAGGGGGGAGGAGGAGGAGGAGGAGGAGGAGGAGGAGGAGAAGGAGGAAGGCTGGCCGACCGTGTGGTCTGGCTGCTGCTTTGGAAATGAGAAAGAGCAGCTCATCAAGAAGTCCTGGCGCAAAGGAAGGTCTCTTGCATTCTGTCAGGCAGTCTCAGCAGCTCCTGGGAACTTTCCAAGTGGTCGGAAAGAGATCCAGAAGCTGAGGACTCCGTCTAAGCTGGGCCCACTGGGTGGGGGCACAGACATTACTGGGGCATATGGGAAAGAGTTCCCCCCCCTCCCAAACGCCATCACTCTGCTAAACAAATAATTCCCTCAACACTGTCAAACTATTTACCAAGTCTGCATTACTATTACTATTAATCTTCTGATCGTTCCTATCACCCATCTCCTCCCACTTATGACTGTATGACTCTAACTTTGTTGCTTGTATCCTTACAATTTATATTGATTGTTTCCTAATATGATTTGATTGCTTATTTGTACCCTATGACTATCATTAAGTGTTGTGCCTTATGATTCATGATGAATGTATCTTGTCTTTTATGTACACTGAGAGCATCTACACCAAAGACAAATTCCTTATATGTCCAATCACACTTGGCCAATAAAGAATTGTATTCTATTCTATTCTATTCTATTCTTCATTCCATATTCTATTCTATTCTTTTCTGTTCTATTCTATTCTTCATTCCATATTTTCTACTCTACTCTACCTCTACCTCTACCTCTACCTCTACCTCTACCTCTACCTCTACCTCTACCTCTACTCTACTCTACTCTACTCTAAAGAGAAAAGAAGAACCTGCTCCAAAATTAAGTTCTTCATTTTTTGGACTGTCCTTCCTTTTTTGGGGGGGAAGAAAGCCCCAACAGAAATTTAAGGGCCAAATTTTTATTTTTCCAATTGCTTTTCATTTACTTCCACCATTTCTTAAAAGGATGCCCCCAGCTCAGATGGACTTCTTGCAGGTATAAGATCTGAAAGGTGGGGGGAGATATGGATCCGGAGGAAGGTTGCAATTAATCAACAGGGACTGGATCACACAGAGAAACACAAATGATGACGACTATTCAGCTATTTTTTTTTAAAAAAATCCATTTGGATCCAGGATTTGGTCATGTTGTGGAAATTATTTTTCACTACTACAGCCCTGCTTAAAAGGGCAGGTTCCCTCATTTTAAACCAGTTCTTAAAATAAATCCCAAAGTTTATTCCTGAAGGTCTTTTCTTTCCCTGCATCCTGAAATCTGTTTCTTAATAAAGCCAGATTTATTTCTTTTTTAAGAGGAGGATTTTTAAAGATAAAACAGTATTTTTTAAAAGGTCCTAAAATACGGTGATGGTAGTGATGACAAGGAACATGATGTGTAATGTTTAAGGCTTAGGAACTAATAGTATTCTGAAAAGGAAAGAAAAGGAAAGAAAAAGAGAATTATTTAGCTATTTTCTGCACTTTATAGGCCATTTTATTACCTAGATCTGTGTTGCTACCTTTCTTTAATATATAAAATTAGAAATTTAATAAACGTATGTAGGATACAGGTTCCTATTAGGTATATTTATGAGGCATAAAGAATGCTAGTGAAATTTCCTTCCTTTCTTCCTTCCACCTTCCTTCCTCTCCTCTTCATACAATTAAATTCACAACTTTTTCTTCCTTTTTAGCAATGTTGTTACCCTGAATTTTATCTTCTTTATCCTTCCTTCCTTCCTTCCTTCCTTCCTTCCTTCCTTCCTTCCTTCCTTCCTTCCTTCCTTCCTCAGGTGCCATGGCCATGAATGGGGACTTCCGAGACACGCATCGCACCTACCAACAGATCTTTGTTGACCAATGAACCGTTTGCAAAAGAAACGCCATGGCACTTTATGGGCGCCCTGCTAGCGCCACAAATTGAACTGATGGTCCTATTAAATCCCTCCCGGGGTCAGTCTTATGCGGCTTCCCGCGGCCGAAATCTGATTCCCCTCCCTCCCAATTCTAGGCGCGGCTAGTTTCTTCAATGCTGCCATGCAGAGAACTGCGTTTGCCAGCAGCTGCCCCAGCTCAAAGAAGGACCGGGGGTTTCAAGTGAGAACTCCGACAACGAGTTCATTCAGTAATCGGGTTAAGCGTGTTGTGTGAACGCAGCCAACGTCTAGAGAGAGGCGATTCTGTTGCGGCTTGTGCGCCCTTCCCGGAGCTTAGAGCGCTTCTCGCAGCGCCCGAAGCTCTTTCTCCCCGCCCGGTGTTCTGCTCCGTCGGCCTAGTTCCGGGACACAGGTCCGGCAACAGGGCTGCGGGATGCGGTGGGAGTTGGGTTCTTCCAGGCGCCTCCTCGGGTTGCCGACTGTCCAGCGTTTCTAAAGCTGGTGCCGAAGAGGTGGAGTAGGATGAGGAGTAGGAGTAGGGGTCTGCGAAGGAGCGCGGCCGGGGCAGTTGCGCCGGTTGCCCGAGAGCCCTTCGGCGACCGAAGCGGGGCGCCTTCCACTCTGTCTCCGCCGCTGCGGAAGCCCCTTTCTCGCACGAACTGGCTCGCTCCCCTGAGGACTAGCCGGCTGCCAAGTATCTATATGGGGATCGTCTGCGCACCTGGGGCGCTGGGCTCTCTGAGATTTGGGGCATCCCAGCCGGAGTGACCAAAAAGACAGGCGCCCTGCTTTGGGGCTTTAGGAAAAAAAGGTCCCTCTACTCCAGGGGTGTCCAAACTTGGGAACTTTAAGACTTGTGGACTTCAACTCCCAGCTGGGGAATTCTGGGAGTTGAAGTCCACAAGTCTTAAAGTTTCCAGGTTTGGACACCCCTGGTCTACTCGGAGAAAAGGAAGTCCCGCGGGTGGTCCTGCATCGAAGACTTTAATCCTGAAGGTCCAACAGGTTTAGATACCCGGAATGGGATGTGGTCAGGATTGGTCCGACTCCCCCGTCACTTTGGGGTAAAGAATTGGGAAGGGCAGAACTCCCAAAGCACTTTTTCAAGAGGCCACTGGGTCTTTCTTTGTTTTTCCTTGAAGGCGTTTCGCTTCTCATCCAAGAAGCTTCTTCAGTTGTTCAGATCAGCAAAAAAAAAAAAAATAATAATATCCAGTTGCCTTTGAGGGGGAAAAAAACACCTTTGGGACAACAATGACCCGGGACCATTGAGAATCTCCATAGAGAAAAGCAGAACTTCATAACTAGGTTCGCACAACACATTTCCCCTTTAATATGGTTTGTTTATATCCTGGCTTGGCCTGATTTGCAAAACTCGGTCATTCTTTTGCTTACCCAGAAAGCAGCAACGTGCATTCTCGTGGTCGGGATCACTCAAGGCAGGGGTTTGCAACCTTAAGAGCCACAAAGGTCCTAAGCAGAAGCGTTCCCCCCCTTCATTTCTGGAGGCGACTGGAAGTCCGGTTCCCCCATCATAGAGTCTCCTCCTAGCGCGGCATCCTTTTTTCTCTGTCCTAATTTGGAACAACTGGGAGCCGCAGCAGAGGGATAAAAGAGCCACATGCGGCTCCTGAGCTACCCCTGGCCCGAGGCATTGGGTTGAGCAAAAATGGTGAATTCTCTTAGCATAATGGAGAAACCAGACAGCCAGCTAAAGCCCAATTGGGGTTTATTTGTTTGACCATGCGCGTTGTGTTAAAAAAACATCCCAGGGGTTTTTTAACGGAGCTTTAAATATAAAGAGCTGCGTGAACCCAGGTTCTCGATCTTTTTTATGTATTGACTAATTCTAGATTCGCAAATAAAACCTAACCTAACCGGAAAGTTTGCAAACCGTTTTGTAAAAGTGGGCTTAGGCTGAATCTTCGGAGGTTGCTTCTCTTGGAGTCCTCCAGGCGAAGCGGCCGGTTTTGTCTCTCCTTGCCCGTAAATTAACTCCACCTTCGCTCGCGCTCTCTGCACTGCCTGCAAATTAGTTTTTAATTACTTTATTTCGATTTCTGCATCTTTCCGATCAGAAGCCTCTTTCGTGCTACCACGGCTATTACCGGTAGTAAGCAATATTCTTCGGCTGGCAGCCCATTAAGAAACAGTTACTTCAAAATGCTGCGGTTGCTTTCATTACACACCTGTCTATACTGATGTTGCAAAATGTTAGAAAACGATAACAGCTAACATCTGGCAAAGGTTCCGTTGGGGAGATCCGGAACAAAGAGAAGACAACTTTTGCCGGCTTCTAGAATTCCGGGGGTGGGAATCTTCCCACCAACCAAAATGGAAAAGGGGCAGAATCAGCTTGTAAGAACTGTCTCCCTTTTAACTTTATTTTGGTTTCGGTGGGTTCCTCGTGAATGTGGCCTGTGTCCCGAATTCAGGGTTCAAGATACGATGCAGATCCGGACAAGGATGGGAGAAACCGGATTCAGGCAGCTGAGAACGTCTCGAAAGGTTTTGGGAATGAGGACTCAGATTGTTGGGGGCAATAGGTTGACTGTAAACCGCTTAGAGGGGGCTGTAAAAGCACTATGAAGCGGTATATAAGTCTAAGTGCTATTGCTATACCCCGTCCCCATAGATAAAGGATCTCGATCTCCGAAGAAAAGAAATGGGATTCAGCTTAAATCAAAACAGAGCCGCGATTCTCGCAGCCTCGGAAAGTTAAACTGCCGCCGGAAGATCACAGCGCCGCAAAGACTTGCGAAGAAAGGAGAAAGAGAAAGGAAAAGCGAGCCGCTCGGTTGAAATAAGGATTAGTTAGCCCTTTTCTCCACTTTCTTTGGCTTCTCGTCGGAAATCTTCTGGAGTCGATTCGCTCAACCTCCCTGTCCACGCCGGAAAGTGGAATGAGCGTCCCTAACTCAGAGTAAAGGGGGCGAAAGTCGGGAGTGGGGGAAAGGACGCCGCGCTGCGATCACCGCAGCTGCCAAAACACGAAGCCCGGTTTCTAAGAAGAGCGAAGGGTGCAGGAGGGAGGGCGGGAGGGGCAGGAGGAGGCAGCAGAGGCCGGAGAAGGAAGGAGGGGAGGCAGAAGTCGGGGGTAACTCGGGTTCCTGGACAACTGCAAGGGGGCTCGCTCGCTTCCCTTGTAACTGTGGCAGATCCGAATTCAAGAGACGCGTCGTCTTTCGAAGACGCGTCTCTTTCCCAATAAGGTTGTAAGGAAGAGGCAAAACGCTGCCGCCTGGGACAGACCATCTCGGGTCGGGCACGAGTGGCAGCGGAGACGCGGCTCGTCTGAACGCCTGCCTAAGCAAGCGCTGGAGTCCCCCGCCTTGTTTTTGATCCCAAGTCACCCGCAGAAAGAAATTAAAGGGTTAATTCTTAAGTGCCAAATTTGAAAGGGATTTTTTTTTTAAAAAAAGGCCGTTCTTCCCTTTGGCCCGAAAATTGGAGCACGGACTATCAATTAATGCAACTTGTTTCCCCACTGGGCACACATGGATCTACACTACTACACCACGGATCTGCAGAGGATGGAGGTAAAACTCGGAAATATCTGAACGTAACAGGATTAGGAAGGCTGCGTTTTTGCCCAAACTCGGAAAAGTAACGGTGTGAATTTGATTCTTAAATAACAGCCCCCCCTCCTTTCCCCGCAGTAACCCTGAGGACTAGAAGTTTAAGTCAAAAACCGGCGTGGCAGGCAAGCTTTCTGTCGCTCAAATGGAGCTGAGTAAAATTGAACGCGCTGGGGTGTTTGAGGTTGCCAGCCCCCCCTCCTCCTTCTTTACACAAACTCTCCTTCCCCTTTTCAAAACCAGAAAACAAACCAGTCGCGAAAGCGAAGCAAAAGAAGTGGGACAGACGCCAGCTAGCGAAAGAGCCACGGGAGTGGGGGAAAAGCAGAGAAGGCCGGCCTCAGAACAGAGGGTCCTCGCTCTATTTTGGAAATAAATTCAACCTTACAACAGACAGGATATTGTGTGTGTATGTGTGTTTGTGTGTTATTTCGTTTCGGTAGACCAGAGGTCTTCAAACTTGGCAACTTTAAGACTTGTGGACTTCAACTCCCAGAATTCTCCAGCCAGCTGGGAGTTGAAGTCCACAATTCTTAAAGTTGCCAAGTTTGGGGACCCTGCGGGAGACCTATTTTGGGGGGGGGAGGGAGGGGGGAGAGGGAGGGAGGGAGGGAGAGAGAACATTTCTGGGCATGCGCCATTCTTCTTACTAAGCTTTACGACTACCAGATATTTGTGAGAAATCTTGTTATTTCTACGGGAAACGCTGCCTCGTCCCCAGTTCTAGGACGTTTTCGAGGTTATCGCTATTTTTCTTAGGGCTCCTATTTGGGCACCTTCACTTTTACTTTCCTCCCGCGCTTACAGGGACGTTAGATTCCCGTCGGGGGGAGAAAACGCGGCCCAGACGTCGTGTGGGTGAAGTGAGCATCGCGTTTAGATTCCGGAAAGCAAGTTACTACAGGCTGGAGGAGCTGATCTGGCTTCACACGAGACGCTCGGATACAATGGGGTGGGATGCCCGAGAGTGCGAGTGCGCCAGAGGAGTCCAGGCGAAATCTCGACCTGTGGCGTGTGGACCGGGCGATAGTCGTAGGCCAACCTTTGTTAGCCTTTCGCAAGAGACTGAAGTCCGGTCTGGTTTCCCCAGCAGACTTTGGGTAAGAGGGCGATCAGCTCTGCTACTCATTGGGGGTTCACGGTTTATCCGTGGAGGTCGGAAGAGTTATGTTTGGGAGCGGCGGGGTGGTGGTGTTTATTTCATTTTTTATTTTATAAGTGGCCGACTTGTATGAACTGAGTGGGTATTTAAATAATACATACATACATACATACATACATACATACATACATACATACATACATACATACATACATACTGTCCTTTATTCCTTTTAGAAGAATCTGTCCTGTCCTTCGGTCGGTCGGTCGGTCGGTCGGTCGGTCGGTCGGTCGGTCGGTCGGTGTCTGTCTGTCTGTCTGTCTGTCTGTCTGTCTGTCTGTCTGTCTGTCTGTCTGTCTATCTATCTATCTATCTATCTATCTATCTATCTATCTATCTAAATATCTAAATATCTAACTAAATATCTATCTATATTGTGCCAATTTAACTATGACGCCCAATTTGTGTTTTGGAGGGTATCCCGGAGAAAAATTTAGTTATTTTTCCTTGACATATCTCCCGCTTTTTTTTTAAAGACTCTTTACTCCCCTCGCTTTGAAAAGGGGAATTTTCTTTCTCTTTTCATAGCAGGAAAAAGGCCTACGGAGATCGGAAATCGCCATATCCGCCGCCGGTCTGAAGAGTCCGTAAGTTCCGTTCCCTTTCTGAAATTCTCATTCTGTATCTGGGGCTCCGGTTGGAGAGTCTGGGCGCCTTACAGGTTTAAGGCAACCCTTCCAACGCTGAGTCAAAAGCGCTGGAGCTAAAAACCTCCCCTTTATTTAACAGGGAAGGTTTTTAGCTCCAGGCTGCGTTGGGTTGCTTGTTCTTGCTCTTTTTAAGGAGTGCAGCATGCACAGATATTATATAGAGTAAAATAGTGGTTTATTTAAATTTCACAATCGCTTTACATTGCCTTGTGCTGTTTGGATGGTAGACCGCTTCGAGCGTAACTATAAGGCGAGGAAAGAGAAAAGAAGGAAGGGGGGGGGAGTTTTGGAACCGTGTTTGCGGGAGATGATTGAAGTGGATTATTCTACACTCGGTTGGGGACGGTTGAATTACAGAAAAAGGGTTCCAAGCGGCCTTTGGGACTTTTCTGTAACTTTGGCTACCTTCCTGGCATTGGGGGGGGGGGCGCACCCTTGTAGCGCTCTGGGGGAAAAAACCGAACGACCCTTCTTCAACAAGGGAGTCTCTCAGCCTCCTCCTCCAACCCCCACCTCGAGCCTCCGAACCTGCCCGGGGACCTGCTAGTTGGTCAGGGACGATTAAATCCCAGATTCGGGAAATCCGGAGAGTTGGGTGGGCGAAGACGCCGACGCCGCCCGCCAAGAGCCGAGGTGCAGCCGAGGGATAGCGCTCCCCACCTGCGGAAGCAAGTCGCGGGGAATACCGCAGGCTTCTGGGATTAACATTTAGGAAGCTGCCTGCGATTCAGCCTTGCGGTTTCCCCTCAGGAAATTAAAGGCGTTTTTGAGCTGCCAAGGTCGGGGGGAGGGGGAGTGGTAGGGAAAACTCCCTCGTCTGTTTTGCAGAGTGCCCCCCGGGGGGGAGAGGAAGTGGGAGCTGCTGGGTAACCCTGCAAACCGCTTGCCGGGGGGACCCTTTCGCCTGCCTTTCCCCCCTGCCCGCCCAGCGCCCATCCCGCTGCTTTTGCCGTTAAACCGCGAGTCCTCCCGGGCGCTTGGGAAGCCCGCTCGGCAGGAAACATCTGCGCGCCTCTCCCAGGACCTCACCCGCTCCGCCCAGCCTCCCCCCATCACAGCTTACCTTGAAGGCCACGGGGAGGGTCTTGTTGCATCTCCAGTGGGAAGGCAGCACCGAGCACAAGAAGTTGGGGCTGTCGGTCCTCACCAGCTCTCCCGGGTGATCGGCCAGGACGTCCACCACCGAGCGCGCCTCGGTCCGGCTGCGAGGTCCCGGGACCGGCGCGCTTATGGCACCGCTGTTCTCTCCCATCTTGCCGCAGGGGAAGGCCGTGGAGGGAGGTGTGAAGCGCCTGCTGGTGCTGGGGTCTACGGGAATACGCATCACAACAGCGGGCGTTAGGGGAGGAAGGAGGAGGGGGCGGCGGTGCTGCTGCTGCTGTTGCTGGCCGAGAGGCGAGGGAAACGGGCGCCCAGGGCGCAGCGAGCCAGATGCCCAAGAGCACACGGCGGGCTGCTCCGAAGCCAGGCGCGGGAGAAAGCCGCCCCAGGCACCCCCGCAAGTCGGGCCGCCGCCACCACCAGTCCCTGCCGCTTCGGCCGCCAGTCGCTCCTTAGGGCGCAGCTCAGGCGGCGCGTCTTCCCGGGGCCCCGTTGCGCTTCTCGTGCTCCTCGCCTCCGCCGGCGGTGCTCGCAGCCAGGCGGCGGGCCCAGGCGCCTTGGTGGGGGATCCCCCGGGGCCGAGAGCTCAGTCCTTCGGCCGCTCGGCGTTGCAGTCCCGTGGCGCTCGGCTCCGGAGCGCAGACGGTCGCGGTGGGGAGCCCGGAGGCGGTCAGCGAGCGGTTGGCCGAATCCCAGAGCGCTCCTTTCGCGCGCCTCCCGCGCCCAGGCACAACTAAGGCGACTCAGACCAAATAAACCCCGGCTCCGTCGGCGGCAGCAGTGGGGCAGCAGCGGCGCTCGGGACTCCCTCCCGCAGTCACGACGGAGGGGCGGGGAGGCGAACCAACAACATCCCGCGCTTCTCGGCTCGGCGGCTTCTCTCTCCCCGCGAAGGGACCGCGGCGAGACCTCAACAGGTTTCAGTTCTCTCCGCCGGGGTCCGGCCCTGTTTCCTGCTCCTCCTGACAAGCACGCCAGGCGCCCTTAGCCGGCCTCCTCCTAACCCGCCTCCTCCCGACACGTCTGAAAGCAGCCGAAAAGTGGCCGCGGTTACATACTGGCTCCTTCCCTTCTTTCTGTCACTTCTTTTTTTTTCCCCTTGTTCTTTTTCTTAAAAGTTTATTTACACAGAGGCGGGCGGGGCGCGGGGCGGCGCAAGGGCAGCGGAGCCAGCCACTCAGAGCGGCGGGGCGGGGCAGGGAGGCTGGGAGGAGGAGGGGTCTGCCAGGACCACGCCCTTTTTTGAAGCAGACCCCGCCCACTTCCTTAGAAAGGGGGAAAAAACGTGCGGCCGCGGAGGCTTGTTGGGGGGGGGCAGCGTGTTTGGTTCCCCCGCCTTTCTGCTTCTCTCTTTTAGCGCTTCCTTTCCCTTCCTCTCCCCGCAGAACAAATCGATTTCCCGCTCAAAACTTTGATTGCTGCCCCGAGGACGGTTTTGATAAACACTTGTGTCCAGGGGGGGTGAAAAGTGGAGCCGACTTCCACTAACCGGGTGCTCCTCCAGACGGGTTTGGTTACAACGCCCATCGTCCTTGGCCAGTGGGGCTGGGAAGATGAAAGCTGTAGTCCAAACCACGCGGGAAGGGTGGGGCGGCTGGGAAGCCGAATATCAGGCTAGGGAAAGTTCCCCAGAACGAAGGTGGGGAGCCGCAACTGGAAGGGCGCAAAAACCGAAGGGTTAGCGGAGTTCACACAACGCGTGAAAGAAACTCTGAATCCGGGCAAGCGACCTGAATATTCACTGTTCCTACGTTGCCCTTCCTAAGCTGCTTGATTCCCGCAGAACGGTATGCTAAGGGTTGCGTTCCCACAATCTCTTAGACGGCCACCTAGCCCTCTTTACCCTCGAGTAACAACCTGTTGTGTGAATCCAAGCCAAATTATTTCATCCTCGAGATAGCCAAGAGTTTAAAATCCCCCCCCCCGTTCAACCCTAGTCCAGGATTTGACCAACCATCAAATCTCGGCCCGAAGGGGAAAAAAAGAGGTCGCCAGCTCTTGGCGGGTTGTGTGAAGGAGGGCATCCCCTTGAGTCCTGCTTTGGGGCTTCCCTCCCCCCCTTCAGGATCGGCGTATGATACAGGCAGAAGGCTGGGTAGCCTGCGAACTACATGTCACGGCGTCATCCAGCGGATTTCCACCGGAAAAAAAAAAGGCTTGAAATGTAAATTACGATTAAGGACGCGCTACGCCTCTTAACGCGATGACTCGCTTTGTCTAAGCCGCCTAAGCAGGTCAAACACACCTTTACCATACATCCGCACAGCGAGTTAAAACTACGCGAATTTCACCGTAGCGGCTTCTCGTGGTAAGGTATCCTGTTCGTTGTATTACTTCGGGCCTTAGTGCGGAGGAAATGGATCCGCTCCCGAATTGTTTTAGGCCTGTCGCCTTCGCATAGTAACCCCCCCCCGCCGCCCGAAAGCAGGTCCGATTCGGTTCTACCGGGGGCTACCCGCGAGTCCAAACGGGAGAGCGCCGCTTTGATTTTTCTTCTCCTCAGCGGACCAAACGGCGGCTCCGCTTTCTTTGACCTGGTTCCGATGAGCTCCCTAAAACAGAGAGGCGGCCTTTGCACAACAGGCTAAACAAGGCGGAGGGACAGATTTCATGGAGCGCTGCTCCAGCCATCTCTCCGGTTCGTCTTCTTTTGGTGGCTCTTCTCTGCCTCGCGGGGGAAGAGACACGGGGGTTGGGGGTATTATTGATCCGATGTGATTTGTTTTAATCCCGGGATTAAAATTCGGAGGCTTCTCGCCAGAGGCCCGCAAGAGGCTTTTTCAGGAGAGGAGGAGGAGGAGGAGGAGGAGGAGGAGGAGGAGGAGGAGGAGGAGGAGGAGGAGGAGGAGGAAGAGGAAGAAGAAGAAGAAGAGGAAGAGGAAGAAGAGGAAGAAGAAGAAGAAGAGGAGGAGGAGGAGGAGGAGGAGGAGGAGGAGGAGGAGGAGGAGGAGGAGTAACGAGGCTTGGGTTAAGGTGTCCTTGGCCAGTTTGTGGCTATTGAGGAAAACAAGTAGTTATCCCTTAGAAGCCATAATGGGATCGAATAGTTGTGGGGCACACAACCTGCGAGTTGAGCACAGAGATCCCGTTGAGTTGTCGGGCTTAGGGCTGCGCTACTCTCCCGTTTTGCCGAAAGGCCGGTGGCCTTCAAAGGCCGGCGGGTTATAGAGAGCGTTCGGGGGGGTGGCGAGGAAAGCCTGGGGGGCAGAAGGGTCACTGGGCAGAGGGGCGCTCTATTCTCCGTCCGCTTTTCTCAAAACGGAACGCGAAACGAATTGAAAGGTTCCCCCTGATTGCTCCCTAGGGCCCACGGAACGACCGGCCACCAGCTGCTTCCTCGAGGGTCTCCGGGGAGTGGCAGAGCGAAAGCTGCCCGGTGCATTCGGCAACCGAGAGGCCCGTCCGCCTTTTTGCCGGCGTTTCAAAGCCGCGGCCCTGCCAGGTTTGAGCGGGGGGTGGGGGGGGGCGAGCCCTCTGCTATTCCTGCCGCCACCGCGGCTCCTTCGGAATGGATACTTCGTTGGAGAGCCGTCGGGCGAAGCCGCAGCGTCAGCGACGTCGGCCAGATCTTCGCTAACCTTCCCGCCCTTAACTTCTGAGCTACTGGTCAGGCGCTGAAACACAACATGTAAGCGAAGTGGAGACAGTGGAAGAAAACAAAAGGGAGAGGAGAGAAGGAAGGGAGGTTATGAGAGACGGAGCAGAGGGGAGGAAAAGAGTAGGAGAGAGAGAAGGAGTGGAAAGAGGAGAGAGGAGAAGGAGAGAGGAAGGGGACGTAGAGAAGAGAGGGATGGTAGAGGGAAGGAGGAGGGAGGGAGAGGAGGCAGGATGGCGGTGGATAGGGTATAAATATGGTGTATGGAAAGCAGAAGAGCAAATGGTAGTTGCTGTGGGTTGATGATAAGAGGAACTGATATAATATGGGAATAACACGAAATAGTTCTGGTTAAGGTGTAATTGGTATACCTGTGGTTAGTTGTATGGGAATTTTTCCCCTATAAACCACTTCTGAGCTACTGGGAAGCGCCCTCGGCCGGGTCCCTTTGTCGGGAGTGGGGGTGGGTGGGAGGGTGCCCCGATCCCATCTAGACAGCTCAGTAGCGAAACTGATCAGATACACCGACATGTTCCATTACAAACGCTTTTTTGTAATAAAGCGCTTTTATCCCTTCAAGCCCAAATCTGCTTCTTTTGGGCCTGTAATTTAGGAAAAGTGGGGAAAGGGGGAAAATAGGAAACTGACATCCCCCACCAAGGCCCAGAAGGTCGGTTCCTTTTAATCAAGGCCCAGAACCGGCACAGGGAGAAATAGGTTAGAACGGAGGCGTCCTTTTGAATCCTGGTGGATTGTTGTTGGGAGGGCGATATTTTAACCTGCTGTGCAAACGCGCCCCATTTGGTCGACATTAAATAAACCCAGGTACGTTACAGGGCAAGCGACTGTACTCACACAGCCAGGCTACCACGAATGGGGGCTGCCTGTGTGGTTGTGAGAACCCAGGCCATTTGATAATGGAGGTCCGAGGTACTATTCGAGAAAATGAGATCGGGAAATACACCAGTCTTGTGAACGCAGTTCTTTCTCAAAGCAAGCCCCTTTAGTTGCACAGACCTCCTTCCTTTTTCCTATAAGGTCGCGCCGTCTCGCCCTCTTTTCCAAGCTCTCCCCAGCCCTGCGGATATGTCTGAACGGCGATCCCCGGTATTCCCAGCCAGTTGCTAAGATTCCCCCATCTTCCCTAACGGTCTCAGGCAGCTCTCGGTCTCCACGGTTTCCGGGGAAGAGGGTGGGAGCGCATTGTCTTCCCAACTCCTGGTTCCGACTGGCCCAAGGGAAGCGGATCAAATATCGGCGGAGGCCTGAGGGCCACAGGGGTGGCGAGGAGCGAGTCGGGATGGCAGAAGTTAGAAGGAAGAGAGAAGGAAAGTTTGGAGGAGCGATTAGAAATCCGGCGGCGGGATTCCCCGAAGAAACTCCAAGTGGGCGACGGGGATCTGGACTCAGGAAGAGCCGAGAATTATTTCACGAGGAGAACAAGCAACTAATCTAAGGAACAGAATATTTGTTTTCCCTTTTGCATTCTTTTCTCTTCTTCCTTTCCTTGTTCTTTTTATTTCCTCCCCTTTTTCCTTCTTTCTCTTTTCTCTGTCCTCTTCCCTCACGCTAAATAAATAATAAAGTTTCCATCTGTCCTCCCTTCCCCTTTGAACAACTGGGGTATTTATTTATTTATTTTTAATTTAAACGTCCGTGATAATTTCCACTTTATTCCCAACGAATCCTCCTCCTTCATCACCGACGTATCTTGGAACTAAATCGATGCTGCTTAATTCGGTCTTTCCGAGAAGACGGATTGCAGTTTAACTCCTTAGCAGGTGCAATTCGCTCGGCTTTTACTCTGAAGTAAGCCTAATTGCGTTTCATGAAATTTCCTGCCACGTTAATGTGTCTAACCTGGGCTTTTTTTACGTATTAGTATTTTAAACAGCAAAAATAGATGACGTGTATCTCAGAAAAGGCTTTGGGGAGACAATATTTTAGCTTCCAGGCTGGATTGCCAACAAAACAAAACACATTTTTTTAAAAAATGGTGAGGCTCAACGATTCCTTTATGGGAGGCTCCTAAATTGGAAGAAAAGCGGTGTAAAAACGGATTTCTCCCCAGGCCAGATTAAATATTGATTAAAGTTTATTAGAGCCTTGCTTCGCTTTAACTGGATCCAAAATATGCTTTTGAGAAGGAGAATCTCGGTTTCAAAG
This sequence comes from Thamnophis sirtalis, assembly GCF_051295495.1. Classification (NCBI taxonomy): domain Eukaryota; kingdom Metazoa; phylum Chordata; class Lepidosauria; order Squamata; family Natricidae; genus Thamnophis; species Thamnophis sirtalis. The sequence goes on along the minus strand of NW_028261393.1, from coordinate 20,207,452 downwards.
CAAACTATTTAAAAGCGGGACCAGTTTGGTAGATCTGGTGGTTAAAGATGTTGGATTACATGCCAGAGACCTTAAATGTTATGAGGTATCAAAGACTGTGGATGTCTTTGGGCCAGTCCTTGGGAAAAGGGGAAACCACTTCCGAAAATATTACCAGAAAATTGCAGGCACCTCTTCCTGGATTTTCCAGGATGAAAGCACAGCAACAGCAAAAATGCCCGGGTGGTTTGGGGATTTGATCTCAGTTTTTCTTTTAATCCTACAGTTGTATGAAATCTGTAATGACAGATATGTATCACTTACTTACACATGCATGCACATTTTTCCAGAGTGGGCTGGAAAGAAAAGAGAGACAGAAATATCTTGTGGGTTTTTCACTCTCCCCCCTCCCCGCCCAGATAAAGAGATGGAATCCTGCAACTATTGTAGCATTTGAGTAAGCTGGCAAAGGAATGCTTAGTGTGAAAATAGTGACAGTGTCTACGCCTGTTGAACCTGGCAGTGTTAAATGTGCAAAGGCACTCACATTAACACACCTCTTGTATGTATATGACTGCAGCTAACATCCAATGGATTTGCAGCACGATCCTCAACTGCATTATTTCGTAAATTGATTTTCATGAGATTGACTTCTGTCTGAAACCGGGAGGCTGAGGACTAGCTGCTTTAAATGCCCCTTTTCTCTCTTCTTGTATTTTGCTGTGTCCCACTCCATTCCCAGGGACTAGTTTTGTGATGGGACAAAATTCAGGTTAGGGAACAGTTCTTGGAAACCTTCTAACCCTTCCATATAATATTTCTAAGTAAAATTCAGGAAGGAATCCGCACAGCCACAATATGGGGAAGGGGTCTGTTTTTAGCTTCCATCTCAGCCTTGTTTAATGTTGGTTAGATTCAGTGGAAGCGACATTCAGTGGAGGGAGATTGGCACTGTAAAAGGAGGGAGAGAAGGTGAGAGAGAGAGGAGAGAGCTGCTGCAGGACAGAAGGGTCGTATTCACACAGTACAAAAGCCCAAATCAAGTCTCATCATAACAATAACAACCAGTTACTCTTTTATAAACCCGGTGGGTTTGAATCCCAGTTCCTTCTTTTTTGAGGTGCAAAATGGGAGGTTTCTTTTGTGAATTCTTGCTATTTTTTTTAGGACTCTTTACTCTGTTTTCAGAAATTGGATGCAACCTGCTGCCATGGCCAATGTATATTTCTGAAGACAAAAGTAATGGGAGGAAGGAAGCCCTCCTCCTCCTCCTCCTCCTCCTCCTCCTCCTCCTCCTCCTCCTCCTCCTCCTCCTCCTCCTCCTCCATGCTCTCTGGTCCCTAAAGGTCTTTCTGGATGTATTTACATGCACCCAAAATCTTAAAGGTAAAGGTTCCCGTTGCACATATGTGCTAGTCATTCCCAACTCTAGGGGGCGGTGCTCATCTCGTTTCAAAGCCGAAGAGCCAGCGCTGTCTGAAGACGTCTCTGTGGTCATGTGTTCGACATGACTAAACACCGGAGGTGCACTGAATGTTGTTACCTTCCCACCAAAGGTAGTTCCTATTTTTCTACCTGCATTTTTATATGCTTTCGAACTGCTAGGTTGGCAGAAGCTGGGACAAGTAACAGGAGCTCACTCAGTTACGTGGTGCTATAGATTCGAACTGCCAAACTGCCGACCTTTCTGATCGACTAGCTCAGCATCTTAGCCACTGAGCCACCACATCCCTACCCCAAACCTTACTCCCTGCTTAACAAAAAAACTAGGGTTGGGTTTATATAAAATACAATAATGAGACAAAGTATGTTCTATCTTAACACAATGACCAACTTCATACCACCTGCGAAGGAAAAAACTGTCCCCCCTTCCCCAGCTACCAAACTCCAGTTTAGCTTCAGCTTACCCTTAGTTAAGCTGTCCTCCGTGTTTCTCCTTTTGTAAAGCTAGCAGGGCCAGTGGCTCTGCATACTAATCCCATCAACAGCACCATCACATCGCTTTTACCAATCAGGGACAAAAGCCAAGCAACTGACAGAATGTCTTTGCTAAGGAGATCTCCCATCTCCTCAACCACCAAGCCTTAAGAAGAAGGAAAGATGGGGGTTTCCAATTCAGATCAAACTCAAACTGCATGGTTGGGGATGATGGGGATTAGAATAAATAGGAAGCTAAGGTTCTTCTCCACTGCTTCAGTTACTTACGGAAACTAGCAGAAGAGACTTTTACTCTGGGATTGTCTTCTGCCCTCAAAACAACACACTGCACACCAGAACAACTAGGCACAAGGGCAGTCGTTCCCCCCCCCCAATGCCATCACTCTGCTAAACAACTAATTCCCACAACACTGTCAAATTATTTACTAAGTCTGTATTACTATTCTTCTTCTCTTCCTTCCTAATACCTATCTCCTCCCACTTATGACTATAACCATATAGCTTGTATCTTTACAAGCTACATGGTTACAATTTATATGGTTTTATTTGTTTCCTAGTATGATTTGATTGGTTATTTGTAACCTATGACTATCACTAAGTGTTGTTTCTTATGATTCTTGATGAATGTAGTCTATTTTATTTTTCTTTATGTACACTGAGAGCATATGCACCAAAGACAAATTCCTTGGGTATCCAATCACACTTGGCCAATAAAGAATTCGATTCTATTATTCTGTTCTGCTCTGCTCTGCTCTATTCCATTTCATTCCTATCCTATCCTATCCTATTCTCACTTATTACCAGCGCTCTCTGGATAGCTGTTCTCCATTTCTAAATTTCTTGTCCTTGCTCTCTACTTCTTTCATCCCTTTTCCTCTCCAAGGAGAGGATGAGGAACAGAAAGCAATGGGAGGAGGCCTTCTGTTGAGAGAGTTAGGAACAGTCCTTCTGGAACCAGTGTTGGCTGAAGGTAGCTCTGATTCTACTTCTGGTTGCTACCTGACTTGAAGATCTCTAACAATAAAGAAAATAAACAGACTTGGGCAAAACTTCCACATATCTACCTCTCTGGAATTAGCAATTAAATGACTTTCCTGTTCTAACTTTTATTGCTGGCATGAACTAAATTTTGGGCATGCCATGTAATGTGTGTAAAAGAATCCTCCCCTCTGCCAGTTCTGGTGCTCAAAAGATTCTTGTCTACTTGGAGTTCAAAGGCTGGGTTCTCACCATCACAGCTCACCAAGACCTAGTAGGAGCATTCATACAAGATGCTAAGTTTGGAAAATGATAACTGTGGTTAGTTGTTTCCTGCCCCCCCCTGGTTATGCCAGGTTCAGGATGTTGAAGGAACACAACAGTTTGTTTAGCCTACAAGTCAATGTATGCTGAGTTCAAAGGAAATCTAGGGAATAATTAGCACAACACAGAAATAAGGAGCTCAAACATGTATGAATATGGGGAAAATGCAATATGTTTACCCTAGGCTCAAGTTTTAATACATTTTAGGTTCTTACCAACAAAAGAGGTGGGGGAAGCATAACTGATGTCTGCCTGGATCTGTCAACACTCAGCATTTCTCTGTACTAAAATGCCCTATTTTCCTATTGTGATTTGAAGTGAATCAAGCAAAAGGTGATTCTGAATTGTACACGTATGACCACAATTGAGCCTCAAATTTTTGTTGCTAAGTGAGACATTTGCTTAAGTGAGTTTTGCCCCATTTTATGAGCCTTTCATGCCACATTCGTTAATGGATTTTAGGTTCTTAGCAACAAAATGGGGGGGGGGGGAATGCTTGCAGCATAATTGAAGTCTGCCTGGATCAGTCAAACCCCCAAATTTCCAGATTAGTCTCTGAATCAGCTCTGAAACCTAGTGCAATGGTTAGAGTTGGCACGGGCAATCAGAGGCCCCGCGTGCCCACTGCTACCCAACCGTTTTCTCGCAGCTTCTAAAGCTTTCTCCAGCTGCCATTACCCGAAACTGATGTTGTGATTTCCTGCCTCTTTGAGGTGGGGAATACACACCCTGAATGTGCCTTGCAAACCTTTACACAGCAACATTTGTAAAACCAAAAGCAAAAACAAGCCATTGAAAAAAAGAAAGAAAAGGTGGCTTGTTTCTCACGCTGTCTTTTCGTTCTGCCCACTGTGGCTCTTGGGCACCCACAAATGGCAAGGGCAACCCTCAGTCACCAAGTGAGCTGCTCAGCGGTTGTGAGAAGCTTGGGAGGGATTAGGGGAAAGTTACAATAATCATGTTTCTGGCTGACTGGTTTAGCTCATCCATGCTTCAGGTTCTCCTAGGTGGGTTAGGGTTAGGTGGGAGGGAGGGAAGGAAGGAAGGAAGGAAGGAAGGAAGGAAGGAGAAACAAAAGAGGGAGAGAAGGAAGGAAGAAGAAACAAGGAAAGGGGAAGGAGGGAGAAACAGGAGAAGGAGGGAGGGAAGGAAGGAAGGAAGGGGAAGGAGGAGGGAGGAAAGGAGGGGGGAGGGAGAAAAGAAGGAAGGTGAGGGAGGTAAGGAGGGAGAAAGGAAGGGAGAGAGGGAGGCAGAAAAAAGGGAAGGAAGGGGAAGAAGGAAGGAAGGGAAGAAAGGGAAGGAGAAACAAGAGACAGAGGGAGGGAAGGAAGGGGAAGAGGAAGGAGGCAGGAGGGCAGTAGAGAGGGAGAAAAGAAGGAAGGGGGAGGGAGGCAGGGAGGGAGAAAGGAAGAAAGAGAGGGAGGCAGAAAAGAAGGAAGGAAGAAGGAAAGAAGAAGGAAGGAGGAGGAACGGTCACTAATGCAACAAAGAGGCCACTGGGGAAATGCTCTGCAGGCCCTTTTCAAACACCATGGGGTTGTTGCAACCAGTCCTGCCCTATATTTGTGAAGTCTGCCATTTAAAGAAGTTACCCCTGCAAGATTTCAGTCACACCTTTGGAGAGTGGAGGTTTACAAGCAAATCTCTTTGCCTAAGCCTGTAGCATTCTTTGTACTAAAATGCCCTATTTTGCTAACAGGATTTGAAGAAAACTAAGCTGAAGTTTATTCCGAGTTGTACAAGTAGTCCTCGACTTACGGCCACCTTTGACCCCCCCCCCAAATTTCTATTGCTAAGCGAGACATTTGTTAAGTGAGTTTTGCCCTATTTTATGACCTTTCTTGCCACATTTGTGATGTGAATCTCCGCAACTGTTAAGTTAGTAACTCCATTGTTATGTCACCCTGGCTCCCACATTTGTCAGAAATTCAGAAAAGGGGATCACGTGACTCTGGGATACTGCAGCTGTGATCAATATATGCCAGTTGCCAAGCATCTGAATTTTGATCACAAGACCCTGGGGATGCTGGAAAAGTCATAACTCTGAAAAACAGTCATAAGCCACTTTTTTCAGCACCATTGTAACATTGAACGGTCACTAAACTAACTGTTGTAAGTCGAGCACTACCTATTTAGAGGATTCTATCAGAACTGTTCAAATTGTATTCTGAGAACTTAGAATAGAACAACAGAGCTGGAAGGGACCATGGAGGTCTTCTAGTCCAACCCCCTGCTTAGGCAGGAAACCTTACACCACTTCAGACAAATGGTTGTCCAATCTCTTCTTAAAAACTTCCAGTGTTGGGGCATTCACAACTTCTGGAGGCAAATTGTTCCACTGATTAATTGTTCTGTCGGGAAATTTCTCCTTAGTTCTAAGTTGCTTCCCTCCTTGATTAGTTTCCATTCTTGTCCTGCCCCAGGTGCTTTGGAGAATAGCTTGACTCCCTCTTCTTTGTGGCAGCCTCTGAGGTATCGGAACACTGATATCATGTTTTCCTTAGTCCTTCTTTTTATTAAACTACACATACCCAGTTCCTGCAACCGTTCCCCATGTTTTAGCCTCCAGTCCCTTAATCATCTTTGTTGCTCTTTTCTGCACTCTTTCTAGAGTCTCCACATCTTTTATACATCATGGAAGCCAAAACTGAATGCAGTATTCCAAGTGTGGCCTTACCAAGGCATTATAAAGTGGTATTAACACTTCACTGGATCTTGATTCTATCCCTCTGTTTATGCAGCCTACAACTGTGTTGGCTTTTTTGGCAGCTGCTGCACAATGCTGGCTCATATTTAAATGGTTGTTCACTAGGATTCCAAGATCCACAGTTACTACTATTGAGCAAGGTACCACCTATTATACCTGTGCATTTGTTTTTCTAGCCTAAATGTAGAACCTTAGCCTTGATGGGGTTCTTGGAGAGACGACAGGAAAACAAACAACATTAATACATCCAGGTGTTTTTTTTTAATTCACTAGAGCTTTGCCTATTGATCCCAGCCTCCAAGTTTTTTCTGTGTTTTTAAAAAAGTTAATAAGGTTTGACAGCCTGGAAAAGTTTTAACACGGAAAGTTGTTCACTCAGTTTGATCCTAGGTGACATTCTCCCACTGGCCACTAGTTGGTGCTTTAGCCACATTCTTCACTGCCCTTCCTTCTGTGAGCATTTTTTTCCAAGTTTCAAATCAAAACCTCACCGTCAGCAAAGGTTTCCAGAACCCACAGCCAGTTTTTACCTCCCACCAAGTATACAGTGAAAAAGCATTAGCTTGGCACCTCTTTCCCCATTTTTAAAAATTTAATCTGGCATAAAGGAAAGGAAAGGGAAGGGGGAAAAAAGAAAAGGGAAGGGAAAGTATAAATAGATGGGAAGGGGGGGAAAGGGGGGAAAGGAAAGAAAAGGGGAAGGAGAGGAGAGGAAGGAGGGGAAGGGGAGCATTCCATTAAATGTTACTTTACTGCAGTGACAGTTGCAAATCAGGGAAGGATGATCTGAAAACTCTTTTTGGCAGTATTCATTGGCTCTGGGCATCTTGGCTAGATTCAAATATAGGAGCTGCATTCGAACAAACCAAGTCTCATCATCCTAACAGTAACAACCAGTGAGTTACTCTTTTATAAACCTGGTGGGTTTGAATCCAGGTTCCTTCTTTTTTGAGGTGCAAAATGGGAGGTTTCTTTTCTGAATTCTTGCTATTTTTTTGTAGAGGATTCTTTACTCTGTTTTCAGAAATTGGATGCAATCTGCTGTCATGGCCAATGTATATTTCTAAAGACAAAAATAATGGGAGGAAGGAAGCCCTCCCCCTCCCCCTCCCCCATGCTCTCTGGTCCCTAAAGGTCTCCCTGGATGTATTTACATGCACCCAAAATCTTAAAGGTAAAGGTTCTCCTTGCACATTTGTGCTAGTCATTCCTAACTCTAGGGGGAGGTGCTCATCCCCGTTTCAAAGAGCCAGCGCTATCCGAAGACGCCTCTGTGGTCATGTGGCCGGCATGAGTAAATGCCAAAGGCACATGGAATGCTGTTACCTTCCCACCAAAGGTGGTCCCTATTTTTCTACTTCCCTTTTTTACACGCTTTTGAACTGCTAGGTTGGCAGAAGCTGGGATAAGTAACGGGAGCTCACTCCGTTACGTGGTGCTAGGGATTCGAACCACTGAACTGCCAACCTTTCTGATCAACAAGCTCAGCGTCTTAACCACTGAGCCACCACGTCCCTTCAAACAACATAATAAATTTGCTTATTTTTAACCAGGATTAATACTAAATGTGTTATGTGAGCCCGGCACATTTAGCTTCTTCGTGGATTGAGGTAATGTACAATTTTTACATAGTGGATTAATTTGGTAATTAGATTGTGTTGTATGAATCAATCACCCCCTGTTTGAAGCCTCCAAATTCACATGAACAAAATTTACTTCCCATTTTTGGCAAAAACTGGCCCATGGAGAACCACTGGTTTGTTCAATGGCTATCAGCTGCTGAACGACTGTGGTGGCCGCTCAACAACTCCTGAAAAATTGTAAAATTGGGTCAGTCGGTGACTGGATTTAAGACCGTGAAGACTGAGATGGCCAACTCCATTATGGTTGTAAATCGAGGACTCCTGCATAAAATGAACTGGGTCCCACCGTATGAGGAAGGAGTCCACCATTTGCCCTGGGACGACTCCTGCACACAGATCGCAGCTTCCATCAAGAGCAGCTATGAACCAATGGCCTTTAAAACTAGCTTTAACTTTGGATCTATTGTGTGTTAAATTTGTTCTACCTCACCTGACACCTTTCCACCCCTACCCCGGCCATGCTTGAGAGCCTGGTTGCTGGATATAAATTCTCAAGATAAATGCCCCCATTTAGGTAATAAAACACTTGTACATTTGTGAACAATAGACCCAGAAGTTGAGCCCGGAAGGCAATTAACCAAGCATTGTAATTTATAACCTCCCTCCATCTGTAAAAGCCAGAATGCTACTAATTCTAACACTGACTTGAGTCTTGGGTCTTAATTCATGTACCTCTAAATTGCAGTGAGAAAGTGTTATTGGCTCTGGAAGACACCGCCACAATGAAATATGATTTGGGGACTGTGATGGGCTTCTGAACCCGAGTCCCATTTTGCAATGCAATGCAGCGGCCCCTCCTGTTGGATTCAGAATAGGAATTTGGCCAATAGAAGGGTTGTCATGCTCCTTTCACTTTCTGGTAATTTCCGAAATGTCATGCGGTTAGCAAATCCACGATGGTGTGGGTAGATTAAGCACTTGATTATGATAGATTATTAAAAATATGTGGGTATGTTTGCTGTACTAAAAAAGTGCTCTTTTTTTTCCTATCCAGAGATTGTGCCCACTATATATATATGTGTGTGTGTATGTATGTATGTATGTGTATGCATGTATGTATATGTAGTCTCCTAGTCTAGTCTCCCTTTATTTATTTATCAGCATAAATATAACAAATGTAACAAAAAAGGCAACAGTAAAAAAAATATTGGGTTTCTGTCTGGATGGTCTCTTGTGACGAGCCGAAGACAGAGAGTGGAAGTGTGACCTTCCTCCCATATTTGGGCATACCAGGGGTTGTGACTTTAAATATATATATATATATATATATATATATATATATATATATATATATATATATATATATATATATATATATATATATATATATATATATATATATATATATATATATACATACCAGGGGTTGTGACTTTAAATATATATATATATATATATATATATATATATATATATATATATATATATATATATATATATATATATATATATATATATATATATATATATATATATATATATATATATATATATACTTAAAGTCACAACCCCTGGTATGCCCAAGTGTGGGAGGAAGGTCACACTTCCACTCTCTGTCATTAGGCTCGTCACGAGAGTCCATCCAGACAGAAACCCAATATTTTTACTGTTGCCTTTGTTATATTTGTGTTTTTTTATTTGTGCTGATAAATAAATGGGAAGCAATAGAGCACAGGTTCGAATCCCAGTAAGGATATGGCTAGCTGATGAGAGCTAAATAGCTTGAAATAGATCTATACTAGTCTTCCTTTATTTATTTATCAGCACAAATAAAAAAACACACACATATATATATATATATATATATATATATATATATATATATATATATATATATATATATATATATATATGTGTTTTTTTTTTATTTGTGCTGATAAATAAATAAAGGAAGACTAGTATAGATCTATTTCAAGCTATTTAGCTCTCATCAGCTAGCCATATCCTTACTGGGATTCGAACCTGTGCTCTATTGCCTTCCCAGGCAGGGAGTTAACCATTTGAGCTACAGAGAACGACTCCTTATCAGCCAGCCAGGGTGGGAGGTATATACTTAAAGTCACAACCCCTGGTATGCCCAAGTGTGGGAGGAAGGTCACACTTCCACTCTCTGTCATTAGGCTCGTCACAAGAGTCCATCCAGACAGAAACCCAATATTTTTACTGTTGCCTTTTGTTATATTTGTGTTTTTTTTTTTATTTGTGCTGATAAATAAATAAAGGAAGACTAGTATAGATCTATTTCAAGCTATTTAGCTCTCATCAGCTAGCCATATCCTTACTGGGATTCGAACCTGTGCTCTATTGCCTTCCCAGGCAGGGAGTTAACCATTTGAGCTACAGAGAACGACTCCTTATCAGCCAGCCAGGGTGGGAGGTATATACTTAAAGTCACAACCCCTGGTATGCCCAAGTGTGGGAGGAAGGTCACACTTCCACTCTCTGTCATTAGGCTCGTCACAAGAGTCCATCCAGACAGAAACCCAATATTTTTACTGTTGCCTTTTGTTATATTTGTGTTTTTTTTTTATTTGTGCTGATAAATAAATAAAGGAAGACTAGTATAGATCTATTTCAAGCTATTTAGCTCTCATCAGCTAGCCATATCCTTACTGGGATTCGAACCTGTGCTCTATTGCCTTCCCAGGCAGGGAGTTAACCATTTGAGCTACAGAGAACGACTCCTTATCAGCCAGCCAGGGTGGGAGGTATATACTTAAAGTCACAACCCCTGGTATGCCCAAGTGTGGGAGGAAGGTCACACTTCCACTCTCTGTCATTAGGCTCGTCACAAGAGTCCATCCAGACAGAAACCCAATATTTTTACTGTTGCCTTTTGTTATATTTGTGTTTTTTTTTTTTTTTTTTATTTGTGCTGATAAATAAATAAAGGAAGACTAGTATAGATCTATTTCAAGCTATTTAGCTCTCATCAGCTAGCCATATCCTTACTGGGATTCGAACCTGTGCTCTATTGCCTTCCCAGGCAGGGAGTTAACCATTTGAGCTACAGAGAACGACTCCTTATCAGCCAGCCAGGGTGGGAGGTATATACTTAAAGTCACAACCCCTGGTATGCCCAAGTGTGGGAGGAAGGTCACACTTCCACTCTCTGTCATTAGGCTCGTCACAAGAGTCCATCCAGACAGAAACCCAATATTTTTACTGTTGCCTTTTGTTATATTTGTGTTTTTTTTTTATTTGTGCTGATAAATAAATAAAGGAAGACTAGTATAGATCTATTTCAAGCTATTTAGCTCTCATCAGCTAGCCATATCCTTACTGGGATTCGAACCTGTGCTCTATTGCCTTCCCAGGCAGGGAGTTAACCATTTGAGCTACAGAGAACGACTCCTTATCAGCCAGCCAGGGTGGGAGGTATATACTTAAAGTCACAACCCCTGGTATGCCCAAGTGTGGGAGGAAGGTCACACTTCCACTCTCTGTCATTAGGCTCGTCACAAGAGTCCATCCAGACAGAAACCCAATATTTTTACTGTTGCCTTTTGTTATATTTGTGTTTTTTTTTATTTGTGCTGATAAATAAATAAAGGTGACCTTCCTCCCACACTTGGGCATACCAGGGGTTGTGACTTTAAGTATATACCTCCCACCCTGGCTGGCTGATAAGGAGTCGTTCTCTGTAGCTCAAATGGTTAACTCCCTGCCTGGGAAGGCAATAGAGCACAGGTTCGAATCCCAGTAAGGATATGGCTAGCTGATGAGAGCTAAATAGCTTGAAATAGATCTATACTAGTCTTCCTTTATTTATTTATCAGCACAAATAAAAAAAAAACACAAATATAACAAAAGGCAACAGTAAAAATATTGGGTTTCTGTCTGGATGGACTCTTGTGACGAGCCTAATGACAGAGAGTGGAAGTGTGACCTTCCTCCCACACTTGGGCATACCAGGGGTTGTGACTTTAAGTATATACCTCCCACCCTGGCTGGCTGATAAGGAGTCGTTCTCTGTAGCTCAAATGGTTAACTCCCTGCCTGGGAAGGCAATAGAGCACAGGTTCGAATCCCAGTAAGGATATGGCTAGCTGATGAGAGCTAAATAGCTTGAAATAGATCTATACTAGTCTTCCTTTATTTATTTATCAGCACAAATAAAAAAAAAACACAAATATAACAAAAGGCAACAGTAAAAATATTGGGTTTCTGTCTGGATGGACTCTTGTGACGAGCCTAATGACAGAGAGTGGAAGTGTGACCTTCCTCCCACACTTGGGCATACCAGGGGTTGTGACTTTAAGTATATACCTCCCACCCTGGCTGGCTGATAAGGAGTCGTTCTCTGTAGCTCAAATGGTTAACTCCCTGCCTGGGAAGGCAATAGAGCACAGGTTCGAATCCCAGTAAGGATATGGCTAGCTGATGAGAGCTAAATAGCTTGAAATAGATCTATACTAGTCTTCCTTTATTTATTTATCAGCACAAATAAAAAAAAAAACACAAATATAACAAAAGGCAACAGTAAAAATATTGGGTTTCTGTCTGGATGGACTCTTGTGACGAGCCTAATGACAGAGAGTGGAAGTGTGACCTTCCTCCCACACTTGGGCATACCAGGGGTTGTGACTTTAAGTATATATATATATATATATATATATATATATATATATATATATATATATGTGTGTGTGTGTGTGTGTGTGTGTGTGTGTGTGTGTGTGTGTGTGTGTGTGTGTGTGTGTGTGTGTGTGTGTGTGTGTGTATCTATCTATCTATCTATCTATCTATTTATCAGCACAAATACAACATATATATGTATGTATATATGCGTGTGTGTGTGTGTGTGTGTGGAGCAATTTCAACCAAACTTGGTACATAGATGGCTTACCCTTGGAGACAAATACTGTGGGGCTAAAATACCGCTAACACCCTCTGGAGTGTGTTCTGTTAAGATGCAGCCTATTGTGCTTTTAAATGGCTTCTACTGTACTGCCATAAAATGGCTTCTACTGTGCAGTGCAGTGGAGTTGCCCTGGTAACGGCTTCACAATACTCCACAGTGTAAAAAAAGATGTTGAGGCTCTAGAAAGAGGGCAGAGAAGAGAAACAAAGATAATTAAGGGATATTGCCCCCAACAATCTGGGTCCTCGTTGTACCCACCTTGGAAGGATGGAAGGCTGAGTCAATTTTGAGCTGGTCAGAATCGAACTCCTGGCAGTGAGCAGCCTGAAATACTGCATTCTAATCGCTGGGAGGGAGGGAGGGAGGGAGGGAGGGAGGGAGGGAGGAAAAAAGCAATAGCACTTAGACTTATATACCGCTTCACAGTGCTTTTACAGCCCTCTCTAAGCAGTTTACAGAGTCAGCCCCCAACAATCTGGGTTCTCATTTTACCCAACTCGGGATGATGGAAGGCAGAATCAACCTTGAGCCTGGTGAGATTTGATCTGCTGAACTGCAGCTAGCACTCAGCTGAAGTGGCCTGTAGTACTGCACTCTAAGCACTGCACCACCTCGGCTCTAATAGAGTTAACAAAGGCCAAGGCAAGAACTATGTAGGGGACCTGGAACTTGTTGGAGAAGAGAGAAGACAGTCCATCATCTATCAGTCCCTTACAGGATCTGTAACTACTGGTTGTCTCTTTCCTCCTTTTTCTCGTTAATTAATATCAGAATTTGAGTGCAAATAGGAAACAAGGCAACTTTCGCCCCGATGTGAACGAATATGGCTGTTCCATTTGATGTGGCGAGGGGTGGAATGCTATTTTTCATTCCTGCCTGCAATAAAAACCACATGTTTTAAAGACTTTGCAAGACAGAGGGAGGGAAATCCTTCTGCAGGAAGGGATGCAGGGTGTTATGTATGCACTACGGCAGGGGTGTCAAACTTGATTTCATTGAGGGCCGCATCATGGTTGTGTTTGATGGGATGTGGCCAGGGTGGGCATGGACAGCTCAAGGTCACTCATGTCAGGGGTGCCTGTAGCAGCCTAAGCGCTCTGCCAGTGAAAATGGGCTCCTGAGTTTCCGGCTGCGAGGGCCTCCTGCAACCCTCTGCCATGGAAAACAGAGTTCAAGCTCAATTTGAAAGTATAAAATTGAGTTTAGCTTTTATGCCAATTACTCATCACAATAGTTAAACCAGATTTGTTTAACAGAATAACAGAGTTGGAAGGGACCTTGGAGGTCTCCTAGTCCCACCCCCTGCTCAAGCAGGAAACCCTATATCATTTCAGACAAATGGCTGTCCAATCTCTTCTTAAAAACCTTCAGTGATGGAGCAACACCAGCTTCTAAAGGCTAGTTATTCCACTGATGTAATTGTTCTGTTAGGAAATTTCTCTAGGTTGGTTCTCTCCATTTTTTCTTCTCCTGCCTTTCGGTGCTTTGCAAAATAGGTTGACACCCCTCTTCCATGTGATAGCATGTTAGATATTGGAACAGTGCTATCACGTCATCTCTTGACCTTATTTTTAAAAAACTAGACATACTCATTTCCTGCAACTGTTCTTTGTATGGTTTAGTCTCTGTAAACCACTTAGAGTGGACTGTAAAACCACTGTGAAGCAGTATATAAGTCTATGTGCTATTGCTATTGCAGTCTGACTCTGCCCACTGCTAGGAATTTGATCCTGACCAGCTCAAGGTTGACTCAGCCTTCCATCCTTCCAAGGTGGGTAAAATGAGAGCCCAGATTGTTGGGGGCAATAGGCTGACTCTGTAAACCACTTAGAGGGGGCTGTAAAAGCACTGTGAAGCGGTATATAAATCTAAGTGCTATTGCTATCGTTTATTACTGGGGTTTTTTGCATTTTCCTTCCTTTTTATTATTGTAAGTTTGCTTAGCGTAGCCCCCTAGTGAGGTAGGTGACAAATAAAACTAACAAATAAATAAGCAAATAAATAAATTCTCACAACAGCCTTGTGGGGTAGATTAAACTGAGTCAGGTTCACTCTGTGATTTTTACTGCGTGGATTTGAATTATTACTGCACTGAAACCTATCTCTTGTTTTTGTTTATCCAAGATGTTCTTCCTGTTTAAGGACATTTCTCTCTTGTTGTTCCAGGTTACAATGCTTTAGAATTTTTGAAAGAATTTTGATGGCATTTCTGGTTACTGCTAACTGGACATATTTTTTCTACCCCTGACAGATAAACCTGGTAGCTTCCCACAGTTATTATTCCTCTGGCTGTATTCATTAAAACAAGAAAAACAACGGAGGTTATGATCTTCTAAAAAAAAAAAAAAAAACTGTAAAAATAGTAATCCCTCGGGTTGTGCGTTTTTAAAATCAGATCAAATGAGATGGAACAAGCAATTCAGAGGTGGTATTCAGCAAGTTCTGACCAGTTCTGGAGAACCGGTAGTGGAAATTTTGAGTAGGTCAGAGAACTGGTAAATACCACCTCTGGCCCCACCCCCATCTATTCTCTGCCTCCTGAGTCCCAGCTGATTGGGAGGAAATGGGGATTTTGTAGTAACCTTCCCCTGCCACACCCACCAAACCACGCCCACCAAGTCACGGCCACAGAATTGATAGTAAAAAAAATATGAATCCCACCACTGAACCAATTGCAGAATAAATTTTGGAAATCTGAATGAGTCTTTGCAACTCCAGAATAAGCCCCTAAATCAGAAGGTATAAGCCAGGATGGCGCAGTGGTTAGAATCCAGTATTGCAGGCAAACTCTGCTCACAGCCAAGAGTTCAGTCCTGACCGGTTCAAGGTTGACTCAACCGTTAACCTTCCAAGGTCGGTAAAATGAAGACCCAGATTATTGGGGGAAGTATGCTGACTCTGTAAACCGCTTAGAGAGGGCTATAAAACACTATGAAGCAAGATATAAGTCTATTGCTATTGCTATTGCTGTAAGTCCTATCAGTCGAATTGTCCACTAAGGGTTTTCCTTTTCTGACACCACAGTATATTCCCCATCCCATTCTAAGGCAAGTGGAGAGAAAGTTATACAAATGGCAGACTGAACAATATTTCCTTGAAAAG
Source organism: Thamnophis sirtalis (assembly GCF_051295495.1). Classification (NCBI taxonomy): domain Eukaryota; kingdom Metazoa; phylum Chordata; class Lepidosauria; order Squamata; family Natricidae; genus Thamnophis; species Thamnophis sirtalis. The sequence continues at coordinate 20,191,917 of NW_028261393.1, read as the reverse complement.
GTTTTATTGTTATGCCCAGAATTTGATTTGGGATGAGTTTTAAAGAATTCTTTATTTGGTTGTTTTTGTTTAGTGTGATGGTTTTAAGCAGGTTTGTATTATTGTTTTACAGACAGTCCTCAACTTACAACCATTTGTTTAGGATTATTCAAAGTTACAAATAAAAGTTACTTATGACAGGTTCTCACACTTACGACTGTTGCAGCATTCCCACACTCATGTGATCAAAATCTGGGCGCTTGACTACCTGTATTTATGACGGTTGCAGTGTCCCGGGTTATGTGACTATCATTTGCAACCTTTTCAGCTGGTTTCTGACAAGCAAAGTCAATGGGGGAAAGCTGGATTCATTTAATGACATGATTCACTGAACAATTGCAATGTTTTGCTTAACAACTGTGACAAAAAAGGTCATAAAATCAGGTGTGACTTAGTTAACAACCATCTTGCTTAGCAATGTAAACTCTGGTCAAAGTTATGGATGTAAGTTTAGGACAACGTTTATTCCTTTTTCCTTGGGATTGGCTTCTGCCCTTAAAGGGGGACTATAAATATTCTAAATTAACAAAATCAAAACAAAATCATATCTATAACTTGGCTGTCTTTGGGTGCTGGCCTCACCATTGGAATGGAACGTTTTCAGCCAAGCAACAGGGCTTCAAGAGGAAATGAAATTCTAACTATTATCCCATGTTGGCTCTCCTGCTACAACTTGAAATATGCACAATAGAATCATAAATAATGAGAACATAATCTGTCAACTTGAGTTCAACTTCTGACAGGCCAAGCAGTTTACTTGGCACCAATGCAGGAATGGCTTGGTTATTTAATTCCCCGCTTTTAGAGAAATTTATCCCTATAATTCCTCACAGGTCCTCCATAGAATAGAATAGAATAGAATAGAATAGAATAGAACAGAACAGAACAGAACAGAACAGAATTCAACAGAACATAGAGTAGAATTAGGATAGGAAATGATAGGATAGGATAGAATCTTTATTGTCACTTTAAATGTACAGTAATCAGCATACATTAAAATGAAGTTTCTTTGCTTTCAGATCTCAAAAGATAACTATGCATATACCCTCATACACACACACACACATATATGACACAAAGAAACATCACAGTCTAGTTCAGATGTATACATATACATGGTGGGGAAAAAAGAATGCTGTGAGACGAATGGCATAAGGAACCAAAGCTGTTACAAAATCTGGAAGTCTTGCTATGGATACTTCGAAACCTCCTCCCAGAGGGGAGTAACAGAAACAGACCATGGTGTGTGTGTGTGTGTGTGTGTGTGTGTGTGTGTGTGTGTGTGTGTGTGTCTAACAATGCTTCGAGCTCTAAGCACATAGTGCTTATAAGCAGTATCTTGAATAACAGGAAACTCACTTCCTATAATCTTCTCGACTATCCTTACCACTCTCTGTACGGACTTTCTATCTGAGGCACTGCTGCTACCCAATCAAACAGCGATGCAGTCTGTTAAAATGCATAGTAACATTGTAAAAATAGTAACCCTGGTTAGTCTTTTGAGAACATCCTGTTAATGAGAAGTGGACACCTAAGCCAGAAGCCGAAGACACAACATTGGCCTTAACTTGCGGTCTTTGCTCCTTGGTTCATGATTCAGACTTTGCTTCTAACTCTTCCCAACTCAACAGAAGACAGAAAGAGAAGATAGAAAGGAGTGTGAGAGTCTGTCAACTGAACAGGATGGGACCAGCCTGCCTTTGTAACCAAACTGGTCATGGGATGTTTCTATTTGATGTCTTCAGCGCAGGCTGTGTTCATTGTGTAGTGTTAAGGTTTCAAATGATTTGTTATTTATATTGTATGCTGTCCTCGCATTTCACATTATTCATGATGTATTACTGATGTGTTTCCTAGAATCATAGGCAACCGTACTACCCATTTTTTACAGCTGAAGTTGGGAAAGCTGCAAAACGGCGGTGCAGCCCCGCCCTCTTATACACACCTCTTTTCTTGGAGTTGTGCAATTGTAGCCACATAATCCTGGGGAAAAGTGATGCTGGTTTGAAGAGTTAAATGGCTTCTGCATTTATTCCCCCAGTGCCCTGAATGACGTGCGAATTGGGAATTCAATCAAAGAGAAGCAGTGTACATATAGTCCTCAACTTATGACAGCTCATTCAGTGACCATTTTAAGTTACAACGGCACTGGAAAAAGTGACTTATGACTGCTTCCTTACAACCATCGCAGGGTTCCTGAGGTCGCCTGATTGCGATTCAAGCAACTGACAGCTACTTATGACAGTGGCAAACTTCCCAGTTGGTTTCTGAAGGGCAAAGTCAATGGGGAAGCTGGCAAGAAGTCACAGTCACATGATGTCTCACTGAACAACAACAACAGCAGAAAAAGCCATAAAACTGGGTGCAATCACATGATGCCTCACTTCATGATCATTCCACCTAACAACACATTTTCTGGTCCCCATTGAGGCTTACTGGTATCAATGATTTGCAGTAACTCAATGTCTGGCATGAAATCTAGAATCACATGGCATCTCCCTGCACAGGTGGGTTGCTAATCTTTTTACGACTGGTTCAGGCACGGTCCCACATATGTGACACTTCTATGAGCGCTTTCCCCACTAGACCAAATTGCACAAATGTTGAAGCCACATGTAAACAGGGATGGGTTAAAAGGGCCCTTCTTTTCCTAAATTTGCATATGCTAATAGGTGGGCATAAACCTAACCTCAAGGAATAGCCATTGTGCTATGATTTAAGGCAGGGCTTTCCAACCTTGGCAACTTTAAGACTTGTGGACTTCAATTACCAGAGTTCCTTGGTCAGCTTGCTGAGGAACTCTGGGAGTTGAAGTCCACAAATCTTAAAAGTTGCCAAGGTTGGAGATCCCTGATTTAAGGAAAAATACTGTCCAACTCACCCTAGTGGGGAAGACTGTGACCAGGTATGCCAGTTGCCGGGTTCCTCGGCTGCTGTCCAGGTGCTGATTGCTGATAACAATTTCAGGAACTTAGCAGCCTGTTTTGTTTAAACTTTGGATCTGGAAAGTCATGCAAATAGACATTTGTCTCTTGTGACACACAATAGCAGCTACACTGCTCCAGCTAGCATACATTATGGCAGTTTCTCAGGAACTGCACGGAGGGACATGCAAAATGATTTTTTTTAGGAGCCACCCTTCTTTTGCAATGCATCATGAAACAGGGCATCTGCGCTGTGAAGTGGGTCAAGGTGGGGCAAATCTTGCCCTGCCTCATGGTAACCCTCCTTTATATATCTAGGTTATGATACTTACAAGAACACTACAACAAGAAGTTTTTATTAGATTGCTGTACACTGCCCAGAGTCACTTTTTGTGAAATGGGCAGCCATATAAATTTGGTGGGTGGGGTAGGCAGGCAGGCAGGCAGGATAGAAAGTGATGGAGAAATAGATAGACTGATCTATTATCTATCTAATTGATAAACACAAGTGAAACCAGGTATCATGCTGGCTGGAGAATTCTGGGAACTGAAGTCCAAATACCTCATAATTGCCAGTGTTTAAAATACATTGAGCTAGACCAAGTCCTACGGAGCTGACAAGTGTTCTCTCTTACGCACACACACACACAAACACACACACACACACACCTCTAAACCAATCATCCATTATCTTGGTTGGACTTCAGGAAATCCAATGGACATTACAACTTGTGGTCAAGGAAATGATGATCCAGAATACATCCAGGAGAGTGCCAATCACGGAAGGGTGATCAAAGCTGAAAACTCAGCGGTCATCTAGAGGAGGAAGGACTTATTCTATGAGTCAATCTCCCCCCCCCCCATACACACACATCCTTTTCTTATTTTCTGAATGGGGAACAGCAAAAAAAATCAACCACTGAGATGCATTTTGCACCTGGAGGGTAGATGGTGATGGATTCTGTTCAAATAGAAGCTGAATTGGATTTGGAAGATGGCGGAGGAAGGAAACTCTTCCAAGGATGAAGTCATCCTTAATGGGGGGAGGTATGTGTGGAAATCATTTAAAGGGGCTATTGACCTCTTTGTATCAGTCTGGTGGTTTGACTCGTTAGTCTTGACTTTCAATTAACCTTTGATCGGCAGGAGGGAAGGTTGCTAACTAAGTAGAAGACACCATCAGGCTGAAAGCCTTTAGAGACCCCTGTCAATTTGGATAGTCTTGACCTCCAAGAAGAGATAACCTCCATCAGATACTGAGTATCTGTTTATTCAGGGATATAGATTAATTCTCAGTTTTATGGGCACTCTGTTGAGGTAGTCTAAGCCAGGGGTGTCCAACCTTGGTCACTTTAAGACTTGTGGACTTCAACTCCAAGAATTCCCCAGCCAACATTGCTGGTTGGGGAATTCTAGGAGTTGAAGTCCCCAAAACTGCCAGATATAAAAATGATTGCACCTACACTTCAAACTGCCTAGCACTGGACAGTACTCAACACTTAAAAACAGCCTTTCATATTTCAGATGACATTAACAATCCAATATTCCAGTGGTCAAAAACGCCCGTATCAAATACTGAGATTCAACAGCCAGAAGACCAATATAGATTTTTCAAATGCATATTCGAATCTTTTTGAGAATGGATGAGCAGAGCCTCAGAACTGACAGAGGAGAAATTTGGGCAGTAAATTCATTTTAACCGCTGGTTTTACAACCAATACTCCACGGGAATTTGTGCGGAAACTGCCATGCAACCACATGACAAAGTGTTCAGATGTGAAAGTAGGCAGATGGACGCCACATGCTGACAGCATCTCTTGTTCTTCATCCTGAATTATTGAGACCATGAAGAATAAGAAACACGAGAGCAAATGGGAAACCTTCATGTGTGAAGATCCCTGTCAATGTGGGCTGCCGATCTCCAAACACGTCAAATGAAGGGACTCCAAATTATTGACTGGGCAGTTAAAAAAGTGAAGGAAATTATCCATCTCCTGGTTTGCCTTTGAAAAGTTTCCATCTGTTACTTCTTCTCCTGCCGTCAAGTACTTTGGAGAATCAGGAGAAGAAACAGCTTTCCCCCTACCCCCATCTTGGCCTAAAGCAGATTTGTAACTTGGTGTGTGAGACACATTTGCAATAAATAGTCCAATTAGTCTTGAAAATCAAGGATGAAGGATAGGATTCTCCCGTCCCTTTTAACTGCCTCAAACCACAGCTAGCAATAGTTCCATACATTTTCCCCCTTCCATTTCTGGTACTGATATCCTTCAGGAAGAATAAAATAATATCTTATGAATATATTTTAATAATGTGTACTATTAGAATTATACAGGTTGGGGAATTTTTTTATATGTAGTGTGATAGATATTAGGATAATATCTTAATATAAATAGATATGAAAAACTGGAAAATTAGATTTTGAATGACAATATTATTAAATATGTATAAATATAATTAGCAGTGAAATGTTAGAATTAAACAATGGGTGATTAAACAAAGGGTATACACACACGTGTATTAATAGTAGAACTATATGGATTCAAGAACTGGAAAGGATATGAATATATGTACTTTAAATGTATAAATGATTTTGATTGGTACTAAAATTGTATACTGAGACATTGAAAAATAAAAGGTGAAAGATTTATACGATCTGAAGAGAAACAAGTGTATTGAACAATAAAAGAATGAAGGATGAAATTTTGATTTAACTAAGAAAATGTGAACAACAAAACAGGTGAAAATCATGTCTTCAAATATTACAGTGATATGAGGGGGGAGTTAAAAGGGATAGAAATAAGAGGGGAATAATAGTATATTTAAATATGTTAAGATATGCAAAAGAACAGAAAGAAGGTTTAGAAATGAAGGGTAACAGTAAAAGGTTGATATGTATAAATCAGTGTTTCTCAACCTTGGCAACTTGAAGATGTCTGGACTTCAACTCCCAGAATTCCCCAGCCAGCATTCTGGGAGTTGAAGTCCAGACATCTTCAAGTTGCCAAGGTTGAGAAACACTGGTATAAATAATATGAAATAATGAAAATGAAATATCTAGGAGTAATAAGATTATGTTTATGGGTATTGAAATGTATGATACCCAGATATCACACCATTCACACATTGATATGTATAAAGAATATAAAATAAACATTTGATTGAAAGGAAACTGCCAACTTTGCCAGGATTTTATAGCGGTAAAAGGAACCTCCCCATCCCAGCTCCAATTATTGGTACGAGGCTGAACTTTTAGCAGGTTACTTTTTTTAAAAAAGTTTATTCTCCACCCAGTTTTGAAAGTTATTTTTACCTGTCTGTCTTCAGTTCCCTACAGGTTTATTCAGAAGTTTCGGCCATGTACAATATTAGACATTCGGATTTCAGAAACTTTTGTTTCACATGCACAAATAATAGGCACTCGAGGTTTTTCCAAGCCACCAATTCAGGTGGGGAAAATTGCAACTGCTTCTTAACCCCTAATTTGCATGTGAGGATCAGCCAATCTTGCATAGAAGGCAAAAGAATCACTCAGCACAGGCAAATAAATCTTCATTCAGAATTTCCTAGTAGGAGCAATCTAGCTGATCAGTGCAAGTCTCCACTCACACGCAAAGGTTGGCTTCTGACTCAGATTAACTAATTAATACGAACTGATTCTATTTTGGTTTTTTTTTTGGATGCAACGGAAAAATCATGTTTTCATCTTATTTAATAGGGCTGTATAAAACACTCACAGGGATTTGGTGGCTCAGTGGCTAAGATGTGAGCTTGTCGATCAGAAAAGTCAGCAGTTCAGTGGTTCGAATCCTTAGCGCCATGCAATGGAGTGAGCTCCTCTTACTTGTCCCAGCTTCTGCCAACCTAGCAGTTCGAAAGCATGTAAAAATGCAAGTAGAAAAATAGGAACCACCTTTGGTGGGAAGGTAACAGTGTTCTGTGCGCCTTTGGCGTTTAGTCATGCTGGCCACATGACCACAGAGATGTCTCCAGACAGCTCTCCAGTGTCTTAACTGCTAGGCCGCTAAGCCCCCAACCATCATTATCCCAAAGACTATCTGTATTTTCTTTGTTAATTTTAAAATTAACATTAAAATAAAAAAAAAATAAAAAAGTGAAAGGAAGTAGCATGGATAGTAGATGAACCAGAAATATTGGCTCCACTATCTTCAGCTAGGACATTATGGGGAAATGCTGTAGTATTTAGTATAAATTAGATCACCATTTCCAAATATACCTGCCCTGACATCTGTAGATGTTTTGCTTTTCATCCCATTTTAGGCATGGGTCCCACCTTAAGAATGAAAGCTGCCTGGGTGACTTTGGGTCAATCACCAGGAGATGGGGAATTCTAGTCCTGCCTTAAGAATGAAAGCTGGCTGGGTGACTTTGGGTCAATCACCAGGAGATGGGGAATTCTAGTCCCGCCTTAGGAATGAAAGCTGGCTGGATAACTTTGGGTCAATCACCAGGAGATGGGGAATTCTAGTCCTGCCTTAAGAATGAAAGCTGGCTGGGTGACTTTGGGTCAATCACCAGGAGATGGGGAATTCTAGTCCTGCCTTAAGAATGAAAGCTGGCTGGGTGACTTTGGGTCAATCACCAGGAGATGGTGAATTCTAGTCCCGCCTTAGGAATGAAAGCTGGCTGGATAACTTTGGGTCAATCACCAGGAGATGGTGAATTCTAGTCCCACCTTAGGAATGAAAGCTGGCTGGGTAATTTTGGGCCAATCATCAGGAGATGGTGAATTCTAGTCCCGCCTTAGGAATGAAAGCTGGCTGGGTAATTTTGGGCCAATCATCAGGAGATGGTGAATTCTAGTCCCGCCTTAGGAATGAAAGCTGGCTGGGTAACTTTGGGCCAATCATCAGGAAATGGTGAATTCTAGTCCCGCCTTAGGAATGAAAGCTGGCTGGATAACTTTGGGTCAATCACCAGGAGATGGTGAATTCTAGTCCCGCCTTAGGAATGAAAGCTGGCTGGATAACTTTGGGCCAATCATCAGGAGATGGTGAATTCTAGTCCCGCCTTAGGAATGAAAGCTGGCTGGGTAATTTTGGGCCAATCACCAGGAGATGGTGAATTCTAGTCCTGCCTTAGGAATGAAAACTGGCCTGGTGGCTTTGGGCCAATCACCAAGAGACTGGAACTTCTAGTTCTGCCTTAGGCATGAAAATCAGCTGGGTGAGCCAATCGCTCTCTTATCCCCACCCATCTCACCAGTGTTGTTGTTGTGGGGGAAACAGGAGAAGGAAGGAATATTAAGAATGAGCACTGCTTGAGTTGTTTATAAAAAATAATGCAAGTGGGGTATAAATAAATAAGACACTTAAGAATCCTTCTAAGTTGGGAGTTCAACATGCACTGACTTCCCCCACACTGCTCAAGAGGTTATGTGTAATAAAAGCATTGTGAAAAAATCGTTCAGGGAAACAATAGGGGGGAAAAAGAGTGGTGGAACATTTGAGTGGCCAGAAAATCTACTTGACAGCCAAACAAATGACCTCAAATATATTTGTGGCTAATTCACATTTTATTCATTTGATGATACACTATTCATGAAAGTCTATCTTGCTTTCTCACCTGTCGGGCTCCAAAAACTATGAAGCCACTTAAGGTTAAGGTGTCACTTAAGGTGACTTCTAAGCAGTTTTCTTCATTGTTCCTCGCCAATCTTGCAAACTAAAGCAAACAACTTGGATCATTAAAGATTTACTCTGAGACCTTCTAAGGAGGAGCTGTCTTGATTCTCTTCCTCCCAACCAAACTATCTAAGCTTCACTGTCTCTTGTCTCTCTGGAATGCAGCCCCTCCTTCCAGGGAATCTGGACTACATTCACCACACTACAGTGGTGGCACAGTGGTTAGAATGCAGTATTGCAGGGTAACTCTGCAATACTACTAGCAGTTCAATCCTGACCAGCTCAAGATTGATTCAGCCTTTCATCCTTCTGAGGTTGGTAAAATGAGGACCAAGATTGTTGGGGGTAATATATATGTATATTGGACATTAATACGATCGAGCGGGTCCTGAAGTATTTCATGAGAAGAGTCCTCCACTCCTCTGCTCACAATAGAATCCCTTCTGCCACCAGGCTCGAAATGTTGGCCTTGGACAATTTGGAACTGCGTCGCCTGTGGTCAGACTTAAGCATAGTACACAAAATTGTCTGCTACAATATCCTACCTGTCAACGACTACTTCAGCTTCAACCACAATAACACACAGGCAAACAATTGATGCAAACTCAAGGTAAACCGCTCCACACTAGATTGCAGCAAATACGACTTCAGCAACAGAGCGGTCAACTCCTGGAATGCTCTCCCTGACTCTGTTGTTAAATCCTCAAACCCCCACAGCTTTAACCTTAAACTGTCTACCGTGGACCTCACCCCATTCCTAAGAGGTCCATAAAGGGGGGCTTGCGTAAGCGCACCAGCGTGCCTACCATCTCTGTCTTACTGTCCCTATTTATTTGCATCTACTTCCTTTGTTCATGTTTATGTTCATACTTCCACCTGTTACCTTGTACATGCCATAGGTTTACCATCCCGGTTCTGGATCATTCAGGTCATGACTGTCCCAATTGCCTTTTTCAAAAGGCAACTAGACTTTCTTGGGGGGGGGGGGTTGGAAACATTTTGCTTCTCCTCCAAGATGAACTGAACTAAAAAAGCTTTCTTGGATGAGAAGTGAAACATTTTCAAAGAAAAAAAAACTTTTGTCATTTTTAATTTCACCACCACCATCTCCCCTGTGTCACTGAGGATGTGAAACCTAGGGGCCCCTTGGGATAGTTTAAAATGTTTACTACATGTCAAAAGAAGACAGTAGGGAAGTGACAACCTTCCCATTACCTTTTGACTATTAACCATTTGACTAATGTACTAGAAGTTTATCACTGGGGTAGCCCCAGTCTGGCTCCCAGGCACCATATGAATCTACTGCCCCAGAATTCTGAGACTAAAGAATTAAAAATAACATTTTAAGCCAGAGAAAGAAGTGTAAAACTGGTTAGACTCTTAGGTTTCATCTTGACATCTGACCAAGCATCATAAGAAAATAGCAGGAACAGGGTGTTTGTAGATAAGGTAAAAGATAACCAATTAACAGAGTTGGAAGGGACCTTATAGGTCATCTATTCCAACACCCATCCCCCTCGCTCAAGCAGGAGACCCTACACCAATTCTGACAAATGGCAGTCCAATCTCTGCTTGAAAGTCTCAAGTGATGAAGCCCCCACAACGTCCAAAGGCAACTTCTGTTCCATTGGTTGATTGTTCTCGTCAGAAAGTTTCTCCTTATTTCCAGGTTGAATCTCTCCTTGATCAGTTTCCATCCGTTATTCCTTGTCTGGCCTTCAGGTGGTTTGGAAAATAGCTTAATCTCCTCCTTTCTGTCACAGCCCCTGAGATATTGGAAGACTGCTATCAGGTCTCCCCTGGTCCTTCGCTTCACTAGACTAGCTATGCCCAGTTCCTGTAACAGTTCTTCGTATGTTTTAGTCTCCAGTCCCCTAATCACCCTGGTTGCTCTCCTCTGCACTTTTTCTAGAATCTCAACATCTTTTTTATAGTGTGGTGACCAAAACTTGATGCAGTACTCTAGATGTGGTCTTACTAAGGCTTTATAGAGGGGTATTGATCAAAGATTGTGTCCACAATGGTACAGTCAAATTGCTGCCATTTTGACTTTCAGGGCCTCTCCTTATAGAGATTCCCACCTGAAAGAAATTCCAGAATCTCGGTGTGGAAGAGATGGCAGGAAGTCAGAGCAGGTGATAAACTAAAGTAGTATATCTCTCAACTCTGGCAACTTTAAGATGGGTGGATTTCCCAGAATTCCCCAGCCAGCATGCCTTCCTTCAACTACAAAGTTCATTGAATAGGTTTCATCATCTCTCAAGTCAACTATTCCCAGGGTTGTTGTTATGAGAATAAAATGAGGAAATGTCCCTCTTGCTCTTGATGTGCTATCAGAGGGGGGAAATTGTGTGTGTGGGGGGGAGACAGAGAGATGAGGGGAGGGAGGGAGGCCTGCAGCTATATTTGGGTCCTTGGGCTGCCACAATTTCTATTATTCTGCAATGCATTTTCTATTGTGGGGAAATGGGAGGGGGGGATTGTAAATAGTCACATACTATGTAGCCACAACAAAATTATTTTTAGAAAGCCAAGGTCATCCTTTGTCTCTGCACCTCTGCACCTGACCAAAATTGGATGGGTGGAACTGCCAGCATGGCAGTGGGAGATTGGATCTGTGATGGACTTGTGGATGTGAGGGCAAGATCTTGAACTTTCAACTGGGTGGGGAAAACCGGGAAACTTTCAGATTCGGGTTTTCCCAGATGTACCAACATGGCTCTCTTAATAATTGGAACTTTGAGCAATACTTTGCCTTGGACTCTGATTTACTTTTGGATGCTATTTGGAACCCTGACTCACTCAGTCTCTCTCTGTCTCTCTCTGTCTCTCTCTGTCTCTCTCTCTCTCCCCCCCTCTCTCTCCCTCTCCCTCTCCCTCCTTCTCTATCTGTGTGTGTGTGTGTGTATGTGTGTGTGTGTGTACAGGGGGAGCATGTATGGATAAATAACAAAAAGCAGCAATGGTTGACCACAGCAATCCCAGATACTTTATAACCAGATTTCGGGGAGATGTTTAAAAAAAACCCTAGATGCCACTTAGGTAGGAAAGAACTTCAAAGAGCTTCCACCCCATCGTCCCTTGTGGTTCCTTTCCCAGGACTGGTCACCCAGCTCTGTCTTCTTGGATGAGAAGAAGACGTGAGACAAGCCCTACCACAAGAAGCCCCAGCCTTCTGAGAGATGCAGGTCCATTCTGAGAAAGTTCACACCGTTCCCATGGACCAGGAAACCACTTCCTTTGTCTGTGAGCACAACTACCTCATTTGGAAAGTGACTGAGACGCAGCCGAGGGAGAGATGGCTGGTGTTTCCATTGGCTTGAGAGAGAGAACGGGTGAGAGTCGGGTGGGGAAAGAGAGATGAGAGGGAAAGATAGACACGGAGGAGGTGTTCAAAAAAAGGAAACAAAGCTTTGGGGACAATTCTGGTTACTCATCTTAAAAGTCAGGGGACATGGGAGACGTGAGGGTTTGGCGGAGAGTTTATAGATCCAACACAATTGTTCTCTATTTACAATCTGTGTGGTTTTGAGTCAGCTTTTGATCTACTGTATCTTTTCCTCCAGTTGCTCCAATCTTGTTCTCCCTTCTTGTGTTAGTCTCCCCATGAAGCAATTTACGAGCAGTCCTCAACTTATAACCATTCATTTAGTGACCATTGAAAGTTACATTGAAAAAAGTGACTTGCGACCAGTCCTCATGCTTATGGCTGCCATAGCATCCCCACACTCATGTAATCAACATTCAGGTGCTTGCCAATTAGTATGTATTTACGACAGTAAGTGGGGCATGTGATCACCATATGTAGCCATCCCAGATGGCTTATGACAAGCAAAATCAAAGCTGTTTCGTTAAATGAATCCCATAGCAACTATGGGATTCATTTAACAGCTGCCGTGAGTTGCTTAACCAATAGCCATTTCTATAGCAGCCTACCTCACAGGAAGAGAATGATGGCTATGTATGTTAGAGTCTTTGGAAATAATCCTCTTCTTGGATTTAAAAAGAAAATAGCACTAGCACTTAGATTTATATGCCACTTCAGAGTGCTTTACAGCCCTTTCTAAGTGGGTTACAGAGTTAACCCATTGCCCCCAACAATCTGGGTCCTCATTTCACTCACCTCGGAACTGAGTCTATCAGTGAGAATTGAACTGTTGAATTGCTGAATTGACTGCTAGTAGGCAGTCAGCAGAATTAGCCTGCAATCCTGCATTCTACCCACTGAGCCACAAATGTAATGAAACCTATATTCTCCCACACTACATATGTTTACCTATTTAGGTTTTTTTTGTTTTCTAATATGTCTACAGGTAGTGTTTAAAACAATCACAATGGAACCCTAAATATCTGTTGCAAAGCAAACCAATTGTCAAGTGAGTTTTGCCCCATTTTAGTGTGGTGGCGCAGTGGTTAGAATGCAGTACTGCAGGCTACTTCTGCTGACTGCCAGCTGCCAGCAGTTCAGCAGTTCGATTCTGACCGGCTCAAGGTTGACTCAGCTTTCCATCCTTCCAAGGTCAGTAAAACGAGGACCCAGATTGTTGGGGAGTGGGTGGGTGGTAAGATGCTGATTCTGTCAACTGCTTAGAGGGGGCTGTAAAGCATTATGAAGCAGTATTTAAGTCTAAGTACTATTTCTATTTACAACCTTTCTTGCCACAGTTATTAAGTGAATCGCTGAAGTTGTTAAGTTAGTGACACGGTTGTTAAGTGAATCTGGCTTCCCCATAGACTTTGCTGGTCAGAAAGTCGCAAAAGGGGATTACATGACCCCGGGACAGTGCAATCGTCATAAATACATGCCAGTTGCCAAGCATCTGGTTTTTAATCACATGGCCATGAGGATGCTGCAATGTTCGTAAGCATGAAAAAAGGTCACAAGTCACTTTTGACAGCGCTATGGTAATTTAAAACGGTCACTAAACAAACAGTAATAAGTTGAGGACAATGTATACTCTTGTCCTAATTCTGGCAGATTCTGGATGGCCATAGCAATATAAAAAAAAATAAGCCACTGGAATACAATAAGAAGTTTAAATCTCAATACGTTAAGTAAGATCTAACTAAGTACGAAGCAAGAACCAAGGGCTGAAAGCTTGTTTGAACAAAATGGTTTTCACTTGTTTCTGTGCTGTTCATACTCAAAAGAATGGCAACCAATGGGGACCACCAACAAGAAAGGCTGTTCCCTGGTCTTCCTTTCGCTATGCATAAGAAACATGTAAGGGTCATGGTGGCTCAGTGGCTAAGATGCTGAGCTTGTCGATCAGAAAGATTGGCAGTTCGGTGATTCAAATCCCTAGCAACGCGTAATGGAGTGAGCTCCTGTTACTTGTCCCAGCTTCTGCCAACCTAGCAGTTCGAAAGCATGTAAAAATGCAATTAGAAAAATAGGAACCACCTTTGGTGGGAAGAGAACAGCATTCTGTGCACCTTCGGGAATTAGTCATGTCGGCCACATGACCATAGAGACATCTTCGGACAGCACTGGCTCTTAAGCTTTGAAATGGAGATGAGCACCACCCCCTAGAGTTGGGAACGACAAGCACATATGTGTGAGGGGAACCTTTATCTTTTAAGAAACATGTGAACATTAAATTGAAGCAATGCAAAAGACCCAAACAATGAATATCAAGATCTGGTCTGCAAACCTACAGGTGATCACTGGATGGCAGCGAAGTGTAACACTTTTTGGTGCTTCTCTGCTGCCCTCTAATGATTTTCCAGAGCTTTGCAACCCAGATCTGGTAACCTTAAACTGAACAATTAGACAAAACTGGAAAGAGAGAGTTGTACAATGGAGTGAAACAAAACAGCGACGCTCACACTTGCACGTATCAAACAGGATACTAGCAGGAATAGCGTCAAAAACCTCGGTTCTTTTTGATGCTTTTATTGCTGGCAAGTTTTTTTTGTTTTGTTTTCTTGTTGTTTTTTAAAGAAAGGGGGAGGCATCTGCAGCCGGGGTGGGGGTGGGGGTTGGAAATGTGCAGGCGAGAATAATGCAAACCAATTCAGCAACCACATCCTGAAAGTTTCAAAGCAGCTGAGTCATTTGCAGAAGAGTGTTTGGTCTCTCACAGACATTTTGAGGGCTGCAAAAGTTTTGTAGGGCTCCAGAGGCTCTGAAGCTTGTGAATCGTGGCTTGTCAGAAACAATGAAGGTTTCAGGTAGTTCCAACTGGTTTGGTGAACCAGAGATAAAATGAGGCATCGGTGGAAAAAGGGGTTGGTAGAGGTGTGTGTGTATGTGTGTGTGTGTGTGTGTGTGTGTGTTTCATGGCCACTTGTGCAGCACAACCCTCTGTGTTTTCACTCAAAAGCCCTTAGTGGAGATTAATCCTTAGTTAACCCTATTTAGGGCTGTAGTTTAAAAAAAGGAGCAGCTTTTTCAAAAAGATATTTACATGAGTGTAAAACCAAAACCAATAACTGAATCCAGCCCGGCTTCCATACGAGTGGACATGCTTACAAGTAATTGCAGTTAAGGAATACCCAATGTTTGCTGGAAAAAAAGATCCATCTTTAAGGGCTTCCATTTAAGTAGGTGTTCCCTTTGTGCTAAGATATATGTCAACTTGCAAAGCATCTCTGGCCTACTCCTGAGTTGCCATAGGCAAGTGGGATGGGGAACTGATGACGCAGCATGGCAGCCCCAAACAGAAGTACATTCCACACATATCTTTCTCAAGACTGTATCCCAGGTTACACGCAGCAGCTGGAGGGGTGTGATCTCTACAGTCCATGAAAGTGCTCTTTTGGAGAATGTGATGTATGACACACCTTGGGGGAGGAGAGAAACAGGGTCATAATTGGGTCGTAAATTATGAGGGATCAGAGCTGGCTTCACTTGGGTACGTGCCGACAGGTTGCTCCTAATAAATAACTGGATTTCTTTTGAAGTTTGGCTCAAGACTCATAGTTTAATTAGGGCATCCATCGGAACCCTGACTCTGGCTGCGTTTTATGCAACACGATTAACCTGGATGCTGAATTCACCCATCTTCTCAGTCTGAAAATGCATGGAACTGAGATCAGAGATCTTTTGGGCTCAGCCTATCAAAAACCTGGAAATTGCCTAACTCAACCGGCATGCCACACCTCCTCTCTGAAAACAAGACAACCGTTCTTTACATAAATATTTGTTTTTTAAACAAATGCAGTCCAATTCTGGCTGTGATTCTCCAGGACCGGTCATACACTGTGTGTTGCGGGGTAATGTTGGTCCTCTTTCTGTTGACAGGCCCCTGCAACCTAACTCAAGCTGCTCCAGGTTTCACAAGGACTTTGTGTTTGAAGTAGCTTCAGAGAATGCTGTTCTATGACCTTTACAGGTGCCAAAAACCCCATGAAAGCATGCCACGTTCTTGTGTGATGTTCAGAGGCTCTGGAGGCTGCCTGAGAGCATACCTCATTCTTGCACAGCCTCCACAGCCTCCAAAAATCTGCAAGAATACGTGCTTTCAAGAACACTTCTTGCAAAGTGTTAGTGAATGCTGGCATGTCACCCAAAACATGATGTTCATAGGTTTGCCTTCACTGAGTAAAGATACTACTGAGGTTAAAACTCACCAAGTGAACAGAATGCATGAATGCAGTGGCTGGCACAGATGTCCACCACAGGATGTGGTCAAAAAAAGTTGAGATGGCAGCTATTTATTGATGGGAGTTTAATTGAAAATCATGGCCATCATCTTAATATTTTTGACCGCACCTTATGGACACCAGTGGCTGCTAGGTTCGTAACTGAACTGCTTTAGTGTAGCATCTCGTCATGAACAATGTATTTGTTAAGCTTTGATTCTGTGTCTTCTTCAAGATCAGCCACAATTGCTTATGAACCATGGGAGACAATTTAGCCTATCCCATGAAAGCTCTTCCCTATTACATCTACCAGGCCTATCAGGACAAGAAGATCGAGCACACTATAGGTCCTATCAATTAGGAATTGACATCATGAAAAAGGACCTCCTCAGTGATGGGCTCTTCTTTATGGAACATCATTCTTCCCAGGGCTACTATTCCTTTCTGAAAGACCCTAAAAATGTGGCTGTCAGGTTTCTGAAAGATGCCCTAATTAACTTACGAGCCTTGAGCTGAAGGTATGCGTGGAATTCTCTCCCCTCTTTCCTCCAATGTCAACTCAATAACAGACATGGAAATGCTTTACAAGTTGACAATGGCTTTGAGGACCACAAATGGAAGTGGAGCCAATTGAATGGCTAATCTAATTGTGTTGTTGGTGCCATGGGAGGTAGGCAGAGGTGGTATTCAGCACGTTCTGACCAACGTTCTGGTGAACCAATAGCAGAAATTTTGAGCAGTTTGGAGAACCAGTAAATACCACCTCTGGCTGCCCCCACCCCCATTTATTCTCTGCCTCCGGAATCCCAGCTGATTGGAGTCCCAGCTGATCGGTTAGTGGGGTGGGGAGGGAATGGAGATTTTACAGTATCCTTCCCCTGCCATGCCCACCAAGCCACGCCCACAGAACCGGTAGTAAAAATTTTTGAATCCCGTCACTGGAGGTAGGATAGGGTTTTCTTTAATGGATTTATTGTATGATGGATTCATTTTTACATTTTTAAATGTTGCAAGGCACCCAGAATAATCTATGTGTGAGTTGGCCAGCTATATAAATTTATTTAATATACAATAATAAATAAGTACACCAAATGTGATTTAAACTATAATCTTCAGATAAAGCACACATAGAATGATAGGTCACCCAGGCCTTTATCTTTTATAAAATTTGGATTAGATTTTTAATCAGATTAAATCAGGCCAAAAATATGGATAAGGAAATATCAATTCCAACAAAGGAATATCACCACCATATATTAAAATATTTTGACCTGGCTTCCTTTTTTTTCTTTTTGTTTTTGTGGCGCAGTGGTTAAATGCAGCACTGCAGTCTACTTCAGCTGACTGCAGTTCTGTAGTTCGGCTGTTCAAATCTCACCGGCTCAGGGTTGACTCAGCTTCCATCCTTCCGAGGTGGGTAAAATGAGGACCCAGATTGTTGTTGGGGGCAATATGCTGACTCTGTAAACCGCTTAGATAGGGCTGAAAGCCCTATGAAGCGGTATATAAATCTAACTGCTATTGCTATTGCTATTAAGTTTATTATGAGATAAAAATACAAAAAGAAGCAAAAATTAAAAAGCAAAGGGAAAGAAGAATAGTGTAAAGAGAGAGTGAGAGAGATAGATAGAAAGAAAGAGAGAGAGAGAAAGAGAGAGAAAAGAGAAGAAAGAGAGAGAGTGTGTATGTGTGAGAGAGAGAGAGAGAAAAGAGAAGAAAGAGAGAGAGAAAAGAGAAGAGAGAGAGAGAAAAGAGAAGAAAGAGAGAGAGAGAAAAGAGAAGAAAGAGAGAGAGAGAGAGAGAGAGAAAGAGAGAGATGTGGTTTCCGTTTTTTTTTTCAGTGCACTAGAATACAAAAAAAGAATGACAACCTCAGCCATTTACTTTAGTTTTTTTGGATATTTCAAACCATTTCTATACAACAAAATCCTCAGACATGTTGGGACTATAACTTCCATTATCCTCAGCCATTTTAGGATGATGATAGCTGGTACAAAGCTGGGGAAGACTGAAACCCCTCTTACTGGCCCAGTGATTCCATCGGTTCATCTTTCCGTCTTAGTGGTATATTTAGAACAGAAAAATTATTTTTATCTTCTTGTTTCCCCACAATAGTTGACCATGTGACTTTCAAAGTGTTTAGAACAAAATCAATAGTAAAACATTAGAACAGCCTAAAACCATTTAACACAACCCAGAGGAGAAGTGGGGGGGGGAGACAGAACCATCCCCCACATCAATCTATATTAATTGTTGTTGGAAACACACACAAATGGACAAGCTAAGCCTGGCACTCAAAGATTATCATTTTGACAGAACTTGGAATTTGTTTTACAAACTAGTCTGGTAGCTGGAGATGTTTCCAATTGTCTTCTCTCCATGCAACCTTGCTGGAGAGAAAACCTTCTCATGAAGTTCTCAATGGAGAACAAATTCATTTCCCCTCTGAGAAGTAAAAAAAACACCCCAACACAACAGACAGACAGCCCAGTTTTGAAACACAACCTGGAAAAAAACCAGCATCATTAGCATCCCCAAATCACCAAGACTTGACTTGAAGAAAACTTTTTAAATTGGCAAACTAGAGAAAGTATAGAATATACGTGAACCCCCTGAATCTGAGGATGACAAGTAGCTTGAAAAAAAGGGGCTGGGATAAATTCCTATATAATTTTGGTTTCTGATAAGCATCAACCTCATCACACACACTGTTGTCCTATCTTCCTATCTGTCTCTGACCCAGCAAGGTGTGGATCTGATATTGTAAAGTCTAAGTCTTTAAGTCTTAAAGTTTAAGAGTTGTCTTGTTTAAGATCTCACCTAAATAAACAAACAAGCAGAAATGAAATAGGTGAAGCGGAAATGTTCACACACACACACACACACACACACACACACACACACACACACACCAATCTATGGTGCTCAGATACTATTCAGATGAGACTTGATGACGGATTCTCTTTGAACCCCATCAGAAACAATCAACAGATGTCCAAGATCTGAACTCCACCCACACCCACACAGGGAAAGAGAGAGAGAGAGACGCCTGTCTTTATGTTGTTTCGATCTTTCGTTGAAATCTAGAAGGCCACCATGAGAAGAATGTTTGTTGCATTGTGTGAGATGTGTCAATATGGACCAAGCACTTGAGAGGAACCCTTAGTCATTAAGACAGGTTTCTTGCATTCACTTAGGCTGGCTGAAGGGAGTCTTAGCGATGTCCTACCAAGATTTTGGAAGGATGCTTCGATTTGGAAGCCACACAGGGTTGGCTTATACGATGGGTGGCTGTGTAAACGTTTTAAATAAATAAAATAAATTTTAGGTTAGATTTAAAGCAGGGGTGTCAAATTCAAGGCCAGGGGGGCAGATCCAGCCCACGGGGGCTTAGATCTGGCCCGTGGGTCACTCTGGAATCTACGGTGCTTTTGCCAGTAAAAACGGAGCTCGGGAGGGCCACACACAGCCCTCCCGAGCTCCATTTTTACTAGCAGAAGGTTGCAGAAGGCTGTTCCAGTCAAAAATGGAGCTAATTTTCACTGGCAGAGCACTTGGGCGACCAGTGGTGTCCCCCTGACATGAGTGACATCATGATGGCCACACACACCCCTGCCCCCCCCAGGTCAGACACAACCCTGATGTGGCCCTCCATGAAATCGAGTTTGGCACCCCCGATTGAAAGCGTCCTGACTGTTGATTGTGAAGCCCTGTTGCCTGTATGACGGGCAGCCATGTTTGCTGACATCATCGCAGGCCAAATCAGGACCATCTGCTTTATCTGTTTCAAATTGCCATGTGTCATTTTTTCCCTCCCCCTCCCAAACTCCCCAAATGTGTGCTGAACCACCCCGGTGGAAGGCCGCAGAGGCATTGCTTGTCATCTGTTTCTGAATGGCTTCTAGACAGGCTTTAAATCTTCTTCCTTTTCCCTCCGCAAAATCATGCCATCCAAGCAATTGCTTACAGCTCCACTGGAAGATGTTTTGTTGTGACATTCTTATTTTGGCAAGGGTGGGGGGGAAAGAAGGGGAAGGAAGAGAGGCAGTGGCAGAACGACTTTGAGATGTTCTGAGTTTTTACATGTCCATGTGTGCATGAGTGTGTGTGTGTGTGTGCATGCCCGCACACAACATAAAGCTAATTTCCACCCTTTTCTCCAAGGCCTGCTTGTCCAAAGTGTTTACACCACAAACTTTGACAATGTAATCAGGGAATGCTGGGGGATCAAGGCCATGAAATGGTCAGGAATTCACAGGGGGTACAATTGTTCCCTCTATCATCCTGTCATGAGAATAGCAATGAGATCTCCACAGTCTCGAAGAATGAACCTATCAACTTGTAAAGCATTTCCATGACTACTATCATTGACATAGGAAAAGGGAGGAGAATTCCATGCATACCTTTGGCCAGAGACAGGTCTCATATTCCTACAGCTGGCGTGTGAAATGCGCAGGTTCATACCTGCCGCAGCCCCTTGTTGGTGGATGTGATTTATAACACAGAGAGAAGAGAGGGGATACAGGGGTAAAGTTCAAATGCAATTAAGTGGAAGTCAGTTATGGCTCCGCAGAAGAACATGCCAAAATGTTGATCCTAATAAATGAATGGATTTCTTTTGAACTTTGTCTCGAGGCTCGTAAATTAATTAGGTCATCTTTTGGAAACTTCACAAACTTACCCTCAAACTGGTATATAACATATCTTTGCTTCATTTAAATTTGGCATTGTTTGCTTAATGTCCCCAGTGGTTACTTAATCTTGCAAAAAAGGTCATAAAATTGGATTTGTCACATGAATGAGCTGATTTATGACTGTGACGATGGACCGTCCATTTATGACCCTGATTGACAGGCTCGATTTGTCAGGCCTGGGAGCCATCTTTTATAAGGTGACCAGATTTTCAGATTGGTAAAGAGGGACACCTTTGACCGGGACAGGCTTGATTAAAAATGTTATACAGAGCAACAAAAATTTTCATATAACGCAAAAAAATAGTATTGTAATATTTGTAAAAATATTTGTAATATTTTTTTTATTTCAACATAACTACAATTTACAAATATAAATTGTAACTGTTGCCAAACATCAAAATTTTGATCACATGACCATGAGGATGCTGCAATGGCCGCTAAGTGTGAAAATGGTCACTAAGTGTGAAAATGGTCACTAAGTGTGAAAAATGGTCATCAGTCACTTTTTTCAATGCCATTGTAACTTTGGTCACTATACCATTTTTCTTGCCATAGTTCTTAAGTGAATAACTGCAGCTGATAAGTTAGTAACATAAGTGAATCTGGTTTCCCCATTTGACTTTGTCAAAAGGTCACAAAAAGCAATTACATGACCCCAGGACACTGAAACCATCATAAATATGAATCTGTTGCCAAACATCAAAATTTTGATCGCGTGACCATGAGGATGCTGCAACGGTCGCTAAGTGTGAAAATGGTTGCTAAGTGTGAAAAATGGTCATCAGTCACTTTTTTCAATACCATTGTAACTTTGGTCACTATACCACCTTTCTTGCCACAGTTCTTAAGTGAATAACTGCAGCTGGTATTTTGTATTTTGGATATAATCTTTTTTTAAATAGTCTAAGACAATTTAAAAAAAGAATCCACACAGAATAAAACTATTTTAAAAAATCCTATGGACAATAAATAAAATATTATTTTAAAATACATTAAAAAAATAAAAGAAAAAAACCCGGCTCACTTACCAGCAGGCAGGGACTCCAAGTCAATCCAGAATGATGTAGATGTTAATACAAAGAACTGAGCAAATTAAAATGGTGAAATTATTAGTCCCAGGGAAATATTTTTCAAAGAAACTTTGCCACCATTTTTTCCACACGAGCCGACCTCCAACCTCCGTGCCCTTTTCCTCTGGGAAATCCAGGAAGAAACAGTCCTTACTCCTCTAGCCAAAGTATTTCCTGGAACTCTATGATACTGAGTCATCTTTTCTTATAAAAGTAAGTAAAATGGGCGGGGAGGGGTCCATTTTGTTGCTTTAACGTTTTAATATCTTCAATAAAAGTACTGAGACATAGAGAGGGTTTAGACAGAGTGTCTTTTGTCTTGCCCCGATTAGGATTTCTTAAGCAAATCCACTGGGCTTTCAACATGAAGCCAGAAAATCGGGACTTTTTAAAAACGCCCCAGGATACGGGACAAATTGTTATAAATCGTGACTGTCCCGCAGAAATCGGGATGTCTGGTCACCTTAATCTTTTACATTGGGCCTTCCAGCCTGCCACATTTTCTGCTGTTGGAAAATGGGGGGAACCAGCAGTGACGCAGGCCTGCCATGCTTCCGAACTGGTTCTCCCAGTTTAAACCAGCAGTAGCGGCTGCTGGAGCCCACCACTGGGATTATATGGAGTATGGGAGATATAGAGTCATAATAACATTCCTTTCTCTGACAGTCAAGGACCTCTTGCCCTGTACCTGGAGGGGTGTGATTGGGAGGCATCTCCAGTTGGGGTGGTGCCTGATTGGGCCATGTGACAGACCTGTAGGTGCTGGGCACGGGTTTGGACTTTCTCTTGGGTGGGGAAAACCTGGAAGCTTTCAGATTCGGGTTTTCCCAGATGTGCCAAGATGACATCTCTAATAAAATGGAACTTTGGGGAGCTTCAAGCCTTGGAGTCTTCTTTCATTGGGGGTGTCACTTGGAACCCTGACATCTGCATTCCATCCTCCTCTTCATTTGGCCTCTGCTACAGGGATGGACAAAGTCTGGGCATCTCTGAACTGAAGACTATCAGTTCTTTACAGAGCTATTTTCAGAAGTTTCTACCGATGACGCGTTGCCAGGTTGGGCACTATTTATAATTGTTGTTTCTATTTTTGATGTTTAGATGTGTGAGACTCATTGTTTATGAAACCCAGAGGACAACAGACACACACACACACACACACACACACACACATACACAAACACACACACAGAGATTGGTGAGCATGGGAGAGGTTTCAGGGGAAACAGGGAAACCTTTTAGACCGGGGTGTCTAATCTTGGCCACTTTAAGAGTTGTGGGCTTCAGCTCCCCAAATTCTGGGATGCAGTGACTCAGTGGCTAAGTTGCTGAGCTTGTCAATCAGAAAGGTCGGCAGTTCGGTGGTTCAAATCCCTAGTGCCGCATAATGGAGTGAATTCCCATTACTTGTCCCAGCTTCTGCCAACCTAGCAGTTCGAAAGCACATAAAAAATGCAAGTATAAAAATAGGGACCACCTTTCGTGGGAAGGTAACAGTGTTCTGTGCCCCTTCAGCATTTAGTCATCCCGGCCACATGACCACGGAGAAGTCTTCAGACAGTGCTGGCTCTTCGGCCTTGAAACGGAGATGAGCACCGCCCTCTAGAGTTGGGAACGACTAGCACATATGTGTGAGGGGAACCTTTACCTTATTCTCAAACCTGTTGTGAAAGAGCTGCCCCTCTATCATTTTAAATTTTAAAAACCTTGTGGTTTCAACCAGGTATTAAGAAGATTCGAAGAAAGTTTGCAAATTGTAGAACAGTGCTGCTTCCTCCAACAGCAAAGTCATGGAGTGTACACCATCAGAAAGGCACCAAAACTGTGGCCAGGACAACAAATCCCATGTGCTGGGGACGATACATCACTTGAAACTGAGAGATTGTGAATTCTAGTCCATCGTGAGGGACAGAAACTCGCTGAGTGTCTTTGGGCTAATCATATTGTCACCCAACCCACCTCATAAAGTTTATTATTATGGAGAATATACGAGGCGGGTCATTGGTGGGTTGGTAAACTGCATAAAGGTAAAGGTCCCCCTCGTACATATGTGCTAGTCATTCCCGACTCTAGGGGGTGGTGCTCATCTCCGTTTCAAAGCCGAAGAGCCAGCGCTGTCCGAAGATGTTTCCGTGGTCATGTGGCCGGCATGACTAAATGCCGAAGGCTCACAGAACGCTGTTACCTTCCCACCAAAGGTGGTTCCTATTTTTCTACTTGCATTTTTACGTGCTTTCAAACTGCTAGGTTGGCAGAAGCTGGGACAAGTAACGGGAGCTCACTCTGTTACGCGGCACTAAGGATTCAAACCACTGAACTGCTAACCTTCTGATTAACAAACTAAATCAGTAAACTGATCGGTAAACTGCATAGAGAGCTCCTATTATTGGGCAGAATTCTGATGATAATGGTGGTAATATCCAGGTTTAGAAGGCTTAAGGTAAACACCCAAATACTGAGATACACAAAGGGGAACTTTCTAAAGCAGTGTTTGGTTTTCAAATTTGGCAATATTAAGATGGGTGGACTTCAACTCCCCAAATTCCCCAGCCAGCATGGGGAAACTCCAAAAGGCTGAAACAGTTCCAATGTATCTCTCTGAAAATTACTATGAGTGGATAAAAATCTAGCGGTACATTTTGTTGTAGAGCAGACTCAACGTTGCCTGCTTTATCTGTTTCTTGGCTTCACTTTTCCATGAGGGAAAACAGCTGCCGAATCATCTGGTTTGGGGGGTTTAGAAGGGAGAAAATTCAGTTCTGATGAATGAAAAGAAGTTTAATGAAGCAATTAGAACGTCAAATATACAGATTTATATATAGGATGTTAAGGGGACCAGGAAATCCTATATGCATCTGAGCGAAGCGGGAGAGGAAGGGGGAGGGAAGAAGATGCACGAACAACCGCAATGTCTCGAAAACAGTCAGCGTGAAACCAATGACTAATATTCCCTGAGTGTAATTTCAGTTCACTTCGATGATATTTGCTTCTGAAACTTTGCTAAAGGAAAGGGTTGCAGGTCTGCATGAATGGCTCATAAGTGATCCCATAGGAAAGGTTGGAAAGTTGGGTGACTAAATGTGGAAGGGGACAGAGAGAACATCTCGGCCTATAAAATGGACATCATCCCTTATATGGTTAGTGAAGGACTTTCAGCCCCCCCCCCCCAGGACTACAGGTAGCCCTCAACTTACAACAATTTGTTTAGTGACCATTCAAAGTTACAACGGCACAAGAAAATATGATTTATGACCAGTGGTGGGATTCAAATTGGTTTGCTACTGGTTCTGTGGGCTTGGTTGGTGGGCATGGTGTGGCTTGGTGGGTGTGGCAGGCAAAGGATACTGCAAAATCCCCATTTCCTCCCCACCCCTGGGGGAAGGATACTGCAAAATTCCTATTCCCTCCCCACTCCTGGGGGAAGGATACCGCAAAATCCCCATTCCCTCCCCACTCCTGGGGGAAGGATACCGCAAAATCCCTATTCCCTCCCCACTCCTGGGGGAAGGATACTGCAAAATCCCCATTCCCTCCCCACTCCTGGGGGAAGGATACTGCAAAATCCACATTCCCTCCCCACCCCTGGGGGAAGGATACTGCAAAATTCCTATTCCCTCCCCACTCCTGGGGGAAGGATACTGCAAAATCCACATTCTCTCCCCTCTCAGGGCAACAGAAGAAGACCCAGCGATCAGCTGGGAGGCAGCAAGAGACCGACCATCAGCTGGGACTCAGAGGCTGGAAAGCAGTGAATAGATCATGGGCAGTCAGAAGTGGTATTTGCCAGTTCTACAAAATATCCAAAATTTCCACTACCGATTCGCCAGAACCGGTCAGAACCAGCTAAATGCCAACCCTGCTTATGACCATTTTTCATAGTTATGACCTTTGCAGCATCCCCGTGATCATGTGATCAAAATCCAGTTGCTTGGCAACTGGCTCATATTTATGAACTTTGCTGTGTCCCAAGGTCACGTGATCCCCTTTTGCGACCTTCTGGCAAGCAAAGGCAATGGGGAAGCCAGATTCATTTAACAACCAGGTTACTAAGTTATCAACTGTTAAGTTGTTATAAACTTAACAACTGGGGTAAGATAAGTCAAAAAAATGGAGGAAAACCCACTTAACAAATGTCTCACTTAACAACACAAATTTTGGGCTCAATTGTGGTCGTACTTTGAGGACTATCTGTAATCAAAAGTCAAGGCACTTAGGAACTGGCTCATGTTTATGACCATTGCTGTTCCCTGGGATCATGTGATCACTTTTGGCGACGTCCTGACAAGCTAAGTCAATGGGGGAAGCCAGATTCTTAACAACCAGGTTACTAACTTAATAACTGCAGTGATTCACTTAATAAATACAGCAAGAAAGGTCGTAAAATGAGGCAAAACTCACTTAACAACTGTCTTGCTTAGCAACATAAATTTTGGGCTTAATTGTGGCTGTAAGTTTCATTTCATTTCATTTTTCATTTTCACTTTATTTGTATGCCGCCCTTTTCCCTGGGGGGGACTCAGGGCGGCTCACAGTTCAAAAGGGGGGGGGGGAAGGACAAACAATTTACAACATGGAGACACTACATCATTTAAGAACACAACAGTCATACAATTCGAGTGGGGTTAGAATCGTTAACCCCAGGCCAGCCGGGACAGCCAGATTTTAAGGGCGGCGCGGAAGGACTGGAGGGTGGTGAGGGTCCGAATCTCCATGGGGAGTTTGTTCCAGAGGGTCGGAGCAGCCACCGAGAAGGCTCTCCTCTGGGTAGTTGCCAGTCTACACTGGCTGGCTGATGGAATTCGGAGGAGGCCTAATCTATGCGATCTTATCAGTCTAGTGGAGGTAATTGGCAGTAGGCGGTCTCTCAAGTACCCAGATCCAATACCATGGAGGGCTTTGTAGGTGACAAGTAGCACCTTGAATCGCACCCGGAGATCAACAGGCAGCCAGTGCAGCTCGCGGAGGATAGGTGTTACGTGGGTGAAATGAGGCGCACCCACAATCGCTCGCGCGGCTGCATTCTGGAGAAGTTGAGAATGACCTGTACTGAGCATAACAGTGACATCAGCAAGGAGGCTGAGCTGAAACCTTTGGTTCTTACAGATAGTTCTCAACTTACGGTGATAATGGAGCCTGTCCATCAGGGTCAGAAATCGTGACAGTCATTAATTGGGTCATTCATGTGACTGACCCAATTTTATGACCTTCTTTGCAGGGATTAAGTGACACTGTGGACATTAAGCAAACAATGCAAGCAAAGGTGTTGTCAGAGTTCCAAGTAACACCCTCAATGAAAGAAGGCTCCGAGGCTTGAGTTTCCTCAAAGTTCCATTTTATTAGAGACATCATATTGGCACATCTGGGAAAACCCGAATCTGAAAGTTTCCAGGTTTTCCCCACCCAAAAGAAAATCCAAGTCCCTGCCCAGCACCCACATGTCCATTACATGGCACAATCAGGCACTATCCAAAACTGGAGATGCCTCCCAATCACACCCCTCCAGGTACCGGGCAAGATGTCCTTGACTCTTTGAGAAAGGAATGTTATTATGACTCTATATCTCCCATATTCCATATAATCCCAGTGGTGGGTTCCGACAGCCGCTACTGCTGGTTCGAATCAGGAGAACTGGTTCAGGGGTGTGGCAGGCCTGGGTTGCTGCCTGTTCGAGCAACCCAGGCCGCCAAGCTACTATCAATTCGGCCGAACCAGTAGAAACCCACCACTATATAATCCCCCCTCCCAATTTCCCACAGCAGAAAATGTGGCAGGCTGGAAGGCCAATGTAAAAGATGGCTCTCAGGCCTGACAAATGGAGCCTGTCCATCAGGGTCAAAAATGGTCAGCCCATTGTGACAGTCATAAATCAGGTCATTCGTGTGACTGAACCCATTTTATGACCTTTTTGCAATGATTAAGTGACACTGTGGACAGTAAGCAAACAACGCAGAAGTTAAATGAAGCAAAGGTGTGTTACATACCAGTTTGAGGGTGAAGGTTCGTTCTGCAAGATTGTGGGTTGGTTTCCAAACCGCTCGTTACCAAGCTATGTAACATCTTCAGTGGAGTTTAGGGGATGTCAGTGTCTGTGTTCTTCTGTTTAGAAGGGCTTCAGGGGTGGTCAGTAGGTCTTGTGATGGGTCAGGTGTGGGTGTGTCTAGTGAGAGTCTTGTGATGGATCACCTTCATTCTACACCCGAGCTACAGATATTCACCATAATTGCAACTATCAGTTTTCCCCAGAACTGAAAGTAAAGGCTGTTTTGGGGTCAAACAAAATCATGTGGCCGCGGTACGTTATTAATGTCTGTAAATGCTGGAGGAGGAGAGGAAGCCATCAGAACTGAGTCATAAATATCCCCAGGGATCTCAAGTCCATTGTAACTTTGAATGGTCACTAAGCAATCTGTCATAAGTTGAAAACTACCTGCATTAGTTTGAGGGAGATGTTAGGTTTAAAAAAAAATAGTTGGCTTGTGTCTGTCAGAGACCATAAAGGTCCAAAAAGGTAAAGGGATCTCTTTGGATTTTACTTCACTACTTGTTGCCAACTATAGGGAGCGATGATCATCTCCGTTTCAAGGCCATTGAGCCAGCCCTGTCCGAAGACATTTTCATGGTCATGTGGTGCGGTTACCTTCCCATCAAAGTGGTGCCTATTTATCTACTTGCATTTGCATTCTTTCGAACTGTTAGGCTGGCAGGAGCTGAGGTGAGGACATGAGCTCACCCAGTCACATGGAGCTCAGGTCTGACTTGAACCTGGGCTGCCAGCTTTCCAGCCCGCTGTCTTAACCGCTGAGCCACTGTACTGCCCCTTCTATTGGAGACCCTAGAGGCCAATAACTGTACCACCCAATGTCTGTGTTTTGCTACTGATTGTTGACAGCACAATCTGCATGAGATTGCTGTAGGTTCAAATAGTGGTTTATATCTTACAGACTTCTGCCTTCATGCATCTGATTCCATAACATTTGCTCTGTCATTTCTACAAGTCAATGAATCTCATTAAACTGCCATTAACAACTGGGACTAATTCCCTTGTAGCAGATAGAACTGATCGTGGGCTCTTGAAGTGCATTTGATTGTATTTGAGCATGCACCCTTTTAGAAGTTTTTTAGAAAGAAAATATTGAAAACTTTATAAAAACAGAAGAACGGGGGCAATGTCTAGGCTTAAATAATACAAGAAATACAAGCAAACAAAAAATGATTTTTTTTTGCTTTAAAAAGTCAAAACCTTTGCAGCTTTAGAATAGGGATTACAACACTTGACAGATTAACTGGTCAGGTTCCATGATGTGGGCTCCTAAAAGACATGTTAGATCACAACTCCATTTGTCCCTAAACAATGTGACAAACTGACCAGAAGGGAGGTGTAGTGTTCAATGCATCTCTAGGCACCAGGATGGGTTAAGTCAAGTAATTAGCAATAGCACTTAGACTTATATACCACTTTACAGTGCTTTACAGTCCTCTCTAAGCAGTTTACAGAGTCAGCCTCTTGTCCCCAACAATCTGGGTCCTCATTTTACCCTCCTTAGAAGGATGGAAGGCTGAGTCAACCTTGAGCCTGGTGAGATTCGATCTGCCAAATTGCAAGCAACTGGCAGTCAGCAAAAGTAGCCAGCAGTACTGCACTCTAACCACTATGCCACCTTGGCTCAATATTAGGAATATTGCCGGGTGAGATTTACGCTCAGAGCTGGCCCATAATATGTTGGCACATGGGAGTCAAAGCTCAAACAGCAATGTGTATCTTTCTGAACAAGTAATGTTTCCTGTGCCTTTTTGCTTGCAAAGACTTGAATGTTTTCTGAAGATTCACCCTCTGAGTCAGTTTATTCATCTGCTGAAATGCTTGAAGGCTGACCAACCTGACTGATGTCATTGTGGAGCACAGATGAGTTAACTTCACCTTGGAAAAAACACTGAATTGTCCCCTGACAGCTGTTGCAGAAGTGAACGCAGAGAAAAGAAGAAAGCATTTGAAAATGGCTGGTTGCATCCCATTTGTCATTCCAGAACAGCCTTTGGAGTTGATCCTGCTGAAATGTATGTTGAAAAGATGCTCAGTTCATCACCCAAATCAAATGTATCAATATCTCATCATGTGTCAACAGCCTCTCTAGTACACTACATTGTTGTCAGTTGCTGTTGTTGTTGTTTTTTGCATAGTGAGGCGTTAAGGAATAATCCACAACATTCTAAGTATAGCGTGGTACGTCTTGAGCTCAGTTCAAGTAACTGCATGGTGCAATCTAGCATCAAAGAATTCAACTTTGAATGATTGGCTGAGGTCTCTTATGGGATTATCTCATGCAGAGGTGGGGTGCTGGGGGCTCACAGTGGTTCGAGAGAACCTCTAGCTAGGATTTTGTGCAGTTCAGAGAACCCCCTAAACCCTGGCCCTGCCCACCCCCTCCCAGGAGTCCCCACGTAGCCCCTTTTGGATACAGGTAAGTGCAGGGCATGCACAGAGGCTTAGGGAGGGTGAAGAATGGGCCTACCGGAAGTTCGGGAAGTCTGGAAAGGGGCCCGTTTCTGGCCTCCAGAGGGTTTCCGGAGCCTGGGGAAGCCGTTTTTGCCCTCCCGGAGGCTCAAGGAAAACCTCCAGAGCCTAGGGAGGGCAAGAACACCCCACTCTGCCATGGTGCAGGAGGTGACTAGGCCATGCCCACCCTGGCCACACCCACCCAGCAACTGGGCAGAGAACCCCTTGCTAAAATTTTTGAAGCCCACCCCTGATCTCATCCCTTGTCATCCACATGTCTTCTTTGGTGATTCTGGCATTCTTGAAAGGATGGGAAAGGATGGGAAAGTCCTGTCGACTTCAGAATGCTTTCAAAGGCCCAAGTAACAAGGCAAGGATGTATTTGCTTCATATAGTCACTCTTTGGCTCCAGACCTTGGACTTCCTTCTTTACAACATTATTTCAAACGGTACGTCATGCCACAACACGAAACCTCAAAGGAATCTAGAGCTATGTGTCTATTTCTAGTAACTCCAATTTCCATCTGTCCCTCTTCTCCCATGGAGAATTCCCTCTCGGAACCTTGCCCTCCAAATCAAAAACTACAACTTCATTTATCTTCTCAGTTCTGGTGCTTGACAGACAGCAGCAACATCTCCACTCAGCCTCTATCATTGTGATGACAAGAGAGGAGATGCCAAATGTTGCATCGAAATATGCTTTCACTTAGTCACAGATATGCTTTGAAGTACATTAAAAAAAGTTCCCGGGCTTTGCAAGAAACGAATGTAGTCATCACCGGTCACCAAGTTAAAGAACAAGAACTGTGTAGGACAGGGGCATCAAACTCAAGGCCCGGGGGGTGGGGCAGATCCGGCCCACAGGGTACTTAGATCTGGCTCGTGGGGCCGCCCTGGAAATAGCAAAGGACTGGCCCGCAGTGCTTCTACCAGGGAAAACGGACTCCCGTGTTCCATTTTTGGCTGCCATGGCCTCCTGCAACCCTATGCCAGTGAAAATGGAGCTCAGGAGGGCTGTGTGCAGTGGGAGCTATAAAGCTCTTCCAAAGAGGGAGGAGGGCAACCAATAATTCTCTGGGCAATGACGTTAACCATCTGAGCACTGTCCTATCTGCCACTGTGCAATTGGCAAAGCATACATAGATGCATGAAGTTAAAATACCCTCTATGGTGCATCAGTAGAAGGTCACCAGCAGTTTTTCATTCAGTTGTTGTTTCCTGAGACGTCTCAGGTAGTATAATCTCTCCTGGGCCCTTTTGCTGCAATGTGAATGCTCCAGGTCAGATCAGTGGTGGGTTCCGGATCCCGTTGCAACCAGTACGCTGTGACGGGGACGGACGTCCACCACAGGCAAGCACGCTGCACACACATGCGCACCCACTCCCCTGTGATGCTCCAGCTGCTCGGCAGAGCATCACACAGGCGCCGTACACTGCGCACGGATGCACAAGTGGCCTGGTTGGCTTAAATACAGGTAAGGAACAAGGGCAGGCAGGTGGGCCCTCCAAAGCATCATTCCAGTATGGTGGATGCTGCTCCCAGCAGTCACCGGTACACTCATACCAGGGCATACCGCCCGGAACCCATCACTGGGTCAGATCCTCTTTTATGA
The DNA here is from genome assembly GCF_051295495.1 of Thamnophis sirtalis. Lineage (NCBI taxonomy): Eukaryota > Metazoa > Chordata > Lepidosauria > Squamata > Natricidae > Thamnophis > Thamnophis sirtalis. Next base: position 20,159,851 of record NW_028261393.1, on the reverse strand, counting down.
TAACACCCTGGAAACTTAAAACTGGCCACTTGCTCCACTCGGTCTCCATTGATAAGCAAAGGCTGGATGTCTGATCTATTCCTTCTATAGTCCATTACAATCTCCTTGGTCATTTTTGGTATTAAGGACCAGGTTACTGTCTCCGTATCACAAAAGCAACCGTTCCACCTCATCTCTTGTAAAACAGAGATGGCTGCAAACGTGCAGATATCAGCTAAAAATATTACGATTTTCTGCTTAGCATAATTGCTTTTCCATTTGTTTAATCATTTAATAGCTGAATTGATTAATTCATCCACTGATGTCTATTTAATCAGACTGATGATGTCTTTACCCTTTCATCTAGAGAGAGTCAGGCTAACCTTGAAACACCTTAAGGCTATCCATGTGCGGTCATCTGCTCTACCTTGCTAAGGCTCTGAGTACCCAAGTTGACCAGTTCTCAATGGAGAAATGAAGAAGCTTCTTGGATGAGAAGTGAAATGTTTTAAGGAAATGAACCAAGGAAGTCCAGTTCCCTTTGGAACTGCACCTTTGGGACAACCAGGACCTGCATGGTTGAGAATCACCATAGACACCAAATTAACTTGTCATTCCACCCCTTTTGAAAAAAGAACATTTATTTCTCAAAGATAGTTAGTCTGACTAGCTCTCTATGGTCAGGCTCCTGTATGAAGGGATGTCCCAACCATATCCAATTTGAAGATACATAATTCATATAAAGGAAGAATAAAGAGGCTTATGTCGAGTCCACAAATTAGAATGCTAAAAATGCAGCATTATTTCCCTATTGGGGAAAGAAGGCAGAGATTGATGCATATGTACATTTAAGGTGTAAATAATCCTTTCTAGTGTCCAATCTTTGGCCACCTAATGAGAAGGAAGGATTCCCTGGAGAAGAGCCTCATGCTGGGAACGATGGAGGGCAAAAGAAGAAGGGGACAGCAGAGAATGAGGTGGCTGGATGGAATCACTGAAGCAGTCAGCATGAACTTAAATGGACTCCAGAGGATGGTAGAGGACAAGAAGGCCTGGAGGAACATTGGCCATGGGGTTGCGATGGGTTGGATACAACTTCGCGACTAACAGCAACAACAAAGTGTCCAGTCAGTTCTCAAGACACCACCTCTGTTTTGGATAGGTAGTAAGAACAGTAGCAAGTTCTGGATCAAGATTAAGATCTGGAAGTCCTTCACATTCTTTGTGGACACCATGCAAGGTTGGTGGTCTTCAGGGGTCTTTGCAACCCAGAGTTTATGAGTCTAGCCTATGTTGATGCAACAGAATAGTCCTCACACACTTTTGCTGTGACATTGGCACTAAAGTGTGTACCATCCTGCAGTTCCTGGCTCAAAATGAACAACTATCATGTGTGTGTTTTCTTTTGGTGTGTGGCACATAATGAGATGGTTGGTAGGGGGAGGAAGTGGGGGGGGGCAAAACAACTCAAGGAACAAATTCAGCGAATGTCAACTCTCTTTCCTTGCTGAAGTGGTTGTCATGGAAGCAAACTGAATCTGCGGTTTAGTCATCTGATCTCTGCTTGCAAGAAGGTTCTGGTGGGCCTGTTGCTTTCCTTCAGTGGTGGCTTCTGGATCTCCAGGGGCCTAACCTTAGCATTTCAATTAGGGCAACAAGGCTGTTAAAAGAGCTGCTTTTCTCTCTCCTCTTTTGGCAGCATAGAACTCCAGTTGTTTGCAAGATGTATCAAGACGGGAGGGCCGGCAGTGGGACGGGGGCAGAGAAATGTTCCCGCTGAGGCAAGGAAATTGGCTGGGTCTGTGAGGAACATTGAGTGATCACAGGAACTGGGCAGATATCTGCACCTTTTCTGTCCATGGCAGTGGTTTCAGACGCATAGGGTGGTCTCTGGTAGCCTGGATGCCTTAGAAGGAGTTTCCAGCTAGAATCAACAAGCAATTATTAGATTCCAAGCCAATAAGCTTGAAAATGACTGAGGTTGGAATTTGGTCGGGGTGGGAGAAGACCGGCTTCCCAGAACATCCTTCAGGAGCTGGTGAGCAGCTGCTGGGATCAGAATCTATTTTTGTCCGTTTCTTTCCAGATGGCCTCCCTTCACCATCATCAGAAAAGGGTGGATGTGCTGCTCGAACTAACAAGGCAAATATCCAGGTGTCCGGTGGTCACTGCCAGTTTGTTTTGAAGGTGAGGGAGCCCCAACATCTGGATGGCCAAAACATCTTTCTTTAAAGGAGAATATTTGTAGCTTAGGATTGACATGAGGGATCCTTGGTGCTCTCTGAGCTGGTTGTTTTCTTGTAGATGTTTCATTATCCAAACTAAATAATGTTACCAAGCCAAACTAATGAAACATCTGCACGAAAACAACCAAGCTCAGAGAGCACCAAGGACTAGACCCAACACCTTTCTTTTATGTTATATAAAAACAAAGGATCGATCCCTCCCACCCCTCTCTCTCGCGCACACACACATTTTGAGGCTAGAAAGATGCCTGCAGCTTTTGAAGCAACAGGGGTGCACTCTCCCCAAATTGACCAGGGCCAAGACACAAAAAAAATATATGATTAATTTAATTCTCAACATGTTCCATGCAGTTCATATGACAACTCTCCACTGGGAGAGATTTGAAATTTCCTGAAGTCCTCCAACATTACAAGGAAGGAGGATTCAGTAGTAACACTCTGAGGGCTTTGGGGGGAGGGGGTCAGTGAAGATTTGGGGGCCACAGTATATTTATTCTTCACGGGTTTCCAAACATGAGATGCTTAGAAGGCTGACTACATATCTTCTGTTTGGCATCTCCCTCATGGATTCCCTTTTCCTCCCACGCTGGGACTAGGAGCCATATCATGGAAAACAGGCTCCGGTTGGAAGCAGTGACGTGCAGTCAGGGGAAGCACAGCCTCACCACTCCCATCATGAAAAGAAAAAAAATGTAAAAGGAAAAAGGTGAGAGCTGAGGTCAGGCTGAGCTAGTTGCTGCCTCACCATCGATGGCTCTGTTTAACTGTTTAAAAAAGCCCCCTCTACTATGAGGCAGGGGAACTGTGTGCCTCATCTAGTCTGACTTTAGGCGTTTTATGATTACTCGAGCAGAGTTAAGCAAGGGTTAAAAGCCTAAAAATTCCTGACGTAGGTGAGGCATGCAGTTCTCCTGCCTCATAGTAGAGGGCGCTCGTTTGGGCGGACTTCTTCAGAGGACCCGAGGCAAGAGCAGAGTTGAAATCCTCTCTGAAATAGCTGGAAAAGGTACGTGTGGGTTGGAGGGAGGGGGAGGAATTCAAACTTCATCCTCCTGGTGCGGGGCTTTGGGCAAAGGCTGGAGGGAAGGACCCTGGCTCGCTTGTGCTCTACCTCCCCAAGTGTAGTTTGATTGCAGGCAGAGCCACGTTGCCTTTTCAAACCTGCAATCAGTAAAGCTGGGCTGGATCCTTCCGGGGCTGGGGGAAAGTATGTGTGCTCCAGTATGGCTCTTTGACTGGCTTCCTGCCTCCTCCTGTGGTCTCCTCTCTGGTGCTCTCCCTCCAATCCAACTTTGTGTGTGTTTCTGTGTATGTGTGTGTGTTTGTTTGAGAGAGAGTGAGTGAGAGAGGGAAGGGGGTAGGAGAGATAGTCCAATCCAACCTCTGTGTGTGTGTATGTGTTTGAGAGGGAGGAGGGAGGGAGAGAGGGAGGAAGGGGGGGAAGGGAGAAAAAAAAGAAAAAGAACGAAGGAAACTTTTTTCGCAAAGGAAAAAAAACAAATGTTGTTGCTTTAAATCGGAACTGAGCATGCCTGACTGTGGAATTCTGGGAGTTGAAGTCCACAAGTCTAAAAAAAATTTGAAACCCACCACTGTGTCAATGCCTCACCAGCCATAAACCTCATTGCACGTCACTGGTTGGAAGACACCTTTGATTCCATTTTGGAAACTCACTGGATGGATTCTGGAGGGAACTGGTGCCATGGTGGAAGCAGGAGGAGCCAGGATGGTCTAGTGGTTAAGCCACCAAGCCAGCAACCAGGGGACTGTGAGTTCTAGTCCTGCCGTTGGCATAAAAGCCAACTGGGTGACTTTGGGCCAATTACTCTCTCTCAGCCCAGTCCACCTCACAGGGTTGTCATGAGGAAACAGGAGGAGGAAGGAGGCATGTTCACCAAAAGCCACTGGTTTTAGAGAATGAGAAAGTCAAGATCTTGTGGGACTTCAGAATCCAGACTGACTGGCACTTGGCCTACAACACACCTGACATAACAATAGTTGAAAAGAAAAAAGTATGGTTCATTGACATTGCAATACCTGGAGATGCACGAATTGAAGATCAACAGCAAGAAAAAATCACAAAGTACCGGGACTTGGAAATTGAAGTTGAGTGACTGTGAAAAAAGAACTCATGTGTTGTCCCGATTGTAATTGGAGCCCTTGGAGCAATACCTAAAGGCTACCTCGCTATTTGGAAATTTTAAATTTATCAGACTTGAACATTCTGACTCTACAAAATACCACCCTACTTGGAACACCTTATATCCTCCAAAGTTACCTTAACAGTTCCTAGGTCCTTGGTTAGGACTCGAGCTGTTGAGCTACCAACCAGCCCCAAAGGCTGTGAATCTCACCAAAGTTTAACCAAATAATAATAATAATAATAAAATCACCATCAGTCAAATGCAAAAAGCGGCACTGCTTGGATCTGCACGCATATTACGAAAATACGTTACGACGTCCTAGGCCCCTGCGTGGGGCCCGACTAGTAACCAATGCCAAATCCGGCGAAAAAACTGGCCGCTGTGATACAATTGTATAATAATAATAATGATAACAACAACAACAACAATAACAGTTAGTGTATTTGTAATGCATTTTTGAATGTTCAGTTGACTGAGTTTCATGTTTAATGAACAAAGTAAACAACAACAACAACAGAGTTGCTAAATTAATCCACTGGTCATTATGTAAAAAAATATGACTTACCTGTATCCGAAAAGCCATGGGAATATAAAGTGGAAAAAGTTATTGAAAATGAGAAAGTGAAGATCTTGTGGAACTTTCGAATACAGATGGATCGTCATTTGGAACATAACACGCCAGATGTCACAATTGTTGCAAAAAACTGAAACGTAAAATTTATTGACATCGCGGTACCAGGAGATGCCAGAGTCAAAGAAAAAGAACTTGAAAAAAATCACGAAATATCACGACCTGGCCATCGAAACTACGCGATTATGGATGAAACATGTAATAGTAATACCCATTGTCATTGGGGCACGATACCATGTCCAAGAATTTTAAAAAACACATCAAGAAATTGCAGCTTCCTGCAATAACACCAATGGAAATGAAAAAATCTGTGCTACTCAGAACATCGTACATCTTAAGAAAGTACTTGGTTGATACCTAGGATGCTGGCAGCAATCCATATCAACCATTAGCACCAGTCAGTGGTATTTGTGATACGTTTTTGAATGTTCAGTTGACTGAGTTTCATGTTTAATGAATAAAGTATATAATGATGATGATGATGATGAAGATGATGATGATGATGATGGCAGGATTGTTGTTGTTAGTTGCGAAGTCGTGTCTGACCTATCATGACCCCATGGACAACACTCCTCTACCATCCTCTGGCGTCCATTTAAGCTCATGCCTTTGGCAAAGCATTAAGGAAGAGCCACATCAGCTAGTTCTCAGTCAGCCCAGCAAGGATAAAAGATTTAATTGAGCCCAAAATTTCTGTTGCTAAGCAAGGCAGTTGTTAAGTGACTTTAGCCCCATTTTATGAACTTTTTTGCCACTGTTGTTAAGCAAATCACTGTAGTGATTAAGTTAGTAACACGTTTGTTAAGTGAATTTGGCTTCCCTATTGACTTTGCTTGTCAAAAAATCAAAAAAGTTGATCACATGACCCTGGGACTGGCATCATACATACAGTACATACATACATACATACATACATACATACATACATACATACTTACTTACTTACTTACTTACTTACCTACCTACCTACTTACTTACTTACATACTTACTTACTTACTTACTTACTTAATTACTTTCCAATTGTCTGAATTCTGATCACACCACCATGGGGGTAGCGCAACAGTCTTAAGTGTGAAAACTGGTCAAAAGTCACTTTTTTCAATGCCATTGTAACTTCAAATGGTCACTCAATGAATGGTTGTTGTAAGTCAAGGACTACCTGTATAGTCCCATTTGTAATGGTCTCCAGTCTCAATAATTGGTATTGCAACTGTCTGGAGCTGAAAGTAAACTGAACGGTACAAGGAAAAACTTAACCTAATCATTCAGTGACCTAGACGTCTCCCTGGTCATGTGGCTGGCATGACTAAACACCAAAGGCGCATGGAATGCTGTTACCTTCCCACCAAAGGTGGTCCCTATTTTTCTACTTGCATTTTTACGTGCTTTCGAACTGCTAGGTTGGCAGAAGCTGGGACAAGTCAGGGGAGCTCACTCCATTACGCGTCGCTAGGGATTCAAACCACTGAACTGTTGACCATTCTGACTGACACGCTCAGCATCTTAGCCACTGAGCCTCATTTCAGTGACCTAAGAGAGGCAAAAAAATATTTAAAAAAAATATTCACAGCTCATATGGAACATGATGGACTTGTAAAGCAAAATGAGATGCTAGAAATAGCTTCTGCAAAGGTTTGTACAATCTTTGTAATGCTATTTAGTGCTATTCATTTAAAGGATCCTTTAAAGTAACCTTTAAAATGAACAAGGATCATTGACCTTAATATTTAACAAATGTCTTGCAGTTTGGCAATTGTCCAGCATTTTCCACCATCCATTTCCCTTCCTTCCATTAATACAATTATGTTCAAAACAAAGATGTTTATTGCTTCACAAGCAATGGAAACTGAATTCAAGATGTGAATTTTATTTTATTTTAATTCATTTGACTTTATTTCATTTTTATTTCATGAACGGTCCCAGTTAGAAGCCTAGCATTTATTCATCTCGCTTGCGGAGGGCAAAAATATAGATTAAACAGAAACAGTACGAATGTTTTTTATTTTCCTCTGCTTATTGGCTTGCCATAGGTCTGCCTTTAATTAGCAGCAGGGAGTACAAAGGCTATATTTATAGTGCCAGCATCTTGCAGAAAACGGTATGGTTGTTTCACCACATGTATAACTCAGTAGACACCACTGCGCACAGATTCCAAGCAGCATTGGGAGTGGGATTCATTTCCAGTTATATTTTGCAAATCCTATGTCATCTTTCACAAATGATTTTTAAAAAATCTAAATTGCCTTGAGGCCTCAGACCACAGCGAAAGCAGCATTTACAAAACAGTAAGGTAAACAAACACACCATCTCTCCCTCTCCCTTTCCCTCCCTCTCCCTCTCCCTCTCTCTCTCTCCCTCACCCTCTCTCTCTCCCTCTCCCTTCTTCTCCCTCTCTCTTCCCCCCTCTCTCTCCTGAAGTAAATGCTCATACTTCAGTGTTTCACAATTGGAGAAGTGCAGCTCAGTAATTTTTGACTTTGGATTGAATGAGCAGTTAAGAAGCCGTCTTTAGATATGTTGCTTTACTTACTTTGGAATGATGTGGTAAGCAAATGTGGCCGAGTTTGGGAATGATTTGGTGCTGAGTCTTGGATGGTTACAGATTTGCTTAGCATTTGTTGAAAATTACAATGGCACTCAAAAACAGAGGGCCAGAGGTGGTATTCAGCCGGTTTGGACTGGTTCACCCAAACCAGTAGTAGAGACCACGGAGGGTTCCGCCCAACCATCCCGGCTCTATGCTGTCCTATTTAGGCACAATTTTGAGGCTGGGCGCATGCACGGAACGCACAGACATGAGGAAAGTGCATGCACAAATTGGGCACACGTGCGTGGGATGAACCGGTGGTAACAAAACATGAAACGTACCACTGCTTAGGACCATTTTTCACACTTAGAACCACTGCAGCATTCCCATGGTCATGTGACCAAAATTTAGATGCTCGGCAGCTAGCATGTATTTATGTTCCAGAATTCTAAATTGGTGACCTTCTGACAAAGCAAAGTCAATGGAGAAGGCAGATTCACTCAACAACCGTGTTACTAATGGCAAATGATTCGTTTAATTGTGGCAAGGAAGTTCGTAAGATGGTGCAAAATTCCTTTAACAACTGTCTTGCTTTGCAATGGAAAGGTTGGGCTCAATTGTGGTCACAAGTTGAGGATTACCCTGTACACTAAAGATGGTGCTGATGCCGATGGAATCCCAGAGTCCTAGCTTTCAAAGAGGGCCAAGTGTGGATGTACCTTATCTACCCTGGAAAACAATAGGGCAAATGCGTTTTCTCTGTTTTCCCTAAGAGACTTCCCAAGATACTTTGGGTCATCATAAGGGTTGTGTTAAAGGGACGTGGTAGCTCAGTGCCTAAGATGCTGAGCTTGTTGATCAGAAAAGTCAGCAGTTTGGCGGTTTGAATCCCTAGCGCCGCGTAACGGAGTGAGCTCCCGTTACTTGTCCCAGCTTCTGCCAACCTAGCAGTTCGAAAGCATGTAAAAATGCAAGTAGAAAAATAGGGACCACCTTTGGTGGGAAGGTAACAGTGTTCTGTGTGCCTTCGGCATTTAGTCATGCCGGCCACATGACCATGGAAACAGCACTGGCTCTTCAGCTTTGAAACAGAGATGAGCACCGCCCCCTAGAGTCGGGAACAACTAGCACATACGTGTGAGAGGAACTTTTACCTTTAAGGGTTGTGTTGGTTTTACCAATCGAGCAGGGGAGTCAAACCCACTCGTGTTGCGGGCTATACCGTGATGTATCACCCCATATTTTTTTTTGCCTTTGCAGAGCTGGGGTGTGCGTGGCCTGAAATACAAGTAGTCCTCGACTTACAACAGTTTGTTATTGACTAATCAAAGTTACAGCAGCACTGAAAAAGTGACTTATGACCATTTTTCACTCTTATGACCATTGCAGAGATTCATTTAACAAATGTGGCAAGAAAAGCCGTTAAATGGGGCAAAACTCACAAATCTCTCACTTAGCAACATAATATTTGGGCTCAATTGTGATCCTAAATTGAAGACTACTGGTATCTGATGACTCTCCCCAGACACTTCCCCAGATCCCTCTCCAGATGTCAGCTTGGAGGAAGATGAATCAGTTCCAGGCACCTCTGGAAGGGAATTGGTCAATGGCTCCAAGCAGCTGTCTGAGAAGGAACTGGTTGAAACACAGCTGCAGCAGGGAAACCCCAAGGCTTCAGGTGAAGAAAGCAGGCAGCTACATCCAGTCAGGGATGAGGAAGAGGAACTGCCTTCTGCACCTGATCCAAGAACACGTAGGGCAGAGAAAAGGCTAAATATCAAGTCATAAAGTTGCCATGGTCAGGAAAGTGGGGGGAGCACATTCCACGCGTACCTTCAGCTAGAGTTGGATCTCAGATTACTACAGCAGGCTTGTGAGGCATGTACCTCATTGGTGAATGTGATTTATGACACAGATTGAGGGGAGGAAACAGGGGTAAAGTTCAGCCATCATTAAAATGAGATCAGATCTGACTGCAAAAGGGTATTGCTGGAATGGTGCTCCTAATAAATGATTGGATTCCTTTTGAAACTTGGCTCGAGTCTAATGAATTAATTAGAGCATCTTTCGGAAACCTGACAGTCAGATTTGAGCAGAGAAGGTCAGCCAGATTGCTCACAAGGAGTAATGTTGATGGGCTGCACCAGAAGTTGGCGATTTAGCAATGCTGGGAACAATGTGTTCATTTCCTAGCTGTGTGTTTTCTGGTCATTGTGATACTTTGGATTGACAAAGTGCCTTGACTTGGATCATGCCTTGTGAACCCTCTTGTGTTGTGGGTTTAAGTTTTCCTGGTGAGTTTATTTCAATTGGGAAACTTTCAAGGGCCTTGTGGTCTCATTGGCCATGAATCTTTGGACTAGCATTGGTCTGCTTTTGGTGGGACTTAATTGGGACAGTTCTGGGTTAAGGGTGAAGGGAGTTGCAGAGAAATATTAATAAACCCATTAAACCACAGTTATGTGTCTGTGTGTGTGTGAGAAGGACAATCCACAATACTCATGAAGGATTTCTGCCCATTTCTACATAAAGGAATGCGCAAAGTTGCCTTATGCTGACTTGCACCAGCAATCATAGCATCTCTTTGATCTGCTTCCCTAACCCTTTAATTCAGAGAAGGGCAGCCTGCCAACCAAGGATCCCCAAAATTCCTTTTTGTGGATCTTGAAACTATGGCTGACTGGTTGACCAGGAGCGATGTAGTTTCCCCATTCTTTTGAGCCAGAAAACACATAAGGTTTAACTCAGTTTAAACATCATTAAGGGTTCCACCACAAAACCGCGGTCGACTAAAGCGCGCTCGACGAAACCGCGTACCTGACGTCATCACAGCGCGACGAAAAAAGCACGCTGTGAGCGCTAAAGCTAAAATTAACCCCTAAACCTAAACCTAACCCCCCAAAACCTAACCCTAAACCTAACCCTAAACCTAACCCTTAACCTAACCCTAAACCTAACCCTAAACCTAACCCTTAACCTAACGCTAAACCTAATGCTAACCCTTAACCTAACCCTAACCCTAACCCTAACGCTTAACCTAACCCTAACCCTAACCCTAACCCTAACCCTAAACCTAACCCTTACCTTAACGTGAATCGGCTTACTTTCAAAGCGCTTTTTAAAGCGCCCTTTTTTCTCCGCGGTCGCTGTTGTCGCGCTGCTGATGACGTCAGCGACGTGCTTTAATTGGGCGCGCTTTAGTGGACCGCAGTTTTGTCGTGCCACATCATTAAGAAATACCTCCCTGAATTCACAATGTTCTGGAAACTTTCAGTCCATCCATTTTTGTCTTGTATCTCAGCAACATCATTTCCACCTAGAGAAGTCCTTGTAAATTAAGGGAAGCCCTTGCCCCCTCCTGCCCCAGGTTGCTGTACTCTAGAGGCCACAGGTTACACCCTGGACTTTTCACCTGTGAACCTAACAGTGAGGACAATTACAGTAACCAGTGGTACAGCTTGCCTTCAAAAATCATGGGTGCTCCATCACTGGAGGTTTGTAAGAAGAGACTGGACAGTCACTTGTCTGAGATGGTATAGGTACTCCTGCTTGAGCAGGGGGCTGGAGTAGAAGGCCTCCAAGGTCCCTTCCAGCTCTATTCTATTCTAAATTCTAAACCTACATGCAACACCTGAGCTGTAGCCTCTCCCCTAATGGAGCACCACAAGCCATGAGCTTCACAGAGGTTGGTAATTTCTTACCTTTGCATCCTGCAAAAATAAACTCTATTCCACTTTTATAAATGATTTTTTTCTCTCCAGTTTCAAGGAAGGGGTGGAAAGAATTAGTCTTCAGGGCTTCAACTATATATATATAATACTTGCAGATAAATGCCATCTATTTCTAGGTTCTTGGTCAAGCTTTCAGAATGTTACTTTCAAACAAGCATCAATTTAAATATGCCATAAAATTGGATCAAATTGGGTCAATTCTGAATTTGTTAAATTAAGTTAACCTCCATGATCTCTTAATTAAATATATAAGTTATTTTTGATAGAATGCTATTATGGGCCATCCTTTACTATTTATAATAAATCCTTTATTGTTTTAATTTTTTAAAATCTTTTTAAACGCTTTTTATTGTTTTTATTGTTGTAGCATGTTTTTTTAAGTTTGTTTAATTGTGATGTGTTTTTTAAAGTTTAATTGTGAACTGTGAGCCACCCAGAATCGTTTCCTGAGATGGGCACTGATAGAAATCAAATCAATAAATAAATAACTTTATAAAAGTGTTTAATAAGTGCCAGGGGCATAATCCAAGTCATCATTACAGTTAAAGAACTGGTGCCCCTGTTGTCTGTCTGTCTGTCCATCTGTCTGTCTAATAGCTCTACAGATATATGATATCTTTCTCTGTAACACAAGGCTTGACTGAACATTCTGACTAAATCTGTGCCAAAATTTGCCTTGTAAATACTCAGAAATGTTCTTCCCTTGTGAAAGAGGCTTCTTTTTTTCCACCTTAGTTGCAGAGTGCTTGAGAATTTCTTTCGAATTTCTTTATCTGGAGTTTTTGAGCCACCTTATTGTTGGAGATGGCAGAAGATGCAAATTTGGTCTTGATCCTTCCTGTTTTCTATCTTTCTATCCCCTTGAGGCCTTTCTGACTACCCACATATCCCCACCTGTAAAAAATTGCTCAAGGCTGATTCCTTGGAATTTTCGGGTTCATGCTTTGGGAATTCAGGAAAAGATTATACGAAGAAAGGTGAGAAAGAATGTTCTTTCTGTGCCAACTCAGAAAGTTCAAACTGCCCAAAGAGCTGCTGATTCTGTTCTACAGAGGAATTACCATCATCAGCACCTCTATAACTGTCTGGTTTTGTTCTGCAACCCAACAAGACACACAGACTTCAGAGGATAATTAGAACTGCAGAAAAAACAATTGCTACAACCTGCCTTCCATCAAAGACCTGTACACTGCACAAGTCAAAAGAGGGCTGTGAAAATATCTACAGACCCATCACATCTTGGACATAAATTGTTTCAACTTCTACCCTCAAAACGACACTATAGGGCACTGCACACCAGAACAACTAGACACAAAGACAGTTTCTCCCCAAATGCCATCACTCTGCTAAACAACTAATTCCCACAACACTGTCAAATTATTTACTAAGACTTTATTACTATTCTTCTTCTCTTCCTTCCTAGTATTTATCTCTCCCTGCTTATGACTATAACCATGTTGCTTGTATCTTTTAATTTATATTGCTTTTATTTGTTTCCTAGTACAATTTGATAGTTTATTAGTAACCTTGACTATCACTACGTCTTGTATCTTTTTATTCTTGATGAATATATTTTATTCTCCTTATGTACACTGAGAGCCTATGCACCAAAGGCAAATTCCTTTTGTGTCCAATCACACTTGGCCAATAAAGAATTTTACTTTTAAAAAAATGGCCCCGAGCATCTTGTAACAAATGAAGTGAAGGAAATCACATTGTACTTCTGGGATTGTCTGCAAAATGTTCTCCCTCTTTTGAAAGAAAATTTCAAAACAAACGAGTGAATGAGAACTAGCAGAAGTAAGAAATGCAGAAGGAATGGTCTACTTCGGACTGCTGGAAACCGAAGAGGAATTTCACAATTGATGCAAAGAATGACTCTCATTCAGTTAACACATTAACACGAGGTTAGTCAAATAAGGACCTGGGCATTTTGGTAATCACGTTTTCAAAATTTCTGGAAGGTATTAGAGTGAGGAAGGCTGTAGTATTTCGGGAAATGATTAAATAATTTTGGAGCAACCAACAGAAGTGGCTGTTCTATTGTTTCATGTAAATGCTTCAAATACTTTCCTGTGAGCATTCGTATGGCATTTGGTGGGGAGAAGAGCAATGCCTCGTCTAAATGGCATTAAATAAGAGCAAAATTACTTAAGCGGCATTAATAGGTGGGGTTCCTGTTTCTTTCATACTTTTCACTTTTTTAATTTTAAAAACAAAATATTATTATTCAGCAGTGGCTTTGCAGTTGGGTTGGGACGAGAACATGAAAAAACCCCTGGTCCTATGATATGAGCAGTCTCGACTTATGACAATTGGGACCAGAATTTCCATTGTTAAGCAAGGCAGTTGTTAAGTGAATCATGCCTGATTTTACAACCCCTCCTTTTTTTACCTCTGATGTTAAGCGAATCAGTGTAGTTAGTAATCATGAATTGTGAAGTTGTTAAGTGAATCTGGTTCCCCCCCCATGGACTTTGTCAAAAGCCAGCTGGGGAAAGTCGCAAATGGGGAGCACATGGCCCTGGGATGTTGCAAACCTCATAAATGCATGTCAGTTTAAATTCAGTGCTGGCTTTTTGAGCAACGTCCCCAATTTGAATCAAGTCCAGCCTCAATTTGCGCATCCTCAATTTGCGCATCCTTATATCTTCATCACTACAAGATGGATTTCAACCAGATACTTAATCCTGCAACTGGGCGAATAAAACACAATCGCTGCAATCTCAGAGCTTGCAAACCTTATTTAACTTAGGACTGTTATGGCAAACCTATGGCTCACATGCCCAAAGTGGCACGCGGAGCCTTGTTGCCTGGCGTGTGGGGCATCACTTGTTCGTCTTCCAGGTCTCTGGCGTGTATGCATGCATGATGATCAGCTGGCCTTAGTGCATGCTGCAGTGCCAGAAAATGGAAGAGCTGGTCTTCCATTTTCTGGAGTGCCAACCAGCTGATTGTCATGCGCGCAATCATGCCTGTAACCTGAATACCAGCTGGCCGGCACACATGCACGCCAGAAGTGGGTTTCAAATTTTTTAGAACCTCTTCTGTAGGTGTGGCCTGCTTTGTGGGAGTGGCTTGCTGGTCATGTGACTGGGTGGGAGTGGCTTGCTGGTCATGTGACCAGGTGGGAGTGGCTTGCTGGTCATGTGACCGGGTGGGCGTGGCCAACTTGTAAAATGTGGTGAAACTCACTTAACAATGCTCTTGCTTAGCAACCAAAATGTTGGCTCAGGAATTCTGGCATTGAAGTGTGCAAGTCTTAAAGCTGTCAAGTTACAAGACCCTTGCACCCCTAACCCTTTAGAAAAAAAACCCAGAGATGTTCAAACTAAGACTTGTGGACTTCAACTCCCAGAATTCCTCCTCTCACTCTTCATCTTGATGATGTCCAGATGGGTGGGGGGAGGGAGCTGGAACCAGTTCTAAATGGCACGGTAGATTTGTGGAACCTCTTCTATAGAAGAGTTTAGAACTGCTAGGAACCCACCCCTGATGTACGCGCTGGAAACCGAAAGTTCATTTTGTGGTGTGCGCATGTGCCCTGGGCAGATCCTCTTCCAGGTTGCAGCCCAGATGAGAGAGCGCTCTTCCTTTTTGACACTCGGTGTCGAAAAGGTTCGCCATCACTGACCTAGGTTGTGTGACTCTGGATACCTGGGGAAGAAACAACCTCTCGACCCTGCCCTGTCTAAGTCCCCCAGTCTGTTCCACTGGGAACTGAGATTCAGAAGTGGACTTTCCTCACTCAGTTCATGTAATACCTCACTTTTCAATTTCACTCAGAACTGCTTTTCTTCTACAATTTGGCTAGACAGCAGACAGAAAACTCCGTATGTTGATCCATCATCCTTCCAGTTGGTGCCTGCTTGAGATTTTAGGACCAACTAATTATACAAGCTGTGAATTATAGACGTTAAGAGTCCAAGCTTCCTGAATGGTACCAATTTAAGCACGGAGTCCAAAATGTGTGTAATTTATTTTTGCAGAGATAAAACACAAGAGTATTTTAAAAAAAAAGAATCGAGTTTTAAAACGGTCAGTTCTCAAGTTTCAAGTTTATACTAAATCTTACACAGTGGAGC
Source organism: Thamnophis sirtalis (assembly GCF_051295495.1). Classification (NCBI taxonomy): domain Eukaryota; kingdom Metazoa; phylum Chordata; class Lepidosauria; order Squamata; family Natricidae; genus Thamnophis; species Thamnophis sirtalis. The sequence goes on along the minus strand of NW_028261393.1, from coordinate 20,144,507 downwards.
TCTTTCATTGCTTTTTTGGACCTTTACAGCAAAATCCCACCTCCAAACCCAAAAATTACACCAGGAATATTCAAAACTTCAACAAATAAAATAAAGTAAAATAAATGGATTTCCTGCAGTTGGGAGTTTGAATCTCAGATTGCCTATCCTGACTTTTTGACATGGTATATATTAGAAACATTTGGAACAAAATCAACATTCTCTGAGTTAAAAACTGAAACTACTGTCATTTGACTGCAGTTGAAATACTTCCTGAGCAGAGTTTTCTTTTTCCATTAAGCCGTATAAAATGCGTCCAAAGCATCACTATGTTATCATTTAAATGATTCAGCCGAAATCTGAGCTTATGTGAAGATGTGGAAAATATTCTTTAGGCACAAAAATAGCCTTTTGCAAACATGAGAAAGGCTTTAAAAAAGGGACAGAAAACTAAAATGCCCTCCAGATGCCTGATCTCACAATCTTTAAATAGACTATCAAGATCTAGACCAGTAATTCTCAACCTTGGTCAACTTTAAGACGCGTGGACTTCAACTCCCAGAATTCCCCAATCAGCCATGCTGGCTGGGGAATTCTGGAAGTTGAAATCCGCAGATCTTAAAGTTGAGAAATTTTGATCTAGAGACTTTTTATTTTTCATTGAATTCAGATTATACTCAGTACAGTTCCTAAACTGTAGTTTTAACCATTTGTAATGTCTTTTTTTTTCACTGAAAAAAAGTGGGGGAAAAACCATTTTTCACATGGGTGAATGTTAGTTTTGAACATATATTTTCCTTAGGCGTTCTACTTTGTACTTGAGTTGGGAGATATTAAAATGGGAAGAAAAAGAGAAGCTACTGGAGGCACATCCCCCACCCCCGTCTTGAATGCCTTTAGGTTGGGAGGTTTACAGATAATGATGATTACAAGAAAGCTTGGATATAGCAGACCCTTATTTCTGGAGTCTTGATGCAGTAGAGCGGATAACAGACAAGTCTGATCCAAAGCGGTCTGAATGAGGCAATTAAATTTAGATTAATTTTCCTTTAATGTTATCGACAGCAGTGGTAATTTATGTCCCTTGTATAATCACATCATTATACGCAAATGATGTTGAGTATTTAGTGCTTGTTAAGGAATAGGTCACCCTGTCACCCCAATCAGACCATTGTTCCTTACTGGGACATGTGCTGCTCCCCGCTTAATGACTCCATCTCTTGGGATTAGGATGGTAACCGGAACTGCCTGGATTGTCATTGCTAAGGGATTTGATGAGGTCAACCACCTCACTTAGCAATAGCAATCCTGCTCCTAATTGCCATTGAGGACTACCTGTAGTGGTTAAGGCATCCTTAAACATGTCAACAACTACTTCAACTTCAACCACAATAATACTCGGGCAAACAATAGGTACAAACTCAAGGTAAACTGCTCCAAACTCAATTGCAGAAAATACGACTTCAGCAACAGAGGGGTGAATGCCTGGAATTCCCTACCTGACTCCGTTGTTACATCCTCAAACCCCCACAGCTTCAACCTTAAACTGTCTACCGTGGACCTCACCCCATTCCTAAGAGGTCCATAAAGGGAGTCTGCATAGGTGCACCAATGTGCCATCTGTCCCTTCCTACTATCCCTATTTATTTGTACTCATTTCCCTTGTCCATGTCCATGTTTATACTTATACCCTGTTATTTTGTACATGTTTGACAAACTAAATAAAATAAAATAAATAAAAAATAAGGCACCAGGCTAGAAACTGGGTGACTATGAGTTCCAATTCTGCCTTGGGCAGAAAGCCAACGAATGACCTCGGGCCAGTTACTTTCTCTCAACTCTAGGAAGGAGGCAATGGTAAACCACTTCTGGGAAAGCTTGCCAAGAAAACCGTGGGGCCTTGATCAGGCAATTGCCAGAAGTCAAAACAAGCCAACATCCCTGACTTGAAGGCACAGAAATAAAAATTGTAATTAATATTGAAAGAATACTTGTTTTTCCGCTTTGTTTTCCATGCTCTTTGAGCCATGTAAATAATAGCACGTCAATCATCTTCAATTAATATTGTATAAACCTCACTGGGTTGAAAAAAGAATGCGGATTGTCTTCCTTCTGAGACAACATCTCAGTGAGTGAAAGCTTTTAACACAGCAGGTCTCCAACCCATGGAATATTTTTGGCCGTAATTTTTGTTCGAGTAAATTCTGAGATCTTGCAACAATTCTTGACCCAGCAGAAGCTTTCAGGTTATGGTAAAGCAGCACATAGAACAGGATGTTGCAGGATAGGGTCAAAATAGCCAAGGTAACACATGCAACACACATAAAAAACAGGTAGAGCTTCAGTTGTATCATTATGGCCACAATCTTGACTCTTGGGACTACATTTTGCAGATATCCTGACATGCAATAAATCATTGCAAAATTCAGTGCAAAACTTTTCCAGGGGCGGTGTGGTCTTTCAATCCAGAGATTTTTTTTTCTGGCAAGTAATTATGCATGACAAAAAACCACTCGGACTCTTTAATTTGTCTAATAATAATTAATACCCAGTCGCCACAGAATGGAGCCATTATGCTCCCTATTGCTCCATTTTCGGAATGAAGGCTACTTTGGAATGTTATTTAATTATCTTTATTCATGTGTTATTTAAATTTATACGGCAGTCCATTCAATAAACAGCTTTGGACAGCTAACAGACAACAGGAAAAAAAAACAATATGAAAAGAAAATTAAAGCAACGTTAAAAAAATATATCCTTAACCAATATATAATCAGAACCACTTGCCAAGCTCACCCCACAACCTGGCCCCATATCCAGGGAGGAGAACCAACTTTCTCTGCCCAACTAAAGGCCAGGATGTTTGGGACCAGAGGTGGGTTCCTACCAGTTCGGGCTGGTTCAACCAAGTAGGTAGTAACTCGGCTGGCCACACCCCTGAACTGCTTCTATTGGTGATGCCTATGGTGACACCATCTTGTTTTTTGCTACTGCAAATGTGCGCATAGCATGCATCAAGCAAGCATGTGTGTGAAGCATGTGCCTGAGTGAACCGGCAGTAACAGAAGCTGGAACCCACTCCTGGTTGGGACAATTGAAATATTTGGTGGGCGGGAGTGCTTGGTCGGATAGGTATGCTGTGGTGGAAAGTAAACTGGATTCCCAGGAGGGAGGAGCTGCAGTCCAGAAGGCAAAGAGGCAGCAGCTTAGATACAAGTAGCCCTTGATTTATGGCCACAATTGAGCCCAACATTTCCATTGCTAAGCAAGACAGTTGTTAAGTGAGTTTTGCCCCATTTTAAGAACTTTCTTTCTTCAGTAGTTAAGTGAATCCCTGCAGTTAAGTTTAGTAATATGGTTGTTAAGTGAATCTGGCTTCCCCATTGACTTTGCTTGTCAGAAGGTCGTAAAAAGGGATCACAGGACCCCAGGACACTGTAAAGGTTATAAATATGAGCCAGTTGCCAAGCGTTTGAATTTTGACCATGTAACCATGGGGCTGCTATGGCAGTCGTACGTGTGGAAAATGGTCATAAGTCACTTTTTCAGTGCCGCTGTCATTTCGAACAGTGCCTAAACGAATGGTTGGAAATCAAAGACTACTTGCACTGAGGCAGGGTTGGCAAACTGTTTTGGCAGCGAGTGCCAAAATGGGAGTGCACTCATGCTCCAGAAACCAAAACAGCAGCCACATGTGTGCGCTGGGAAGATGATCTTCTGGTTTCTGGTGCATGCATGTGCATTGGCCATCTGCTCTTCTGGTTTCTGGTGTGGGTGGGTGCGTGAAGACCAGCTGGCCATCACGCATGTGCACACCAGAAACTGGAACATCATCTTCCCAGCACATGCATACACACTCGGCAGCTGCTCTTCCGGTTTCCAGCACTCCTGTGCATGTGAAGAACAGCTGACTGGCATGCCAGAACCCAGAACAGCAAAGTGCAATGGCTTGTATGTCCGGAGAGATGGCTCTGTGTGTCACTTCTGGCATGCGTTCCACAGGTTTGCCATCATGGCACTAAGAAAACAATCTTACTTGTACTATATCTTCTGTGGTGACTTGGCCATATTATCTACTTTGCTGCTGGTGGGTTGAGAATGAAGCGATAGGACTGACAAGGATGTAACAAAAAAACTTAACCATCTATTTTCAGAGACAGGAGTGGGGAAATCTGTGACTCATATCTTTCTTCTTTATTGATGTGATCCAAGGAAAAGATAGATTCAGCCAACAAACACAGCTAAGAAGCAACGTTGGGTTTGGGGTGGGGTGGGGGGAGTGAAACTTCCAAAATCCTCCCTGTATTTTTCCTCCCAAAATCAACTCCAAATTCCTGAGTCGGAAGAGCCCCCTGCTTCAGGCGATTTCCCTTGAGAGAGGTTCTTATTGGAGTAAAGACAAAGAGTTTTGCCTCTCCCTTCCCTAGCACAATTGGTCATTTTGCAAAGGGTTGTTGGTTTTCTTAGCAAAATTCACCACTTCTACCAGACACAAAAACTGTTTCCCTGTTGAATTTCTACCTGGGAAAAGAAGGCCTCCCAAAACAGGGTATTAAAAACAAAAGAGTCCCCCACTACTGAGAATTAAGGAACAAAGTCCTGGCATTTTCAATTAAATCTTTTAGTTTGAAGGACATATGTGGACCATATGTAATATCTGGGGATGGTGGTGGTGGCCCACATCTCCTCCCAGTCACTTAAAAGATAAAATAATAACAAGAGCAGTAATGATAGAAGCAGGATAACTGTGTCCAAAGAAAGCAGAGATGGGACCAATCATAACATGCACCTTGGGTGCAACCCTTAACAACTGAAGCACCACTTGAACATCATCGACACTGACAAAATCCCCACGTCAATTGCAAAAGGCAGCTTTACTTATCTTTAATATATCACCAAATGACATCTGCCTATCCCAGATGGTTCTTGGGAAGGTCTCTCTCTCTCTCTCTCTCTCTCTCTCTCTCTCTCTCTCTCTCTCTCTCTCTCTCTCTCTCTCTCTCTCTCTCTCTCTCTCTCTCTCTCTCTCTCTCTCTCTCTCTCTCTCTCTCTCTCTCTCTCTCTCTCTCTCTCTCTCTCTCTCTCTCTCTCTCTCTCTCTCTCTCTCTCTATATATATATATATATATATATATATATATATCACTCTGTGTGTGTGTGTGTGTGTGTGTGTGTGTGTGTGTGTTTTCTAGCATAACTCTGGAATGCCTCAAGCAATTTCAACCAAACTTGGTACACAGATGACTTACTCTCTTGAAAAAAATACTGTGGGGGGTAAGACCCTCCCCCTTAACACCCTTTGGGGTGTGTGTACTGTTAAGATACAGCTGTTGTGCCCTAAAATGGCTTCTACTGTACTGCCGTAAAATGGCTTCTACTATATAGCACAGTGGAGTTGCCGTGGTAACGGCTTCACAGTATTTCCCAAAGGGGCTCCCTCTGGTAAAGAAGAAAATCCAACATGAGAAATTATATTTGGTCTGGACATTCCCCCCCTCCTATAAATAAATATCCGTGCAAAACCGTCCTATTTAGGCACTATTTCAAGCTGCGCATACGTGTGTAAGCCATGTGCGTGAGCAAAGCACATGTGTGGATGGCCGTGCACATGCATCAATGTCACATGCGAGCAAAGCATGCACACACACACACACTCACATTTGAGAACCAGTAGGGAAAGTAAGCGAATACTATCTCCTGAGTATCGAATAACCAAGAATCTTTATATTGTCCTCATCTTTCTTCCTTTTTTTTGTCCTGCCACCTTCCCTCTATGCATTTGTGTGACATACATATGCTTGAGAGAGCTGATTTTCTGGATATTATTTGCTCACGTTGTGTTTCACTTATTTTAAACCTGTGAATGAACGGCCCTGCAAATGGGGCTCTTTATAAGCGTGCATTGAAGAGTTGGATCTCTTTTTGTCTATAGCCCTTTGGCAATCAAATAGATAGTTAATTCTTTTGACTTACCAGACTAGGTAGCTTACAAAGACTTTCATTCTTAAATCAATTAGAAGGAGTAATATTAACATTCATTTAATTTTCACCACATTCTCCCCATGCATTTCAAAAATCTTTTTATGTGGCTCTGTGCTCAAGCCCCAGTAATGCTGGTGGGCCCCTTGGCCTCATAAAAATTGTGCTTTGCTGCTTCCAGTCATGATTTCACATTTATGTGGTTATTAAATTAGCTCTAAAAATCCTAAGCATTATTTCAGTACTTTGTATTTTTTTCCCCACTGTAAAACGCAAACATAAATAAAACAGGGACTCTGGTTTATACAGCCAGAGTCTTTGGCTGTATTTCTTACAGAGTTGCGGGTCTGTTTGGGGATGGCACCATTTTGCCGATGCAGAAAAACACCATGAAAACTCAGCAGCGGATTCTGAAACAGTAAACTTTCTCCAACTTGGATTGCCCAGGTGGGTCATACTTCAACTCCCACAATCGAAAATGTGGGCCTTGAAATTTGAGACATCTGGAGAGCACCAGGTTAGGAAAACTCTCGGAGCAATATCACAGAATAAATCATTACAGGAAGGCTGTTGGTACGGATCGCATTTAAGAAACCGGGAACAAAATCCATAGTGGAAGAGAGGTAAACTCAAGGCTGGAATCTCCAAACATGGCAAATGCTAACCACTAAGAAGCCAAGTGTTATTAAGTTTAAGGCTCTCCAGAGAGATTGGTACAATTCCAGAAACCTTCTGGATTTACTTGTGTCTTGGAGACAACCCAACAGAGTTTGCTAAGAATTAGCAGAGCAGACTTAATCAAAGAAATTTTCAGAAGGCGGCATCTAGTTCTACTAGTGGCATAATTTGGCGTGAAGACCCTTGATAGATTCTATTCAAGTGTTTTTTTATGTGAATTTCACAGGGGGATACTGTATACATTTTGTTTGTAGTCTTCCACAAGCAAATTGTCTAAGGAACAAAAGGACAACATTGGAATCAGCCCAATACCCCAGGTTTTTGGCTATCTGTAAAATAAGTAAGCTATTCTTCCTATCTGTAGAAATGCAAAGATTGGATTCAGCCAAAACTAAGGGTCAATATACTGACATATACTTCAATATACCGCATAGCCAAGAACAAAAAGGAGATCTGATGAAGAGCACGCTATCCCCAACAATTATTTTGGTGTATCTTATTTTGTTTTGGAAAAAAACGCCCTGATTTTGACATCAGATAAAGTATTTGATGGTTGGTTTGGCTGATTGGTTGTTTAATCATAACATGCTTTTTTTTTTAACCTAGACAATTAATTTCTCCAGACGAATAGAAATCCCGACTTCTACGGCTCTTCTCCAATTGACGCAGTATAACTAAATCAGTCCTGATGTCCAAGTTCTCCTTCAACTAAGTCATTTGACTTCTATCAAAGCATGACCACAAAGTGCTCGTCGTGGAGACATGGACCAAACCAAACAAAGTATTGCTTTAATATCAAACTCACAGACCTTAAGCCAACATTACAATTTTCTAGACAACTCCACAAGAATGTGCAAGCAAACTCTACAGTGGCAGAGTTACTCGAATTGCACTACAACTACCTGGATGGCCACCAACTGGCTATCTCTTTGCTTCCCTCTAGGGTCCTCCTGGGTCATTGCAGTACACATACTGCATCTTATTTCATGGGCATACACTCAAATGATCCCTCCACCACCAACATCTTGGAATGGAGTGGATCCCCAAAGGAGAACTTTTGCCATGTCCCTTCCTGCTACAAATTCCCCTTAAGACATCCTCTGCGCACAGGAGGAAGCACTGCTTCCTCCACCGCTCATTTTGCAAAAGTCTCAGCATCCAACTGAAGACGTGCCAACGGAATTATTAAAAGAGGCTGCAAGGCGAAGCTCCCTTGAGTGACAAACAACAGCGGCGCTTCCTGCCTTGAACAGGAGAGGAGGAGAGATCTGTACTCACCACGCAAGAAGGCTGGAGGATAGGCTGCAAAGGACTCGAACATGCTGTTGGATGCCATGGTCCAGATCTATGACTCAGGCTGTCTTCCAGCCAACCTTCGCGGTTTGCTTTATTCTTTTTAGAGGGAGAAAGCATAAAGAAGATTCAACATAAAGAAAGAAAGAAAGAAAGAAAGGGAAGGAGGGAGGGAGGGGGGAGGGGGGAGAAATGAAAAAAGAAAAAAGAACATCCATAAAGAAGTTTTGTGCCTGCTTATAACTAAGAAGCTGATTCCTCAGCACCGCAGGAATGTTAGAGCCCAAGTTTTTCAATAGAAGCATAATATGCCTGCTGGATCCTCACTAGGATGAAAGGGTAGGGGAAAGCCAATGAGGTTCCTCAAAAAGAGAGAGGAGCCTCCCCTCCCCGCACAACCCCTCCATGAGCATCTCTTAGAAGATCAGAATGAATGAATGAATGAATAAATGAGTGAATGGAACTCACCAACACGCACAGCTGGTGTGGTGGGGGGAAAACCCAGGCAAGAGACAGACCTCCCCTGTCCAAGTTGAGATTCCTGGTCTAAAATGTGGAGGCCTGAATTTGCTTGTGGTTCTCCTGTTGCCTCTGAGGGCTGACAGTGTGTCAAACTCAATCCGACAGGACCTTCTGAGACTGAAACAACTTCAGCTCAATCTTCATCGGCAGGGAGAGAGAAACCTGTCACCTGATTCATGATGTCACCAGGGCCCGCAAAAGCTTTGTGGCTTTTATACGTCTGTCTGTCTGTCTTTCTCTTACTCCTTCTTCTTTTTAAACCACACACACAGATGAAGGGTTTGGAACGTTGGTGGGATTTGTGTGTGTGTGTGTGTGTTCATAGGAGGCCTCCTTTGCAATTTATATCAAATGATGATTCTGAGAAGCAGACCGGTCCAGCTGTTAGAGAAAGCTTCCTTTTTTTTCAAGAGTTGATGCTGCTGCTGCGGCTGCTGATGCTCTTGCGGAGGGAAGCATGAAGAGAACTGTGTGTTTCCGACTGAAGTAGGAACCCATTTAGTATTCAGTGGTTTTGGCTTTTTTAGCCATTTCTCTCTTTTTTCTCTCTCCCTCCCACATTTACCACTTGTCTGCATCTTTCTTCTCCTCTTTCTTCTTTTTTTGTAAAAGACACCCAAAGCAAAATCCTTTCCATCCTTCCTAGCTCCTCTGGCTGACTACCAGTGACTAGTTCCATATGTGTCGATGGGTGGCTCCCTATAGAGAGATTTTCTGTGAATTACTATTAAGCCCCCAAATAGGAAGCACATGCTGCAGGATAAACATTGTCGTCTGAAGAGCAGGAATGGTGGCTCTTCATAGGTTTTAAAAGGCACAAGGCACTGAATTCCACGTGGAAGAGTTAGGAGCTTGATGGAGGAAAACCTGTTTGGAGTCAGGAGGTCTAGTCCTCTGGGAAGAAGGGCTCCAGCAGCTTCCCAGATGGTGATGAAGAGACACACCCTGCAAAAGAAAAAATAGGGGGTAGAGAGAGACTCGTTTTTCATTTATTTCTCACCCAGCTTCCTGTATTTAAAGGTAAAGGTTCCCCTTGCACATACGTGCTAGTCATTCCCGACTCTAGGGGGTGGTTCTCACCCCCCATTTTAAAGCCGAAGAGCCAGCGCTGTCCGAAGAAGTCTCCGTGGCCATGTGGCCAGCATGACTCAACGCCGAAGGTGCACGGAACACTGTTACCTTCTCACCAAAAGTGGTTCCTATTTTTCTACTTGCATTTTTTACATGCTTTCGAACTGCTAGGTTGGCAGAAGCTGGAACAAGTAACAGAAGCTCATTCCATTACGCGGCACTAGGGATTCAAACCACCGATCGACAAGCTCAACCACTGAGTCACCACGTCCCTGTTCCTGTATTTAGAGCAGTGTTTTTCAAACTTGTCCATTTAAAGATGTGTGACTTCAGCTCCCAGAATTCTACAATCAGAATGCTGGCTAGGGAATTCTGGGAATTGAAGTCCACATATGTCTTTAAGTTGACTAAGTTGAGAAAGACTGATCTTGGTGCTTGAAAGAACTTCAATGCTGAAAGTTGCCTTCTGGCTTCCTGCAAATCTAATTTCTTCCATTCTTATGAAGTTTTGAAATGGGAAGGGAGGGTGATTTTAAAGTTTATTTTATTGTTTGGCGTTGATGAAGAATCAAAGGCTTTATTTGACTTACATTTAATCACTCTTCAGCCTCCTTGCCTAATGTGATTTTCTGATCTGAAATAATCCTGGACCAAGAATTCTTTACAAGATCTTCCCACTGTTCAAGGGTTAGAAATTCCAGGCCACAATGAAAGGAAGGTTACACAGTACCTTCTCCTCCTCCAGGCCCTTTTGAAACTAAATGCCAAAAAGCATTCATGAAAATTTCACTAAAATGTGCTGTTTTTCAAAAATAATCCAAAGCCATTCCACTTCCATCCCATTAAGCATCACTGGGCACTTCAGACATGCAGAAGAAGGAGCAAACAACGTTTTGCTGAAAATAATTTGTCACTTTATTTTAGGAAGAGAAATCTGTTACCCAGAGGTGAAATTCAATTTTTTTTACTACAGGTTCTGGGGGCATGGCTTGGTGGGCGCAGCAGGGGAAGGATACTGTAAAATCCCCATTCCCACCCCACTCTGGGGCCAGCCAAAGGTGCTATTTGCCAGTTCTCTGAACTACTCAAAATTTCCACTACCGGTTCTCCAGAACCTGTCAGAACCTGCTGGATTTCACCCCTGCTGTTACCTTATTTAAGCACCCAGAAGGATCCCTATTTGATGGTATCAAATGTTCAAATGGGCCCAGGATTATCCACATCCTAAAAACAGTCATCCAGCACAGTCTCCCAATTTGTTATTACCCCTATCCAAGTCTAACATCACTGGAAGAGAGCGCGATGATCTATTTCACCTAGGATTTTCTGCCAGCTTATCAGAAATTTTTCTTAAATAGTGAAGGCTGGAGACAGAGGAGTAGATCTCGAAGACAGCCTTTGGCCACAAGGGGCCTTTTCAGCAGACGATGTCTTCAAGGTAGCATGAGATCTCCAGGAAATAGTCAGTCACGAGAAGGGTTTTGTGGCTCCCTGGGTTTTCTTTTCTGTGGGAATCAGGTCCAAATGGCTCTTTGAATGTTTAAGGTTGCCGACCCCTGTTCTAATTGATGCTCCAAAATCCTTTTCCTAGATCTGAGCCATACAGATCTGTAGAATATCAGACAGATCCAAACTTGCCTGGGAATCTGTTTTGGTCCAATTTCATTTTCCACAATATTTACAGGGTTAGGGACTTTGGCACCCTGTATTCATGTGGGTTTTCACTCCCCTTTCTTGCCCTTGGGAGCTCCTCCTCCTTGGCTAACTCACTGCATTTTTTTCCATGGGTGTGTCTCAACAAAACCTAAACACTCCAGTTTTGCTCACAAAGTCAACCCTAAGGGTTGATTATGTGGTGTAGAAATTGATAGGTGTCCCATACGTAATATATCAGGGAATTTAACATGGCATTTTAACAGCTACCCCAAGTTTTATGCGTATCTCTGCAAGATGTCTAACAAATCTGCTTACGTATTTATGGCCTGAGTCTCCACATAATTATTCAAAACAAAATAAATCTTACTGAGGTCAGTGAGGGTTTACCCCAAGTAAGAGAACAAGAGATTGCAGTTATGGTCAGTTGAACCAGGCAGAACCAGAATCAGAAAACGGTTAGCAGAGACAGGGAAATTAGAGAATAATCAAAGATGGTGAACTTTGGGGAAACAGGGTGATAATATCTAAAGTGTATGATTATCCAGGTGCTCCTATTCACACAATATCTTGTAATCTATATATATATAAAAGGCAAATACCCTTCACTCATCACGAAATCTCCAGAACCGCAAAGCCTACAAACATGAAATTTGGCATGTATGTTCCTCTTGGCTTCTTGGTGCTCGCTAAGAAAGGATTTGTTGAAATGACCATCTGATCATTAGTATTTTTTATACAATAATTAACACGCTCGCCAGTTGTCTTATATTAACACACTCTGATGTAAGGAGTTAGACATTCTACTCCCCCTCCCCACTGAAAAAAACTCTGTTCCAACTGCCAGTTGCCTCACATTCCATTACCTCAGTTCAAACTGGCAGACGTTCCACTCCTTCACTCAGGAATGGTCTGGGGCTCCTTACAGTACTAAACATCGGTACCTCACCAAAATGTCTATGCCTTCCACCTATGGTGGCTTCCGGACTAAAAGCGGCAGGAGCGATATTCCCTTATGTGTTTCAATCACCGACCACCACGGAGCCAACCGATTGTGATGTGAATTTCTCCTGCATAGCCCGATCACATAGTTTCGTCATGAAACACGGGTATCCAGCTAATATTTCATAAGATTAGCAGGTTCCTACAATTTCCACCATTTCTAATTCTATAACATTTTCCTCCTAAACCAATTCCAGTGAATTGCAGGAGTTGCAAGAGAACTCCAAGATGTCATTCATGTGAAAATAGCTGTATCACATGTACAGTATGTTAACACGCAGGTTGCAAATGCCCCATGATTAGTCTTAAAATAATTGTAAAGACAGCTGAATTGCTGTTCAAAATATCACATAGTGAGGGCCATTTCCTATAAAATCCCAAGCAAACAACCTGATAACAGATCAGTCTGTTACCAAACCTAGAAACACGGAATAACCGAATAACAGCATTAGAAGGGACCTTGGAGGTCTTCTAGTCCAACTCCGTGCTCAAGCAAGAAAAACCCTCCCATACCATTTCAGACAAATAGTGGTCCAATCTCTTCTTTAAAACCTCCAGTGACTCCTATCCAAAGGTTTTTAGGCTATCATGTTGCAGGAGAAGGATGTACAAGAATTAGAACCCTCACTTTAGTATAAATAGGTCTTGCTTTTAAAACATAGCAGTCACTAGAATTATTTCATAAGGTTTTTTTCTACAAAAATCAAGCTATTATGCATTCTTATGCAGTATTGTTAAATGTCAGCTTATCTGTTTCCTTCCTTCCTTCCTTCCTCCCTTCCTCTCTTCCTTCCTCCCTTCCCCTCCCTTCCCTTCCTTTTTCTTCTATTCTCTTATTCTTTTTCTTTTCTTTCTTATATACCTGCTTCATTATTTTTATAAATATCTCAAGGTGGCAAATATACCCAATACTCCTTCTTTCTCATCTTCTCTACAACAACCATCCTATGAGGTGGTTATGGCTCAGAAAAAGGGACTGACCCGAAGTCTCTCAGCCAAGTTTCAAGGATAAAACAGAACTAGAACCCACAGTCTCCTGCTTTATAGCCTGCTGCCTTAACCACCATATCAAGCCAGGAAATACATTCAAATTGGGTTTCTAGTATACTTTGGCATTCTTTGTTTGAGTTAAAAGGTAGCATCTTTTCCACTAAAATATAGAGGACTTTTTTTCCAACACCAAAACAAAGTAGATTTTCTAAAATAAGAATATTATATATCAGGGAAGAAGGGAACGGAGGAAAAAGTCTCTGTGCTTCTTGCCATCTTAACCAATATGCCACAGGAAACCACCAAGCCTAAACAAGAACTTGATACCAGGCTGAGAGCTCATGGGCTGCTTTCCAAAATTGGCAGCGCCCCAAACTCTGGATGTTTTAAAATTCTGTGGGTGTCAAAACGGAGGCAATTGCTTTTCTCTCTCTCCTTGTTTCTTTAGCTATAATTTTAAAAACTCCTCTTTTTTGTTGTGCTCCCAAATCTGTTGAAGTGGGTTCCTACCAGTTCGGCCCGGTTCAGCCGAACCAGTAGTGGTTTGGCAGCCTGGGTCACGGAATCCGGCAGTGACCAAGGCCTGCCACACCCCTGAACTGGTCCTCCTATGGGACCGCCATCTTGATTTTCAGTTCTGTGCATGCGCAGAACAATTTTTATTGCACAAATTTATTTATTTTTCTTTTTTAACATTTTGCGCATGCACAGACCTATTTTTGTGCAAATGTGCATGTGCGCATCACATTTTTTTGCATGCACCGAACTGGCAGTAATGCCGGGAGCAACCCACCCCTGGTTTGTGCTCCTTCTAAATGTCCACATCCTTTATTTTTCTTCGCTTAGACAAGAACTGATAAAACCACAGCTTGATTTTGTGTGTTTTCATATTGTCTATCCTAAATCAGATTAGGAAGGAAGGAGGAACATTATCCCCCACAGCTATATACATCTTCGTAAAGAAATCCACTTTTTCAGAAGAAGTCCATGTGTGCAAACAATTTTTCTCAACATAACCTGCATATATTTAACTGCAAGTTCAAAGAAGATGCATATTTAGAAGAACATTCATGTATTTGTGTGACCTTTTCTTTATGAACATCCCCCCTATAAATCTAATGCTCCTGCCCCTTTAGATTCTTGTGATGTATATGTACTTTCTATTTTTAATTCATGTATCTTTTACATCTTTTAGCGTGGTGTATTTTTTAAAGATATTTATATTTTTACTTTGATGTACCCTCTATGCTTTTAATAATGGTTCCCTGCCTTCCTTATGTTGCTCTATGACAGTAATAAAGATTTGAATAGCTACCAGATGATTGAAATAGCACAATTCTTGGTCAACTGTTGGTCAAGGAGGCATCAGTTTATATTCCTGCACAGACCTGATGACCTCAATGCCTCTTTCAGTTCTGGAATTTATGCTTTTACAATCTTTAGAATTTGTGTGTTATGATTTTAATATATTTTACTATGCTAAGAAAGGTAGTCCTTGATTTACAAGTGTCATGGAACCTGCCCATTATATGCTGTAAGTCATGATGGTCATAAAGCAAGACACCCATGGGACTGACCTGATTTTATGAACTTTTTTTTTGGTTCTGAGCTTCCCAAAACAGTGATAATATTAAAACAGAAAAGTGATAGCATAAATATAATACAATAAACATAAAAGCCACAACACTATCTACCCAGGAGAGACCAAAATGACATTCTCTTCTCCAAAGATCAGCTAAAAATAGCCAGGGCTTAATGGCCTTGTAAAAAGCTAATTGGGTCAGGGCCAACCTAACACCAGGGAGAAGGCTGTTTCAGAAAAAAGAAAAAAACTGGCCCCAGGATAATTGCTGTGATATTCTATACGGGAGAAGACTTAGAGGAGACTTCTGGAAGACATGGATGGTGTTGTGGTCCGCTAGCGGCCTGCAGATCTGGCAGCAAAGTCGGACAGCGAGGGGGTCAGGGAGGAACATGGGCCACTCCTGAAGTCTGGGGAAAGTTCAGACGAGGGCTCTGTGTCGGAGGCAGAGAGGATGCCAGGGCCATCGGGGAGTTATTTGCTTCCTCCGGAGCCTCCAGAGTCAGACAACAGCAAGGCAGAGGAACAGGCTCCCCCTGTTCCCAGTGCACGCATGTGCAGAGCTGCCAGAAGGCAAGAACAGTTAATGCAGAAGGGATGACTCGGGAGTAGGGCTTGGAGGTGATTGGCCCCTCCTATAGGACATAAAGGAGGAGCAAAGGCACCTGAGCCTTTGCAGGCAGCAACTTGGTTTATGCTAGTCAGTTTACTTTCTGAAGCTCCGTTTTGACTCTTTGCTCTGTGTGGCCTTGCCAAACTAATTACCAATTAAGTCTTTGGCAGTGTGCCATAGAAGATAAAGGTGGGTGCTCATCAGCCTTATCCCGAAAGACTTTGGCAGCCCACTGTTGGACTCTTTACAACTATTTGGGACTCATTATGGGCTGTGAATGAACATAATTCACAGCCTTTTAAATAAAAAGAGGGTTTTTGGGACTAAGTGTGTGCTTTTTAACTGTCTCAGGAAGCCTAGGTCAGAACAGATGGGCAGACACCACTGAGAAAGATGCTGTAGCACAGAGCAATTAATTTTCCCAAGGGGGCACATGAGAAACTGGTGTGATCCGTCAAAAGCGTGGACGACAAAAGCGCGATCGACAAAATCGCGCCTTTGACGTCATCACAGCGCGACGAAAAAGATCGAAAAATTCAAATAAAAATTAATAAAAATTAAATTAAAGCAAGCTGATTCACATAAAGGTAAGGGTTAGGTTTAGGGTTAGGGTTAGGGTTAGGTTAAGGGTTAGGGTTAGCTTTAGAGCGTTAGCGTTAGCGTTAGGGTTAGGTTAAGGGTTAGCGTTAGGTTTTTCGTTACTTTAACGGTTAGGTTTAGGGTTAGGTTTAGGGTTAGGTTAAGAGTTAGGTTTAGGGTTAGGTTTAGGGTTAGGTTTGGGGGGCTTAGGGTAAGGTTTTCACTTTATTTTTACATTTTTTGAACTTTTCCGTAGCGCTGTGATGATGTCACAGCGCGCTTTTGTCGAGCGCGATTTTGTCCTACGCGCTTTTGTGGTGGAACCGAAACTGGAACTGTTGTGGAGAGCTGCTACCACCTCTGTCCCACTCTCAATGCTGACACCCTGCATCCAATGTTAATGCCACCCTGCCACCAATGCCAAGGCTGCACTAATGCCCTGCCTCAATGTTGGGGACACCCCACCACTACTACCCCACCGCTGATACTATGGGCCAGGCTGGGATCACCTATGAGCTGGATGTGGCCCATGGGCCAAAAAATGCCCAGGTCTGGTCTAAAAGATATCCAGCCAGAATGACGTCTACAGGAAGACCAGATGTATACTGGCAGGAATAGCCAACACTCCAGAAGATAAGGCTTGAAATATAGAAGGATCTTGGCAGACTTGAACATTGAGCCCTATCTAGCAAAATGAAATTCTATGGTGAAAAAAGTAAGGTTTTACATGCACAGGTATAGTATATGTGGTACCGCACTTAATAGTAGTAACTGTGAGAGGGATTTCGGAGTCCTAGTGGACAATCATCTAAATATGAGCCAGCCGTGTGCTGCAGCTGCCAAAAAAGCCAACACAGTTCTAGGCTGCATCAACAGAGGAATAGAATCAAGATCACATGAAGGGTTAATGCCACTTTATAATGCCTTGGTAAGGCCACACTTGGAATACTGCATTCAGTTTTGGTTGTCACGATGTAAAAAAAGATGTTGAAACTCTAGAAAGAGTGCAGAGAAGAGCAACAAAAATGATTAGGGGACTGGAGACTAAAACATATGAAGAACGGTTGCAGGAATTGGGTGTGTCTAGTTTAATGAAAAGAAGGACTAGGGGTGACACAATAGTAGTCTTCCAGTATTTGAGGGGCTGCCACAAAGAAGAGGGAGCCAAGCTATTCTCCAAAGCACCTGAGGGCAGAACAAGAAGCAATGGGTGGAAACTAATCAAAGAGAGAAACAACCTAGAACTAAGGAGAAATTTCCAGACAGTTAGAACAATTAATGGAACAACTGATTAATCAAAAAGTTGTGAATGCTCCAACACAGGAAGTTTTTAAGAAGAGATTGGATAACCATTCGTCTGAAGCGATGTAGGCTTTCCTCTCTAAGCAGGGGGTTGGACTAGAAGACCTCCAAGGTCCCTTTCAATTCTGTTATTCTATTATGTTCTAACTTTATCAAGATAACTATGACCATAGATTTTTGCAAATCTGTTTGTGCTGCACCTCCTTGTCGAATTGTATGACTGTTGTGTTTTTAATGATGTATTGTTTTTTCATGTTTGTGACTTGTTTGTCCTCCCTCCCCTTGAGTTGTGAGCCGCCCTGAGTCCCCCCAGGGAAAAGGGCGGCATACAAATAAAGCATCTCAATCTCAATCTCATCTCTCAATCTCAGTGAATCAGAGAAGTGTCTCCTTCAGCCACTTCCAAATATTAATTTGCTTCCCAGGACTTACAGAATGCTTCAGCCCACTTTCAATCAAGGTTCCTCTCTTATTTTCTACGGCTGTCTTTTGTCAGTTTCATCATCTTGTTTCATTGGGATGAGTAATATTCTTGTCATTTTGGTCAGAAAAGATTAAGGGGGGTTGTTTAAGGTCAGAAATAATGTATTTGGATCTGACAGGATTAAGTAAAGTTGGTGGGGGGGAACTGAACCTGGACCCTGATATGTTTGCAAGGTCAGAGGAAAATGTCTTAGAAATAAACTCTCAAGTCTGGCTTAGGAATTCTGGGAGTTGAAGTCCACAAGTCTTAAAATTGCCAAGCTTGGAGACACCTCCCCCCCTGCTCTAAATGACAGTAGGACATCTAAGGCCATCCAGATGTTACCACACTACTGGACTAGAAGGGGAAGAGAGGTTCCCCATTCTACTTTCACTCTACAATATTTCCTATTCACAAATGTTGGTATTTGTGAATGCCTTCTTTCATAAGTGTGTATAATACACATTTCCACATAAGGTAGGGGAAGAGAGAAGGTACTCATGCCAAAACTGGAACCGGATGTTATGCCTCACACTTGCAACTTCTGCCTTTGGGCAACAGGACAAGTAGACTGGGCAAGGAAGGGAGAATGTGATCATCTACGTATTACCAAAGAGCCTTCAACCCAGACAAGGAAAAAGAAACCACTGGTTCCTCTGTAATTTGTACAGGAAATTTATCTGACTATTTGTAAATAGTTATTTGCCATCTAACTCATCCTAATGGGAAAGGATGGGTGGAACTAGAGGAGTTAGTCTAAGTACCATATGGAGATGGTGGACTTCAAGCTTTCACATCTTCCTTCTTCTGGTCCTTCATCTTCAGAATGGACATCAACCGACCTGTGTGCAAATGCAAGATGCATACAATGTACACAATGTATGGCTCTCTTTTTTTTTAAGCAAAACATATATTCAACTTCATGGCTCTTGATGATTAGTCCCAATGGAGCAGAGTCATTCCAGGTCAATGAAACTGGCCATGATAGTGGAAAAGAAGACAGGGAGTTAACTTGTATCCAAGAAGGGTGTACAAAGTAGCTTAAATGTCTCTCGTTGTTAAACCAAGAAAGAGAAGACGCCCAGATTTATTTATTTTTTGGCCAGGTAACAAGACCTGTGTCCCAAAGGTGCTGAAAACCCCCCTGTTTTCTTTCTTGTTTAGATGAGCAGGAGGGTCCCATCTAGCTTTGTATCAACTGAGGGTCACATCAGCTTTGGAAGCTCCATGTTAGGTCTTACTTAGCAATTTAGAAGAATTCATTTGGTTAGTTATGGTCAAGGGTGGGATTGAAAATTTTTAGCAACCGGTTCTCTGCCTGGTTGGACATGGCCATGGGGCATGGCCTAGTCAGCTTCCTGCGTCATGTGGGGGGCATTTTCATCCTCCCCAGGCTCTGGAGGCTTTCCTCGAGCCTCTGGGAGGGCGAAAAAGTCATCCCCGGGCTCCGGAGGCCCTCTGGAAGCCAGAAATGGGCCCATTTCTGGACTTCTGGTACTTCCGGTAGGCCTGTTTTATGCTCTCCCAGAGTCTCCACGTGGGCTCTGCACTTTCCTGGCATCCAAAATGGGCCATGTGGAGACTCCTGGGCAGAGCAGGGTGAGCGGGGCCATCCAGCCCTTGTAACTGCCCGTTTGGTGAACCACATTAGAATTAACGTCTGGTTCATCCAAACAAGTCTGCCCCAGTTGAATCCCACCCCTCATTATGGCTTAATACAATACAATACAATACAATAGCAGAGTTGGAAGGGACCTTGGAGGTCTTCTAGCCCAACCCCCTGCCTAGGCAGGAAACCCTATACAGTTTCAGACAAATGGTTATTCAACATCTTTAAAATTTCCAGTGCTGGAGCATTCACAACTTCTGGAGGCAAGTTGTTCCACTGCTTAATTGTTCTAACTATCAGGAAATTTCTTCTTAGTTCTAAGTTCCACCCATTGCTTCTTGTCCTGCCCTCAGGTGCTTTGGAGAATAGTTTGACTCCCTCTTCTTTGTGGCAGACACTGAGATATTGGAAGACTGCTAGCATGTCTCCTCTAGTCCTTCTTTTCATTAAACTAGACATACCCAGTTCCTGCAACCATTCTTCATATATTTTAGCCTCCAGTCCCCTAATCATCTTTGTTGCTCTTCTCTGCACTCTTTCTAGAGTCTCCACATCTTTTCTACCTCGTGGCGACCAAAACAGGTGCAGTATTCCAAGTGTGGCCTTACCAAAGCATTATAAAGTGGTATTAACACTTCACGTGATCTTGATTCTTTCGACATAAGGTAGGGGAAGATGTATTATGCAGACCCAGAAAATAGGCTCATTCAGTCACCAAGTTAAGCATCTCATGTGAACACAACCATGAGAGTACTGGTCCACCGGCTCCTAACACTGCAGTAGATTCCAAAGTTTAGATTAAAAAATATATAAAAAGTAGATGCATCAAAAATCACATAGAGGAGCCAATAGAGAGAGTCATGGGTAGGGGATCATTGATGGTCAACCACAAAATCTAGAAAGAAGTAAGGGACAGCCCTGGGGGGAGAGTTAGAGGAGTAAAGTCACATGCCATGGCATCACACAAGATATAGGAATGATGTAATTTGGCATTCATATCATTTGCATGGTGATTTCATAAAGCAGGTGACATCATGTCATCTCATGCCACTGTGTCGGACATCTGGGGGGCAGCAAATGATTTGTTGGTGAGTTGCTGAATAATCCTGGTTCAAACATTCCTTTCTGCCCTGTGCCTACTCCTTAGAGCAGTGTTTCTCAACCTTGGCGACTTAAAAGTTGCCAAGGTTGAGAAACACTGCCTTAGAGCTATGCTTGCAATGGGGCAGCTTTTATCACACACTTCTTCCTTCTTGTCTTCCTTCAGTGCGGTGAAATATCATTTGCTTTAGATATTTATTTCATACTTATTTCAGAGAACAGAATTTGGGAACTGCATGGGAAGGGGGGGGAGGAATGGAAGAGGAATTATTACGTGTAATCTGTAAGCTACAATTGTACAATTTAAACTCTACATCAGTTTAGCCACTCTGATGAAGGGAGTTGCAGTCTTTTAATGATATTTGCTAGTCACAAAAGATGCTTCCAGATTCCTGACATTTAGAGGGAGTTGAGCCTCCAGAAAAATTATTGGAGAATTTGTCTTTCCTCTAAAGAAATTAAGAATGATTCTCAATTGAGTATCTCTGCCCAGAAATCAGAAGAAAAATGTGTATAGATTATTTGTACCAAGATTTATTGGGGGATTAATATGTATCTTAGGTAAAGGTAAAGATTCCCCTTGCACATACAGTATGTGCTGGTCATTCCCAACTCTAGGGGGCGGTGCTTATCTCCATTTCAAAGCTGAAGAGCCAGCACTGTCTGAAGACATCTCCCTGGTCAAGTGGACAGCATGACTAAACACCAAAGACGCACGGAACGCTGCCACCTTCTATTTCTATTTTTCTATTTCTATTTTCTATTTTTCTACTTACATTTTTACATGCTTTTAAACTGCTAGATTGGCAGAAGCTGGGGCAAGTAACGGGAGCTCACTCCCTTATGTGGCACTGGGGATTCGAACTGCCGAATTGCCGAATTGTTGACCTTTCTGATCGACAAGCTAGCGTCTTAGCCACTGAGCCACTATGTCCCTAATTGTATCTTAATGTTATTCTAAAGATGAAACAGAATATGGTACAATTTATCTTGGATTTTAGAGCACAGAAGAAGGATCACCTGTTCAAATCCTTTCTTTTCTCTTTCTTTAAATAATACATTAAAAATATTAGGGGAGAATAATCCACTGCATATATATTTATAATATTACCATCTACATGCCACCCTTCTTTGTATTTGACTACTGGATGAATGATTGGTATTAAAACAATAAATACATCCTTTCCAATTGTTTCAACCAGCAAAAAGTGATTCCAACTGGGATTTCCACTGAAGAAATCTGAAAGAAAGATGAACAGGGCAGCCGGTTTTAATGCACTGGGTGCACCATCTTTGTTGGAAAGCAGATGTTTTTATGAAAACTGGAGATCAATAATTCCAAGCAGCTGAAGTGACCTGTTGTGCAGGAGGGCAAGAGCCAAGGAAGATTTCTCTTCAGCCCAAACAGATGTTCCTTTCTCCCTTGAGAGATCCAAGTGGCTTTCTGATGAAGGCAGGGTCATAAAATATTGTTCCCCATTGTGCCACTTGGTTCCGGAAGTTTCTCTTTAGCAAGCAAGGTCACCTTTGCTCGGGGATCAACATATGCTTAGAGATTCTAGCATACACATGGAAATGTCCCAGTTCTATCAATTACAATTACAAAGCTCATTTTTCAAGAACTTGACTCAACGAAACTGTGCCTGTTGGGGACTCCATTGCAAATTTCATCATAAGAAAGTAATTGTGCCAGTAAGAACATTTGCATCCATTCATGTGCTTGGCCTGGTGGTTTTACAGTAATGTCCTTCACCTAATTTGCAGGAGGACACAAATGTCCTAAGTGGATTGGGCCCACCAATCCAATTTGTTTATTCAACTGAGTTTCTTTAAAACAGAAAAAAACTCACAAAGGCTTCAGAAGTTAAGGCTGGCTTCAAATGCACTTTCAAATTTCTCTTGCGTGATTCTGAGCTTCTTTCCTTCAAAATATTGAGTGGACAATACTTCCTACTTTCTTCAAGGGAAATTGGTTCTCCCACATTCTTTCCATATAAAATCCCTTCTTTTAAATGACCAAAGTGTCACAGTTGTAAAACTTCAGCAGGAGGAGGTCACACACTTCTGCATTTCATGCACTCTAGTTATTTTGCAACTGAGGACAAAGCTAAAAGGTTCTCCTCCTTATATATCTATATGCTGGTATATAATCCAACTGAAAAAGCTACTGGATCATACATCATCCCTGACCTAAAATCTCTCTCATAATATCAGTAAATATGAAAGGGATCTTGGAGTCCTAGTGGATAATCACTTAAATATGACTCCACAATGTGCAGCAGCAGCCAAAAAAGCCAATGCAATCCTAGGTTGCGTTAACAGAGGGATGGAATCAAAGTCATGCGGAGTATTAAAAGGACTAGGGGAGACAGCAGTGTTCCAATCGTGACCCGTCAAAACCGCGCACGACAAAACCGCGCCAACAAAACCGCATCGCTAAAACCATGATGTCATCACCGCAACGACAACAGTGCGGCGACAACAGCGCGGCGACAGAAAACCGATTTAAGTTAAGGTAAGGGTTAGGTTTAGGGTTAGGTTTAGGGTTAGGTTTAGGGTTAGGTTTAGGGTTAGGGTTAGGTTTAGGGTTAGGTTTAGGGTTAGGTTTAGGGTTAGGTTTAGGGTTAGGTTTAGGGTTAGGTTTAGGGTTAGGTTTAGGGTTAGGTTTAGGGTTAGGTTTAGGGTTAGGTTTAGGGTTAGGTTTAGGGTTAGGTTTAGGGTTAGGTTTAGGGTTAGGTTTAGGGTTAGGTTTAGGGTTAGGTTTAGGGTTAGGTTTAGGGTTAGGTTTAGGGTTAGGTTTAGGGTTAGGTTTAGGGTTAGGTTTAGGATCACGTTTAGGGTTAGTGTTATGTTTAGGGTTAGGGTTAGGGTTAGGGTTAGGTTTTGAATGCTAGTAAAAGCATTTTGCTGAGCGCTTCGGAGGGCGCGGATTTGCCCTCCGCGGTTATGTTGGTGCGCTAGGGTTGCCTTTTTCCTTAGCGCTTCGGATGGCGCGGATTTGCCCTCTGCGGTTATTCGGCGTGGAAAAGGGCTTCGCGGTTTTGTCGGTGAACCGTTCCAATATCTCAGGGGCTGCCACAAAGAAAAGGGAGTCAAGCTATTCTCCAAAGCACCTGAGGGCAGGACAAGAAGCAATGAGTGGAATCTAATAAAGGAGAGAAGCCACTTAGAACTAAGGAGAAATTTCTTGACAGTTAGAACAAATAATCAGTAGAACAACTTGCCTCCAGAAGTTGTGAATGCTTCAACACTGGAAGTTTTTAAGAAGATATTGAATAACCACTTGTCTGAAGTGGTGGTAGGGTTTCCTGCCTAACAAGAGGTTGGACTAGAAGACCTCCAAGGTCCTTTCCAACTCTGTTATTCTATTCTATTAATTCCACTTTATAAAGTGGTATTAAGCAACTGTTTGATTAATGCATCCAGTTTTGCTTATCATATTATGAAAAAGATGTTGAGATTCTGGAAAGAGTGCAGAAAAGAGCAACAAAGATTATTAGGGGACTGGAAGCTAAAACATATGAAGAATTGGGTATATCTAGTCTAGTTAAAAGGATTAGGGGGGGGGGGGATATGATAGCATTCTAATATTTCCAAAGCATCAGAAGGCAGGACAAGAAACAACAGATGGAAACTAACCAAGGAGAAAAGCAACCTAGAACTAAGGAGAAATTTCCTGTCGGTGAGAAGAAAATAGTCAGTGGAACGGCTTGCCTTCAGAAGTTGTGGGTGCTCCATCACTGGAGGCTTTGAAGAAGAGATTGGACAGCCACTTGTCTGGCATGGTATTAGGGTCTCCTACTTGAGCAGGGGGTTGGACTAGAAGGCCTCCAAAGTCCCTTCCAACTCTGTTATTTTGATGAAGTTCAATCATCAATTTATTCTACAAACCCTGTCAGTAGTAGATTAAAAGAAGCTACCCATCTTCTCTAGCGCCTGGTTAAAATAGCAGATTCCTGTCCAGTTTGCACACTACAGCAAATTATCTTTAAAATTCAAAGCGGTGAATATGGTAGATGGTGATGCAGTGATCTTGCTAAATTATTGCTCCTATTTTAACCAGCAAGATGTCTATGTATGTATGTGCCTTTATTGTTTGATTTCCTCTTTAAGTAAAATAGGCATATTTGACTCAGTCTACTGAGGACTAATCATGCTTATTTTGCTTATTTCCGCAAAATAATGCCAAAAATGAAACCACCGAATGTTGTCATTTTTGCAACAAATGTTAGCAGAAGGATTGCATCAACGCGAGAATTGCAAAGAAAGGAAGAACCAAATATAGCCTGTGGATTGGACGGTGGGTTGCTATCCTGTTCTAAAGACTGACTCTGACTCAATCTATCTATATATAAGATTTTGAAATAAAGCCTCTTCTGGATTTGTTCATGCCACTTTTGGTTCATTGAAAATTAGAGGTGAAGTTAAAGGTTCCCCTTGCACATATGTGCTAGTCATTCCCGACTCTAGGGGGCAGTGCTCATCTCTGTTTCAAAGCCAAAGAGCCAGCGCTGTTCAAAGACGTCTCTGTGGTCATGTGGCCAGCATGATTAAACATCGAAGGTGCACCTTCCCTCCAAAGGTAGTCCCTATTTTTCTACTTACATTTTTTACATGCTTTCGAACTGCTAGGTTGGCAGAAGCTGGCACAAGTAATGGGAACTCACTCTGTTATGTGGTGCTAGGGATTTGAACCACTGAACTGCTTACCTTTGTGATCAACAAGCTCAGCATCTTAGCCACTAGCCACCATCCCTTCATTGAAAATTAGTTTGGTCCTTAGTGTATTGTGAGACTCTTACCCAGGGTCCCCAAACCTGACAATTTTAAGACTTCCCCAACCAGCTGAAGTCCACAAGTCTGGATTGGAGTTTGGATTGGTCTAACCCAACCCAGAAGATTGGGCATGTTGCAGATGACTTCAGCCAAAAAGTGAAAACTAGAAGACAAGCCTTTTCTGCTGTAGTCTCTGCTTTGTGGAATATTCTTCCCCTCCAAAATTAGAACAGTGCCAACCCAATTGGCTTTTTGTAAGTCTTGAAAATGTTGGCTGTCTACCCAGGCCTAGGGCTCAGAATGTGTTAAGGGCCCCTTTTGTTGGCTTTCTGTTAGTTGGCTAATTATCTTGGCTGCTGTATGTATTTATTGTTGGGTGTATTTATTGTTTATAAATTGTCTTAACTGTTTTAGAATTGTAAGCTGCCCAAGAATCACTTGGCTGAGATCAGTGGCTACAGAAATTCAACCAATAAACAAATAACATATTTTGTTAGATTATGATTTAATATGTTGGGCAAACGTACAAAGGAGATGAATTAGGTAAACCGTGTTTTATCTGAACAATGGTTTACATGCTATATCTAATCAAATCGCTGGAATGAATACACATCTCATCCACATCCTACAATGTGAAATATTCATGTTTTCTTCTGATAGACCCTTTTCAAATTCCCAGCTTGGAATGGTATCCCAATACATCTTAAAGGCTCACAAATCATGCTAAGGCCTGGTTTATTTTACCATTCTTTGTTGGATAAATTATATTACGTGATATACCGGTAGTTCCCCATATATTTTGAAATAGCTCTGTTGAGATGATAGGGGTCATAGACCAATGCATCAGAAGGGCACTACAAAAACCCCTAATCTGAAGGGCACTACAAAAACCTTTCTTTAAAGAATTGAACAATCCCTTTCAGAGTTGGTGCCTTCTCATATATATATCCTCCTACTTCAGGGTTTGTTTGTTTTTTTGCCAATATCCCAAAAGCGCTGTTCAAAAGACAACTGGTTTCCTTGCTTTTTTCCTTGAAAACATTTTACATCTGAAAATGATTCTTCAGTTCCACCCAGAATTGAGGAATTTTCTTGGATGTGAAACAAAACGTTTTCAAGGAAGAAAAAAAACAAGAAAGTCCAGTTGAATTTTGGACAGCACCTTCGGAATAACCATGACCTGGATGATTGAAGATCTCTATAGACATTTTTTTGCCAATAGTTCATCTTTTGAATCATCTCCATTATGGTTAATAATCAAACCAAACACTGGGAGAAATAGGCTCAGGCAAACTAGAAGTGGATGGGAAAATGTCAACAGGTAGTCCCTGACATACAACCTTTCATTTACCCGGTTTCCTTGAAACTAAGGCCTCCCCGGATGATAAGTCCAATTGGGCTTTTGAGCTCATGCGCTAAAATAAGCCCTTCCTTGAAAACATTGCAACACAGCAGCAGCCATGAGGTGACCACGCTCGCCCCCTCCTGCACCTCAAAAATAATAAGGCCTCCCCAAAAATAAGGCCAAGCGCTGTTATATTTTCGGGAAAACACGGTAGTAACCATTTGAAGTTACAACACCACTGCAAAAAGTGACATGATCATCTTCCACAGTTATTATGATTGCAACACCTTATAGTCACATGATCAAAATTTGGAGTGGGCAACTAGTTTATATTTATGACAGTTGCAGTTGCAACCTTTGGGCAAGCAAAATCAATGGGCAAGCCAGATTCACTTTACAGCTGTCTTACC
This sequence comes from Thamnophis sirtalis, assembly GCF_051295495.1. NCBI lineage: Eukaryota > Metazoa > Chordata > Lepidosauria > Squamata > Natricidae > Thamnophis > Thamnophis sirtalis. The sequence continues at coordinate 20,117,561 of NW_028261393.1, read as the reverse complement.
AAGTTAACTGCAGTGATTTACTTAACAATTATGGTAAGAAAGGTCGTAAATTGGGGCAAAACTCACTTCGTGACTACCTCGCTTAGCAATGGAAATTTTGGGATCAATGGGATCATAAATCAAGAACTCACTGTACTCTTCTTACAAATGGTGCCACTATATCACAAGCACCCTGGACAACACCTGGACAGCATGTGACTGGGGCAACTCCGGTTGTACACTTTTCTCAACATCACCTAGAAGGCCTACAATAGATAGAATAACAGAGTTGGAAGGGACCTTGAAGGTCTTCTAGTCCAACCCCCTGTTTAGGCAGGAAACCCTACACCACTTCAGACAAATGGTTACCCAACATCTTCTTAAAAACGTCCTGTGTTGGAACATTCACAACTTCTGGAGGCAAGTTGTTCCACTGATTAATTGTTCTCACTGTCAGGAAATTTCTCCTTAATTCTAGGTCACTTCTCGCCTTGATTAGTTTCCACCTATTGCTTCTTGTTCTGCCCTTAGGTGCTTTGGAGAATAGCTTGACTTTCTCTTCTTTGTGGCAGCCCCTGAGATATCGGGACCCTGCTATAATGTCTCCCCTAGTCCTTCTTTTCATTAAACTAGCCAGTTCCTGCAACCCTTCCTCATATGTTTTAGTCTCCAGTCCTCTAATCATTTTTGTTGCCTTCTCTGCACTCTTTCTAGAGTCTCAACATCTTTTCTACATCGTGGTGACCAAAACTGGATGCAGTATTCCAAGTGTGGCCTTACCAAGGCATTATAAAGTGGTATTAACCCTTCATGTGATCTTGATTCTATACCTCTCTTTATGCAGCCTAGAACTCTGTTGTTTCTTTAGCAGCAGCTGCACACTGCTGACTCATATTTAACAAATGTTGTTGTCATTTCTTATTTCTGCTGTTTTTTGATCAAGCTTAAATACGGAGGAGTCCACAATATTACGAAAGACTTCTCCTATTCTATCTAAAACAAGGAACAGTTATGTGGCTCTGTTGCATGTTTATTATGGCATGAGTCAGCCCTCCTTAATCTGGAATTGCTCTCCAAATGTGCTGGATGACAATTCCTCTTTGCCGTAGCCAAATGGCAAACACATCTGAGGATTGAGGAAAACTGGTCTAGATGGAGCAAAATTCACGTGATCCTAATTATTCTTGGGTATGGCTGTGTTTTTGCAACGATCTACCAGCCGTATATATCTTGATTCTTTCATCTGCTGCTTGGTTTTTATCAAGCCAATCAGAAAGACTTGGGTTTATTTTGCATTCTTAAAACAGCACCTAGACCCAAAAGGTAACCATCTGACATTTGCAGATCTCTGAATTTTGCAAAGCAGCCCACCAGTAATAACTGTAAACATAATGATGATGCTATGAAGGAAACTGTCTACAAAAAAATTATTGCATGTATCTGTTTAGAAAAATATGCATTAAAATGTAGAAGCTATGGTGTGGTTTTTTTTAAGGTAATTTGTTCAAGAAACGGAACTTGGCAAGCTCATCATAATGAGCAAAAAAAGAAAAAAAGAAACTTGACAGTCACAAAAGCGAAAACTAAAAGTCTTGAAATGACAAGGAGTCCTCGTCTTACAATGATGCATTTGGCAACTGTTCAAAGTTACACCAGCACTGAAAAAAAGTGACTTGCAACTGGTTGTCACATATCTGTCACAATATCCCCATGGTCACATGACCAAAATGTGGGCACTTGGCAACTGACATGTCCTTGGCAACCGACTTGCATCGTCATGTTGTCATCCTGTGACATATTGCAACTTTCCCCCCTTCGCTAAAACGGAGGTGGCCATGGCCAGCGCATGACGCATCCAACCTGCAAGCCACGGGTTTGACACCCCTGATTTGCACTTTTCCCAGACAGCTTCTGATAAACCAAGTCAATGAGAAAAGCCAAATTTGCTGCATGATCCACTTAAGGATGGCAGTGATTTGGTTAACAACCAAGGCAAAATGGTCATAAAATCAGGTATCACTCCCTTAACATCTACCTTGATTAGCATTCTGGTCCCATTTGTAGTTATAAATTAGGGGTGTCAAACTCAAGGACTGGGGGCCAGATCCGGGCCATGGGATGCTTAGATCTGGGCCGCAGGGCTGCCCTAGAAACAGCAAAAGGAGTCGGACCAGTCTGTAGTGCTTCTGCCAGTGAAAACGGAGCTCAGGAGGGCTGTGTGTGGCCGTCCCACGCTCTGTTTTTGGCTGCGATGGCCTCCTGCCACCCTCTGCCAGCGAAAACGGAGGTTGGGGGCCATCACAAGCAAAGGGCGGCAGGAGGCCATCACAGCTGAAAATGGAGCTTGGGAGCCCGTTTTTGCTGGCAGAGCTCTTGAGCCACCACAGATGCTCCCGATACAAGTGACATCAAGCTGGCCATGCCCACCCTGGCCACGCCCACCCCGGTCCCCGAAGTCAAACATAATCCTCAATGAAATCGAGTTTGACACCCCTGTTATAAATCAACAACTGCCTGTAACAGATTAGCAAAACAAAAAACAAAAACCTTCGAGAAATCAAAGCTTTCCCATTTGCCCATCATTACCTCACGTACATTTCTATTGTTTTACTGATGGTAAATGATGAACAGACCAATTCCAGGCATGTTCCTCAGGAGTAAACCCCACTGTCTTGAGTGGGATTCGTTTCCAGGAAAGCCTGTACAGAATCGCAGCTCGGCTGAAATATTATATATGGAAACTGGATTGGATTTGGCTGTTCAGCTCTTTGATTTTAGCTTTGAAGGCAGCCCTCGAATCTGGAAACCAAATTTCCCCTCGCATTCCTAGGAAGTCCTGCCAGACGGGCTGAAGTATTATTTAATAAGCGAACAGTAGCCGAAAGTACAAACTGGTAATGCTCGGCAAGGGACTGGGAAAAGGGGGGGGGGAACGCTTGGGAAATTCCACCCTACTGCGTTTAATAAATGCTTTAAATTAGATTTGTATACTTCCTCAGACTAAGTGCCGAGTTTCCATGTGTGGTTTCATTTGGAGCTGCCACGCCAACAAGAGACAAGTGCTCCGCTTTGTCTGATGACTTGATTCAGTTATGAAAAAAGGCTCCAGATACCCTACTTGACAACACACACACACCCTCCATTCAAGGGTATCTGCCCTATTTCGGTATATGCAGGACAATATGTGTGCGCAATATATTCTGAAACATTACATTAAAAAAAAAAGAAATGGCTTCTCAGATTTGGGACAAATCTCTGTCCTGTCCCTCCCCTCTCTTCCCTCCCCTTCCCTCTCTTCCCTTCCTTTCCCTTCCTTTCCTTTCCTTTCTTTCCCTTCCTTTCCTTGCTCTTTCCTTTCCCTCTCTTCCCTTCCTCCTTTCCTTTTTCTTTTCTTTCCTTTCTTTCCCTCTCTTCCCTTTCCCTTCCTCCTTTCCTTTCTTTTCCTTTTCTTTCCTTGCTCTTTTCTTTCTTTCCCTTCCCTTTCTTTCCCTCTCTTCCCTCCACTTCTTCCTTTCCTTTCCTTTCCTTTCCTTTCTCTTTCCTTTCCTTTCTTTATCTTCCCTTCCTCCTTTTTTTCTTGGTCTTCTCTTTCCTTTCTGTGGTCTTCTCTTCCGTTCCCTTCCTTTCCCTCTCTTCCCTTCCCTTCCTCCTTTCCTTTCCTTGGTCTTCTCTTTCCTTTCTGTGCTCTTCTCTTTCCTTTCCTCGCTCTTTCCTCTCCTTCCTTTCCCTTATCTTCCCTTCCTTTCCCTCTCTTCCCTTCCTTTCCTCCTTTCCTTGCTCTTTCCTTTCCCTCCCCTCCCCTTTCTCTTCCCTTCCCTTTGCATCAGATATGGACCAATGGAATTCAGAGGGGTTGAACTTGGAGTGTGGCAATGTAACGACTCTAAACTGATGGCACATTTAACTCAGACCCACCTCTGTCTGCTCTTCTACTCTGAGGCTCCATGACTGCGCAGAACTGTTCTGACATACATTTAGGGTGTCTGTAAACAAATGAAGGTTTCTCCTGGCAGTATAAAGCCAATAGTGCAAAACCTATATCTCCAGGCATTTTTAAAAATGTTAAAATGTTTTATTTATTTGTTTATTTTAAAATATATGGCAGCTTTCATTAAAATAAACTATAGAATTTAAAAACACTACCGAAAAAATGTTATCAAGAGCAATAAAAATATAATTACAAATTAAAAGGGACAATCTACATTTTTCTTATAGTTTTTCACACTTAGCGTCAATATAGACATGGTTAAGCTTTCCAAGATAAATTAGAATTACAGCCCAAAGATCAATAAATGAATGAATGGGGGATTTTTCTTCATTAATGTCTAGATTAGCAAGCTTGTAGCTGTGTACATTTAAATATGAGCAAAGTTTATAAAGCAGGTGCCAATTTTCTTTCTCTTTATATCATACATTTTTATGCCAAAATCCTTTTGAAGATGTATTTCTGCTTATATAAGAGAAACTCACATATATCCAATTACAAACAGTTCTTCCTTTCAGCAGTTTTTATCGTTCATTTGTTCATTTTATATTCTGCCCTTCTAACTTTGGCTGAACCATTAGGCATGCTATTTTATATTAACCTGATGTGAACTTTCCAAAGAATTAAATAAACTAATAACAGTTGTAGGTAATCAATCATTGTTAATAATCAATTGCAGCTCTATTGCAGAAAACAGATTTGATAGAGGATATCTGACCATTTGGAGCTCTCTCTATATATTATTTTAATTTCTAAATTACAAATGTGTAAGGTACTTTCTAGGGACATGGTGGCTCAGTGGCTAAAATGCTGAGCTTATCAAACAGAAAGGTCGACAGTTCGGTGGTTTGAATCCCTAGCGCTGTGTAATGGAATGAGCTCCCGTTACTTGTCCCAGCTTCTGCCAACCTAGCAGTTCGAAAGCACGTAAAAAATGCAAGTAGAAAAATAGGAAACACCTTTGGTAAGAAGGTAACAGCATTCCGTGCGCCTTCAGCATTTAGTCAGGCCAGCCACATGATCACGGAGAAGTCTTCAGACAGCGCTGGCTCTTCAGCTTTGAAACGGAGATGAGCACCACCCCCTAGAGTCAGGAACGACTAGCACATATGTCCAAGGGGAACCTTTACCTTTACCTTTAAGGTACTTTCTACTTTACTAAGCAGCTAGAGGCTAGATGCTTAGTAAAGGTCGAGGGAGCTGATTCTATTAGGGTTTTCTTTCTTTGGGGAAAAAAAATTAAAGCTGTGGGTTCTCCAACACTGGAAGCTTTTAAGAAGAGATTGGAGAACCATTTGTCTGAAATGGTATAGGGTTTCCTGCCTGAGCAGGGGGTTGGACTAGAAGACCTCCAAGGTCCCCTCCAATTCTGCTATTCTAATTCTAAAGCTTCTTTTACAGTTCAGCCAGATGTCTGGAGACGTTAGGTCTGTCATCTGGTTTTCGGCTCAGTTTTTCCCTCCCTCTTTTCTTTCCTTCTCCTTTCCTTTTTCTCCTTGATGTCCCATTTTTGTTATGGTCCATCATGATTGAGAACAGATCCAGCTCTTGGCTGGTGATAAAACATAACGCTTCCATGCCCGCATTACACAGGCAATTTCACTTCTGTTCCTGATCCTAGAAGGACCCTTCTGCCCAAAGTGTCCCATCCAACATTGCATACGGGTGGGTCCTCGACTTACGACCACAATAATTGAGCCCAATATTTTTTGTTGTTAAGTGAGACGTTTGTTACATCAGTTTTGCCCCATTTTTCAACATTTCTTGCCACAGTTGTTAAGTGAATCACTGCCGTTGATAAGCTAGTAACACAGTTGTTAACCAAATCCGGCTTCCCCACTGATTTTGCTTGTTAAAAGGTTGCAAAAAGAGATCACATGACTCCGGGACAGGGCAACCGTCATAAGGGTGAGACTGTTGCCAAGTGTCTTGAGTTTTGATCACAAAACCATAGGGATGCTGCAACGGTCATAAGTGTGAAAAACGATTATAAGTCACTTTTTTGTAACTTTGAACAGTCACTAAATGAACTGCTGTTAGTCAAAGAGTACCTGTATTTGAAGTACAATGTACAATCCATAGGCACATAAAGCTGTATGCACATTCACTCATATAAAAAGTAAAGGTTCCCTTGCACATATGTGCTAGTCGTTCCTGACTCTAGGGGGCGGTGCTCATCTCTATTTCAAAGCCGAAGAGCCAGCACTGTCCAAAGACGTCTCCGTGGTCATGTGGCCGGCATGATTAAACACCGAAGGCACACGGAACGCTGTTACCTTCCCACCAAAGGTGGTTCCTATTTTTCTACTTCCCTTTTTTACATGCTTTCGAACTGCTAGGTTGGCAGAAGCTGGGACAAGTAATGGGAGCTCACTTTGTTACGCGGCACTAGGGATTTGAACCGCTGAACTGCCGACCATTCTGATCGACAAGCTCAGCATTTTAACCACTGAGCCAGCGCGTCCCTTTTATTCACACATATACTCAAGCCTCTTTGTTAATTTTGTCTATTAAATTCCAAAACATACCAGTTTGCATTCATAGTACTCATTAGGGTCATGTTCCCTAAGAACTTATTCCTAGTAATTTAATCTACTTTATAAACTTTGAAATCAAGGTAATAAAGGAGAGTATATCTTGGTGAAGGTGACAATAGCCAGGTTCAGACAATACACTAATAAAAAGTCATGGCTAATCAGATTTTGACTTACTTTATTCGTGTCCCCAACCAACATTTTCAGAAAATGTAATGTTGTCATAGCTAGCTATTTCTGGCTATGCCACCTATTAGAGTCTCGTTGCTCAGTGGTTAGAATGCAGTACTGCAGTATTTCTGCTGACTGCCGGCTGCCTGCAATTTGGCAGTTCAAATCTCACCAGGCTCAAGGTTGACTCAGCCCTCCATCCTTCTAAGGTGGGTAAAAGGAGGGCCCAGATTGTTGGGGGCAAGAGGCTGACTCTGTAAAACCGCTTAGAGAGGGTTGGAAGGCACTGTGAAGCGGTATATAAGTCTAAGTGCTATTGGAATATCTCCCTTCCTTTCCTTGGCCCTGGTGGTGCAGTGGTTAGAATGCAGTACTGCAGGCTGACTCTGCTCAGTGCCAGCAGTTCGATTCTGACCGGCTCAAGGTTGACGCAGCCCTCCATCCTTCCGAGGTCAGTCAAATGAGGACCTAGATTGTTGGGGGCAAGGGGCTGACTCTGTAAACCGCTTAGAGAGGGCTGTAAAAGCACTGTGAAGCAGTATAGAAGTCTAAATGCTATTGGTATCCAGCCGTAATCCCAAGCTTCTCAAAAGCAATAGATGGGGGAAAGTGCTATAGAGACCAACTTGGAAAAGGATAACTTAAGAATTAGCGTGTGCAGAAGCGCCAAAGGCTTAAAGGACAGGTAAGGAGCTTGGGCGGGTGGGTGGGCCCTCCGGAGCACTGTACTGGAACAGTACCCGGTGCTCCGGGCAGGCTCCGGTACGCCCGTATCGGTATGCCCGTACAGTGGTGGGTTGCAGGGGCATACCGCTTGCAACCCACCACCGATGGAGAGGCATCAAAAAGACAAGTTAGTGGCAGTCCCATGTGATCAAGACCTTCCCCCTTCTTACATGCATCCCAGGGTTTTGTTCACATATCCAAGATCTTCATGTGTTTTAAGCATCTCTGTGGATGCCTCGGGCTGTGCAATCCCATATGTGAATGTCCACAATGCTAATGTCATCTTGGCTGCAGATGACATGTTGAATGGGGCTTTGAAGAACATCTAATTCCATCTGTCCCAAAAGTGTTTCCCCCCGCAAAAAAAGTCCAGTTGCCTTTCTAAAAAAGCACTTTTGGGGCATCCATAGCAGTGGTGGGTTGCAGGCAGTACACTCCAGTTACAGGGGTACCCGCCTGCCCGAGCTCTGTACCTGTCATTTAAGCTTTTGGCACTTCCGCACACGCACATGGTGCGTACAGCACCTGTGCAATGCTCCACTGAGTAGCTGGAGCATCGCGGAGGCTTGGGGAAGCGTTGCAGGCAAGTACGATGCATGAGCGCACACGGCACGCATCCATGTGGTTGACACCGGAACCCACCACTGATCCATAGCCTGGATGACTGAGAATCTAACCCCATCTGCCATCTAGTTTTTGACAACTTTAAGATGGGTGGACTTCAACTCCCAGAATTCCCCACCCAGTATCCTGAATTTGCCAAGTTTGAAAGCTCTGCTTTAAAGCATCTTTAACGCCCTCAACCTTCACTTTTGTGGATTTTCAGTACAACCCAAACCACAAACCCTGGCAGAGTTTGCTTAGCCCTGCAGTCTAGTTTGCAAAGCACATCTTACAATGCTTCAGTCATACTGCTTCCTAATTGGGCCAAGAGCAAGGAAGAGAATGGTAACATGTTGCTTGCAGGGTGAGATCTGTTTACTGGAAATGGGCATTTAACACTGGGGAAACGGGAGAGGATTGTCATGCCATTTCCTCACTACCTCCCTCCCCCCCTCTTTTCTAACTGCTCAGAAGTCGAAGGCTTGTGTCATCAACGCAGGAAAGAGGTGCAGAAAAGAGGTGCGAAGGCGTTTCTGCAAAAGCCAGTGACTGACTTGCAAAGACGCAAACCTAAAGAAGATAATTCGGGGGAGGGGGGAGGAGGAAGTATGAGGTCTTGTCTGCATTCACACACACACACACACAGAGAGAGAGAGAGAGAGAGAGAGAGAGAGAGAGAGAGAGAGAGAGAGAGAGAGAGAGAGAGAGAGAGAGAGAGAGAGGGCTGACTGATCTTCAAAAATCAACTGTGAAAGAGGCCACAGCAACATATTATCACCACCACATTGGGGAGTTAAGATTAGATCTGGATTTTCCCCAAAGTGGCACATTGGAGTTTAATTGAGGTCTGGACTCCTCAAGATTAAGACCAACCCCGGGGCTGAGTGCCAGGAATATGATGAGTCATGTTACAAATGTGTGTCTTTGAACTTGAGTAATATATATTACTTCCACACTTGAAAAATTGTGGCCTACCGAACCCACACGGAGCCAAGGAGGACTATGTGGCATGGTGAACTGCAACGATGGATCACAAAGTATTTTCAGATCTCTCATCACGTGTTTCTGATGCAGGAAAGGAGAAGTCCTCTTTTCTGTTGCTTCTCAGCGCTCAGCGTCTGCTTTCTCTTCCTTCAAAATGTTCGCTGCTGTTCGCCTTGGGGGAAGAGAGGCTTAAGAAACAGGAGCTGATCATGGTACCTCAATCGTAATCTCCTAATGTTGAGCGCAAGACAATGAGGGAAACTGCAGGCTATTTCATAAGGGGTTTGCAGCCTTCTCAGCTGTGTCTTCTTGCTTTTAGCAATAGCAATCGCACTTAGACGTATACACCACTTTACAGTGCTTTACAGCCCCCTCTAAGCGGTTTACAGAGTCAGCATATTGCCCACCCAACAATCTGGCTCCTCATTTTATCCACCTCGGAAGGATAGAAGGCTGAGTCAACCTTGAGCCTGGTGAGATTTGAACTGCCAAATTGCAGGCAACCGGCAGTGAGCAGAAATAGCCTGCAGTACTGCAATCTAACCACTGAGCAACAAGGCTCTAATAGGGGGAGGGCGGGGAGGCTCTTTTCGCCATCCCCAGGCTCCTATGAAGCCTCTGGAGCCTGGGGAGGGCAAAAAGTGGCTTTAAAAAAGGCTGAACTCAGCTGGCCAGTGCGTGCATGTGCGCTGGCCAGCTGACAGGGCAATGCCTCACGTGCCCTTACAAATGGCTCTGCGTGCCACCTGTGGCACGGGTGCCACAGGTTCGCCATCCCGGTTCTAGTACACCTCCGTGCTCCTATACCATTTCAGAAAAATGGTTATCCAATCTCTTCTTAAAAACCTCCAGTGATGGAGTACACACAATTTTTGAAGGAAGCAGTTCCACTGATTAATTTTTCTCACTGTCAGGAAAATTCTCCCTTACTTCTAGATTGGTCTATTCCAGGGATGGCGAACCTTTTTGGTACTGAGTGCCAAAAAGATTGCGCGGAAATGTCGTCCATGTGTGCGCTCAACAGGGCCGTGCTCCAGAAAAGCTGAACTTCCGGGTTCTAGCACACATGGGCCACCAATCAGCTGGCCGGCGCACATGCGTGGGCCAGTCTTCAGCACTTCTGCATGTGAAGGGATCGCACTCTGGAAAAGCCAAACTTCCAGGTTCTGGCCCGCAAACACACCCGGCAATCAGTTGGCCGGTGCATATGTGCATACTGGTTTTCGGTACTGCTGCATGTATGAAGGACAGCTGACCATCCATAACTCTGCTAAACAGGCAAGGCCACGTGTGCCAGGCAACATGGTTTTACGTGCCACT